>NC_040083.1:38510894-38816269 GCF_003369695.1 Bos indicus x Bos taurus
ACCAACAAAAAAAAATGCAGACTGCTTTTCACTAAAAATTAGCATAACTTATTAAGAAATAGGCTGAAGCCATCAGTGATGGCATGATGAATTTGTGAAATTTATAATAAGAATATATATTAAAACTATTTTTAAATGTTTTCAGTCACACAAGTTAGTTCCTAATGTTTTCATTACTGTATAGCTATACTTTTAAACAATATGTGTGATTAATTTGCCAGTTTACAACAAGGAGTAGAGCAAACTGCCTTGGCTGCATTATGCCAGTAATGCCACTCTGTTTGAAAGGCTTTATCTATATTAAATTATTAATCCCCACAACTCTTGAAGTAATTAATGATTTACATAATGTATTTTACAAATGAAGAAATGAGACACAGGAAAATTAGTTTACCCAAACTAATTAGTGGCAGAACCTGGATTTGAATCTATTTAGCTCCAGAGCCCAGGTGCTTAATCACAATGCTTGCTGCTTAGGATCTAGAGCTGTAGAGATTGAGAGAAGCCTTTCTACCTGGAAGAGAAACTGAGAGAATAGGATCATAAGAGATTTCAGGGTGGAGGGAGCATTTAGATACTTGTGGTGAGATTGACAGTATGTGTTTGCAGTATAAATTATTAAAAACTATGCATATAAAGTGTAACTACTGTGATAATCTAAAGGAAATAGTATAACTGATGTACACTGACTTTGCTTAACAATTCAGTAGTGTTTGTTTTGTCAGTAGTTTATTAATTTAAAAAATAATATATACATCTTGGTGGCAAAAAATTAAATGGTAGGAGAAGTATTACAGTAAAAATATCTCCTCTTCATTTGCCTGGTCCCCTACTAAAATAGGTTAATACCATCACTAGTTTCTTGTATTCATTTGGATGTCTCAGGGCTTTTTTTTTCTGTTTGTATGAAGTTTTACCATTTTTTTCTTATTGAGGTATAAATTGATTTATAATATTAGTTTCAGGTGTACAACATACTGATTGAAAATTTTTATATGTTATATTCATTTAAAGCTATTATAAAATATAAGCTATATTTCCTATGTTGTACAGTATATCCTTGCAGCTTATTTATTTTATACCTAGTAGTTGGCATCTATTTAATCCCCTACCCCTGTGATTGCCTCTCCCTACTTCCCTGTCTCCACTGGTAAATATTAGTTTGTTTTCTATATCTGTGAGTCTGCTTTTGTTTGTTTTATTCATTTGTTTTATTTTTTAGATTCCACATATAAGTGATATCACACAGTATTTGTCTTTCTCTGTGTGACTTATTTCACTAAGCATAATACCCTTCAGGTCCATCTGTGTTGTTGCACATGGTGAAATTTATTCTTTTTTATGGCTCAGTAGTATTCTGTTGTATATATTTTATACACATACACACAAACCACATGTTTTTTAATCCACTCATCTGTTGATGTTCTCTTAGGTTGCTGTCATATTTTGGCAATTGTAAATAATGCTACTATGAACGTTGAGATGTATCTTTTTAAATTAGTGTTTTCATTTTCTTTGAATATATACCCAGGAGTGGAATTGCTGGATCATGTGGTGGTTCTATTTTTAGTCTTTTGAGGACTCTCCATACTTGTGCCAATTGACATTCCCACCAACAGTAGGTAAGGGTTCCCTTTTCTCAGTATCCTTGCCAGTATTTGTTATTTATGGTCTTTTTGATAATAGCCATTGTGACAGGTATAAGATGATATCTCATTGTGATTTTGATTTCCATTTCTGATTAGCAATGTTGAACATCTTTTCATGTGCCTGTTGGTCATCTGTATGTGTTATTTGAAAAAATGTCTTATCAGGGCTTCCACCCATCTTTAAATTAGTATTGGTATTTTAATACTGAGCTGTATGAGCTGTTTGTACATTTTGTCTTTTTTGTTTTGTTTTGTTTGTATATTTTGGAGAGTAATATCTTGTTATTTGCATTGTTTGCAAATATTTTTTCCCAGTGTAGGTTGTCTTTTCACTTTATTGGTGGTTGTCTTTGTTGTGCAAAAGCTTTTAGTTTAGTAAGACATCGTTTTTAAGTTTTTGTTTTTGTTTCCTTTGCTTTAGAAAAGGAAATATTGCTATAGGAAAGGAAATATTTAAAAAAACATTATTATGAATTATGTCAGAGAGTGCTCTTATGTTTTCTTGTGGTAGTTTTATGGTTTTCCATCTTACGTTTAGTTTTTTAGTCCACTTTGAGTTTACTTTTGTATATAGTATAAGAAAATAACCTAATTTCATTATTTTACTCCATTTGTTGAAGAGACTCCCTTTCTCCATTACATAGTCTTGCCTCCTTTGTAACAGATTAATTACCATGGGGGGGCGGGTTGTATTCTATTCTATTGCATTTGTCTGTGTGTCTACTTTTATGCTAGTATTGTACTGTTTTCATTATTGTAGCTTTGTAGTAAAGTCAGGAAACCTGATACCTCCATCTGTCTTCTCTTCTCAAGATTGCTTTGTCTCTTCAGTGTCTTTTGTGTTTCCATACAAGTTTTCAAATTCTTTATTCTAGTTCTGTGAAAAATACTATTGGTATTTTGATAGGGATTGCATTGACTCTGTAGATTTTCTCAGGTAGAATAGTTATTTTAACAATATTAATTCTTCCATTCACTGAACATGGAGTATCTTTCCATCTGTTTATCATTTTTAGTTTCTTTCATTAGTCTTATAATGTACACTGTACCAAGTACAGATCTTTTATTTCCTTAGATTTATTCCTAGATATTTTTCCTAGATATTTTATTCTTTTTGCTTTGATGGTAAATGGGATTTTTTAAAAATTTCTCTTTCTGATAGTTAATTGTTCATGTATGGAAACTTAACAGATTCCTGTATATTAATTTTATATTCTGCAGCTTTACTGAATTCATTGATAAGCTTTAGTAGTTTTTTGGTGGTATTTGTACAATTTTATACGTATAGTATCATGTCATATGCTAACAGTGACAGTTTTACTTCTTCCTTTCCAATTTTGATTTCTTTTCATTTTCTGGTTGCTGTGATAAGGATTTCCAATACTATGTTGAATAAAAGTTAGCCATTCCAAATTTTAGCATGTTCAAAACTGAACTTTAGGAACTTCTCTGGTGATCCAATAGCTAAGAATCTGTGCTCCCAGTGCAGGGGGTCTGGGTTCAATCCCTGGTCAGGGAACTAGATCCTGCATGCAGAAAGTAAAAAGGATCCTGAATGCCATAGTGAAGATCAAAGATCCTGAGTGCCACAGCTGAGACCGGGCACAGCCAAATAAATAAAGTATTGAAATAAAAAAGAAAAAAAAAAACACTTAGCTTTAGGTTTGTTTTTTTCTTCTAAGCCTATTCTTGCCTTCTGAGCAAATGATTCCACTGTCTGTCTGTGAAGTTGCTCTGACCAAAAAACTAGCTCCTTTTATTGATTCTTCCTTTTCACTTATTTCTCATTTTAAGTATGTCAACAATTCCTGAGTTTTCTTCCTCTGAAGTATATTTTAAATCTTGCCTATTTCTCTTCACTGTCTCCCCTTAAGTACAAACTATTATTTCTTGACTGGAATACTGCTATAGTTTGCTGATTTGTTTTTCCTGCTTCTGCTTTTTTCTCTTAGAGTTCATTTTCTACTCAGCAGCCAGGGTAGACCTAAAAAAAAAAAAAATGTGCATTGGGAAGTCAGTACCTTGCATCAGGTTCTTCATTGGCACTGAGGCTATAGTGAGGAGTTTGGCTTACTGTTCTTTATATATCTGCCAAGCCATTTCTCACCTCACCTCACCTTTATAAAACTTGCTCTTTCTTTTACCTAGAACATTCTTATCCCCAAAGTTTTCTTCGGTTTTTTGGTTTGCTTTTTTTGTTTGTTTTGATCATGGCTGGCGGCTCCTGTCATTTCCTTGGAGAAATCATTCTTGACTGTCTTTCACAGAACTTATACTATCTTATAGTTAGGACTTATATGTATCTATTTGTTTACTCACTTTTTGTGTATCTTTTTACTAACATGTAAGCTCAGCAAGGAGGAATTTTGCCTGTAAGTGTTGATGCCAGCACCTAACTCAGTATCTGTGAGAACTTAGTATTGAAAAAAGAAATAAATAAATGAGTCTGATCAAGCATTGAGGTTGAAGTTGAGCTTTATTTTTTATCTCACATCCACTTATTTGTCACAGCATTATTTTTTTCCATTGCTTTGATATACCATTTTGTAATATTAATATATTTAAATATTTGGATCTACTTTTGAACTCTTTTCACTGTACTGTTGGTATGTTTTAACTCTTCATCTTTTGGCATTAAAATTCTTTATTACTGTGACTTTTAAAATCCATTTTAATATCTAATCAGATGAGTCCTCTGTCAAATGATTTTTTCTTAGTTCTCCAGAAATGAAATTTTTATATTCTTAATTTTACATAAGGTACTTTTTATATTTTTTTATAGTATTGTGGAATCAGCATTTGAACCACTCATTTTTTAGTCACTTGGCAGAAGAAATAAGTGAGAGATGGAGAGATTAGCTAAGATGACAGAATAGAAAGACCCCAAGCTCACCTCATCTCACAAGCACACCAAAATCATAACTATTTGCAGAATAGCCATCAATGAAAAAGACTGGAACCACAGTGAGATGGAGTTGAATGATTATTGTCAAAGATAGAGAAGTCTACAAGGAGGGAGAGATTTGGCTTGGGTTTTGAAGAAACAAGCTTACCAGATGTTGAGGGGAAGAAAGAACAGAGAAACTGGTGCAGAGGTGCAATACCAAGCAGCATATATGAATGGAAAAATCCAAGAGAGCAGTTAAGTACCTGTAAGACAAAGACCATTGTCTTCTGAATCCCCAGCTCCCAAAGCACAGCCTGGGACCCAGTAGTGTTCAATAAATGTTTATGGAGTAAATGAGAGACAGTACAGCTACAGAGTCCTGTAGCACATGCTAAACCTTGCAAAACCCAGAGGGCAGGGTAAAACAACTGAAGATTTTTTAAATCAGAAGAAAAATAAAATTCAGAAATGAAAGATTTAAATATTTGTCTTTAGTTATGTGACCCAGTGGAGGTGTTAGCTAACCCTCTGGTAATCGTTCTGCAAAATATATGTGTATCAAATCAATATATTATACACCTTAAACTTACAGAGTGGTTTATGTCAGTTATATCTCCATAAAGGAGGGGAAATAAAATGCTCATTTTTGCATTAAAAGTATATGAGAGAACAATAGGAATTACTAGTTTGTGGGGAGTAAGAATGATATTCTTCTCATTCTTGAAATGAACAATAGAGAAGTTGGTAGCATTACTTATTTTCTATAAACACCATGATATCCACTTTCTACATCTTCCTAATTTAAGTCTTCAGCTCTTGTCAGGGTCCTACATCTCTTTTTTATGATCTGTTATTTCAGGTAGGTAGAGGCAAGACTCATCCTAGCTTTCCCAGCTTTCTTCTTTGTGTCTTTGTCTCATCTGAAAGTATTCTGAATGTACAGTATCCCACTTTAAATCCTCATCAATACTTGGCAGATATTTAGAGGAGTTAGCCAAGAATAGGAAGCCAAAGTATCTGTCTGCCCACTTTGCAGACTTGTCACAGATTTAGTGTTTTCTAGGGAAAATGACATAACCAGTCTCTGAAAGATAGTGACCTAGGGAGCCCTCTGTTCTACCTGTACTAAGAACTCCTGACCGCTTCTGTGTGATAAGGAGTAGCTGTAAAGTTAGTAAAATGTTCAACAGGGCAGCCTTAACTTACGGAAAATGCATATCAGAGCTATCAAGGTTGGTAAGGCACTTCCCAGTATTTTTCATATGTAAATAAAAACTTGACATTTACCTTTGTGCCTTCCTAAAATTAGAAAGGCAAAATCAAGAAACGGAAATTTATTCTAAGCAAAATGATTGGTTTTCAGTAGTGGTCTTTGGGGGAGGGGTGTTATTGTCAATTTTTTTGATGCCCGCTTCAGGTATGAGCAAAAATTCTCAGATATTTTTTAACTTACAAAGTTATTTCTAATTATTCCCTTATTGAAGTTGCCCTCTTGAATTTTACTGATGAATGTCTTCTTGCTTAATCCTTGGCTTTTACTTAGTACTTTCTCCATCTATCTGGAGGATTAAGTAGTTTAGATCACTTGATATTAAAATTTTTCTCTTTGTTGGTTATTGTGCTATTTCTTGTCTTAAGAATAGCTTATCTTTTGAATCTGCCTCTTCTTTTGCTATGTTTTTCTTTATAATTATGGATGATCCCTAATGTTACGCTTCTAGATCATGTCTCCCTATATTTGTTCCTTTGTGGAGAGATTGTTTTTTATGACTTTATTGCTAAGACTTCCACATCTATATCTTCGGCCTTTCCTTTTGTTTTAGTTTCCCTATTTCTGTCCATAAAACTTTCACAGCTGGTTGTGTAACTGTTATGTGAAAATGTTAAAAACTAAATGTGTTTCTAACCAGGTCTTCCCAGATTTCCTGTTTTTCTTTTCAACTCTCACTTTTTTTCCCCCCGTGGTGTCACCATTGTTTCAACCTGATTATATGCAAACTGTCAGCATGTCCTTGCTGAATCCCTGTTGCTCAGTAAATATTTTGAATGAGTGAATTTGAATACTATGAATGAATATTTTTCTTGTTAATTAGTATTGCTTCTCCACTCTTGCCTATCTATCTAAAACTATTCTTTCTGCAAAGTGCAGGTTAAAGTCGACAGAAGAGTGTTGGATGGTATAGAGAAGTTGAGTGAATAACAAATGAAAAATTATCATTTGAATTACATAAGTAGGAGGTCATTTGGGAAGAGGAATTTCAGTGGAGTAGGTGTAGGCAAATGATAGTTTGAAATGTGAAAAGTGAAATGGACCAAGAGTTTAGATGTGGTACTTCTTGAGGGGAATGGTTTGTATTTAATAAAAACTTGGACATGTTTATATGCTAAAGGCAACTAGCATGGACAGGCTGAAAATGCAGGAAATAATTAACGAAATACAAATTCTGAAAACCTGCTGCTGGATTAGTTTTTCGTAAGCACTTTTTTCACTGCAACTTAAAATTCAGATAAATTTTGTTTGGATTCAGATAATTTTTATTTTTTGAGAAACAGAAAGTTAATGGAACTCTTTCTTTAAAACTACCATTTTCTCTGTGGAATAAGTAGTAAGCAAAGTCAGCTACTATGTGATAATGGATAGTGAGGTGAAGCTTTTGAATAATGGTGACATTTGAAGTTGCTGTAATGGAGAACCAAAGAGGGAGTTGACTTCCTTCAAAGAAGTCATCTTAGGTGAGTCCAGTTTAGGTTACAGTTAGACAGTAGACTACAAAGTGGTGATTTTTTTTTTTTTTTTCCTACCATCCTTAGAAGGAGAAGGAAATGGCAACCCACTCCAGTTTGCTTGCCTGGAGAATCCCAGGGACAGAGGAGCCTAGTGGGCTGCCGTCTATGGGGTTACACAGAGTTGGACACCACTGAAGCGACTTAGCAGCAGCAGCAGCAGCAGTCCTTAGTAGTGAAGGTATAGGAGTGAAGGACCTTTCAGCTGAGATGCAAGAGAGAGATAGGGTGCCTGAGACAGAAAGATACATTGGTCAAGGGAGATGAGATAAAAGAAGAGGTGAGTCATGGGACTTCCCTGGCAGTCCAGTAGTTAAGACTCTGCACTTCCACTGCAAGGGGTACAGGTTCTATCACTGGGGAGCTACGATCTCGCATGCTGCAGTGTGTGGCCAAAACAAAAACATGAAAAAGAGAGGTTTAGTCATATATGATGGATCAGTGGATCCCAACTAGTTATCTACATGAGGCTGAACTGTATTAGAGTAAATAGAGCAAATAAAGAACTCAAACAAGGAACTGGAAGGTTGGATAAAGAGGAGTTAAAAATGCACAGGGAATAAGAGTAACAACTGAGAATAGAAGAACAACGGAGAATAGAAAGTAAAGAAGATCAATTAGGAAACAGATTTAACAGTCTGTGAGAAATGTGTGTGTGTGTGGATGAAGATTTCTTTGTTCTGAAAACTGGGGTATCAGATATATACCTGCAATGAGAGAAGTGGTCTCCAAATTTTTATGGTCTGGGTCCTCAAGCAGAAAAAGTTTCCAAGTTTCCAATATGTATCCCAATTGTATGCATATTTATTTATAAATTATATATGGATTCGACTGTACAGTTGTGCTGTATATATTGTAAAACATTATATATAACACATTAAACTAGATAATTGAAATAAGAGATTAAGCATATTTTATTTTTTAAAAAAATAACAATATGAAGTTATTTTGGGTAGGATGTTTTGATATTTCATTAGTTTTAAAAAATCTTGTTGTAATCCTTGACTCTAGAACTATTTGAAAGGTTTGTTTTAAGAGTATTGGATGGTATAGAGAAGTTGAGTGAATAAGAAATGAAAAATTATCATTTGAATTACATAAGTAGGAGGTCATTTGGGAAGAGGAATTTCAGTGGAGTAGGTGTAGGCAAATGATCGTTCGAAATGTGAAAAGTGAAATGGGGTTCTTTTGGTACTTGATTTCAGACTGTTGTAGTTTGGAGTGGGTAGCCTATCCCTTCTCCAGGGGATCTTCTAGACCCAGGAATCGAACCAGGGTCTCCCACATTACAGGTAGATTCTTTACCAACTGAGCTATCAAGGAAGCTCATTTCAGAGTTCATAAAGATACACAAATACAGATGGAAAAAGTGCATGACAGGCTGGGCTAACTGCATAATGATGCTTATCTATCAGACAGGCAAAAGGTTTTGTTCAAATCCACCAAAAAAAGTTCTGCCTTCCCTAATATCGGTCAGTTGCTCTTGAAAACCAGTACTAAACTGATGTGCTGGATAGTCTTCATTCAGTTCAGTTCAGTTCAGTTGCTCAGTCGTGTCCGACTCTTTGCAACCCCATGAACTGGAGCACACCAGGCCTCCCTGTCCATCACCAACTCGAGGAGTTTACCCAAACCCATGTCCATTGAGTCGGTGATGCCATCCAACCATCTCATCCTCTGTCGTCCCCTTCTCCTCCTGCCCTCAATCTTTCCCAGCATCAGGGTCTTTTCAAATGAGTCAGCTCTTCGCACCAGGTGGCCAAAGTATTGGAGTTTCAGCTTCAACGTCAGCCCTACCAATGAACACCCAGGACTGATCTCCTTGCAGTCCAAGGGACTCTCAAGAGTCTTTTCCAACACCACAATTCAAAAGCATCAATTCTTCGGCACTCAGCTTTCTTTATAGTCCAACTCTCACATCCATACATGACCACTGGAAAAACCATAGCCTTGACTAGACGGACCTTCGTTGGGAAAGTAATGTCTCTGCTTTTTAATATACCGTCTAGATTGGTCATAACTTTCCTTCCAAGGAGTAAGCTTCTTTTAATTTCCTGGCTGCAATCACCATCTGCAGTGATTTTGGAGCCCAGAAAAATAAAGTCTGACACTGTTTCCACTGTTGCCCCATCTATTTGCCATGAAGTGATGGGACCAGATGCCATGATCTTCGTTTTCTGAATGTTGAGCTTTAAGCCAACTTTTTCACTCTCCTCTTTTCACTTTCTTCTTTAGTTCTTCTTCACTGTCTGCCATAAGGGTGGTGTTATCTGCATATCTGAGGTTATTGATATTTCTCCCAGCAATCTTGATTCCAGTTTGTGCTTCATCCAGCCCAGTGTTTCTCATAATGTACTCTGCATATAAGTTAAATAAGTAGAGTGACAGTATACAGCCTTGACGTACTCCTTTTCCTATTTGGAACCAGTCTGTTGTTCCATGTCCAGTTCTAACTGTTGCTTCCTGACCTGCATACATTAGCCCCCTTCAAATCTAGTCTCTACCCTTGTTCACTATGCTTTGTGTCCTGGGAGGCTGATCTCTAAGGACTCCTTCAATTTGTCTGCCTTGTTCTCTGGTTTCTGATTGGATTCAGTGAATTGGAGGCACTGACAGAGAGACAGAAATATTTATCTAACAGCTTCTTTTTTGCTGTGTTGCAGGTTGTCAGTAGCTGTACATCATCATGTGTAGCTCTCTCCTACAATGGCAGCTTCTTGGTTCCAGTAACTACTCTCTCCCCTCCCTATTGAGTCTAGAGTGATAAAATGCTCTATGGCTGGTCCACGAGTGCTTCTCCATCCCTTCCTAGTTTCCCTGAAGCTTAGTTGCACATTTGTAAATAGATTCTTCATTAAACATCACCTCCTTTTGAGTATTCTCTCTTCCTTGTCAGGACCCTGAGGGCTGTATTACATTTAAAATTTTTTAAGTAAATGGGTTTAAAAGAAGTTGAAACTCTTCATTGAGAATATTTTTAAGCAGATTAGATGATTCTGTTTCCAACTTTTAAGTATACAGATAAAAATTTTATAGGTGTCACTTTTACATTGTTTTAGTAACATAAAGTCGTGTAGTAGTGGAAACCTTTCCAAATATCTGTATTTAGTAGAGGGTCAGTGTTAGTCCATATGTTAACATTAAGTAAAACTTAATGTCAGCCCGTTTCCATCTTAATATTTATTTTAGTAATTTTAAACAAAATTGCACCTCTGAATTCTGATATTTGGGATGTATCAACACCACAGAAAAGACCTTTCACGCTTTGTGAGTGGGCAAAAAAGGATAACTATAAAAGTCAATGAATCAACTATAATTGTTGCTTAGCTTTTATTTACAGTTAGCAGTCTGTTATTTTCAAACTACTGCCAGACTGATTTCATAGAATAATTTTCCTAGTAGGAAGGAAAAAGCTTCAATTTTAGAAAAGGGGAGTTATTTTTTGTGTAACTTGAATGTTGATTAATTATCTGACAGTTCTTATTTGTAAGACTTATTTGTGAGACTTATTTTCATCTTATTTTATTGCCTTTTATTCTCTGATGAATGAAAATGAAAACTACTAGTTAGTAAGAGATGTTTGATCAAGATTCTTTTACTGTGAACAACAGAATAGATGACTGGAATTTTTCAACTCTATGTGTGTAAATTTAAAATAAAATATAGTTCGGCTTGTATCCTTTCAAATGCCATGTATAAATAGTATTTGAGGCTCTGAAGGTAATGGCCATTAACAAAACAAAGTCCTTATCCTCCTGGAGCTTTCATTCTGGTAAGAAGATGAATAATTACCAAGTAAATAGATAATTATATCATGTAGTATATGATGAGTAGCATGAAGAAAAAAAAACTGGAGTAAGGGAATAGAGAATGACAGGGAATCTGTTGCTGGTTGTGGTGGTCAAGAAAGCCCTCTAAGATATGGTAACATTTTAATAGAGATTTGAATGAAGTGATAATGCCTAGCCATACAAATATCTAAGGGGAAAGTGCCTTACAGGAGAGAGATCCAGTGCAAAGCAAATGTTGGTGTGACTGAGAATCATAAGGAGACATTTGTGACCAGAACACAAAAAGCTAAAGGCAGAGTCATAGAAGATAGTGTCTGCAGAGGTAAATGAGAACCATATCATACTAGCTCTCGTAGGTCATCGAAACTTAGTGTTGTATTTTAAGTATAACTGGAAGGCTTTAGAGGAGACAGAGCAGGGCATTGACTTAATCTAATTACCTTTTTAAAAGGATTACTTGGTTTGTTGCCTAAAGGATAGACTGTAGAGAAATCTGAGTAGAAGCCAGGAGATTGTCACAAAGAGACTGCAATAATCTATGTAAGAGTTTGAACACGTACACAAACACATACTACTAGATGCCATATGTATGTTTACATATGCATATACTTGTATATAATTCCTTTGGGTTAAAAAAATATGTTTTGTCCAAAAACTGCTTTTTTATATTCAGCAATGTAGTAAGGACATCTTTTATAGTGAGTACATACAGATTTACCTATTGCTGTTAATAGATGATGATATTGTGTGGTGTGATGTGCGTGCTCAGTCATTTCCGACTTTTTGTGACCCCATGGACTGTAGTCTACCAGGCTCCTCTGTCCATGAAATTTTCCAGGCAAGAATACTGGAGTGGGTTGCCATTTCCTTCTCCAGTGTGATGTACGTGACTTTATTTGATCTCTTACTGGAAGATGTTTGTTTCCACATTGTTCTTTTTGAATAACAAACAATATTTTGTGTGTGTATTATTGCTCACAGTAGTGGATATATGTCTGTAGGCCAAATTCCTAGAAGCATGATTGGTCAAAGGATATGTGCACATTAAATCTTAATAATTATTACCGAAGTGACGTCCGAGAAGGCTGTGACAGTTTTACATACCCACTCACGTTGGATAAGAATTTTTTCCTTAGACCCTTTTATCTTTACGTATTGATACAAGACAAACAGTTTTCTTTGTATTTGAATTATGAATGATAAATATAAAAGCTTATAAATTCTTATTTCTGATGAGTATAAAGGATATTAATTTCTCTTTGTTCTGAGAAAATAATGTTTAAAAAGTAATTTGAAACTTCATTGTCTCTACTTAAATGACTGAAGTTAAAGGGTAAAATTTAGTTTCTGACTTGTTTACATGACAGTTTAAGCATATGACTTAATGTTTCTCTTAACTCTTCTCCCCCATGCTCCATGCCCTGTGACTTCTGACGTGTCTTCATGTTTTAGTGTAATATTGTCCATGAATGTCCTTTTCCATTAGTATTGATAAGGAGATAAATAAAATTATAGAACTAGTCAGTCTATCAGTGTGAACACTCTACTAAAATGAACCCGGATATACCCATTCAGTATCTGTTATTACCAGTTTATTTTCCTTGGGCCCACATTCCTTACTCCCAGCCCAATTAACTATTATACAGATGTATGCTATTGAGCTTAAAAGATCACAGCCTGAAATAGTATGGATAGATTAGCTCAAGTTCTTTAGCAACACTGGAAAACCAATTTAAAAGTTTATGCCCTGCCAAAAGCTGAATTAATTAAAATGTTATCTCCTGATAGTAAACAAAACATGTAACGGTGCCACAGTAGACCTTTGCAGACATGCTATTCAAGGGCCCTAAATGGCCTGAGAGTAAGACAAAAGTTATTCTAACTTAGAGTAATAAACCACTGTGAATATAGTTCAAGATGTACAGGAGTTTATTTCATGACATAAAATCTTGTTTTGGTGATCCTTTAGCTTATTTTGTATTAAAGAAAGCTGTGCCTGTAGGATAGTAGGGAAATACAACTACAGAGTCAACTTCTATTCTAATTGATATACATTCCTTTCCAGCATAATGAATGCTTGGTTTTAAGATTGATTTGATTTTACCATTGTAGAAACAACCTGTACAAAGCTTTCAGAGGCTCTGGCATGTTTTGCAAAGGTACAACAGCAGTTATTTTCCCTAATGCTTTTCACAATTAACTCATAAATTCAGAAGTCAGTTTTTGGTCTAGGCTTAAAAATTCATAAGATTAATGTTTCTTTAGTGTAAATAGTTTTTATTCAATTATGGGTAATTAATCAAACTGCTGAGAAACTTTTTCATCATTATCTTTAAGCATTAGGTTAGTATTGTATTACTAAATATAGGGTAAGGGAGATATTTATGGTGATGTTGAAGAAGAACTCTAGATTAAGTTCTTTATATAGTTTAGTCAGAAAGTTTCTAAATTTACAATTATATATCATAATGCTTACCACTTAATATTTATATATTATAATGCTTCATTTGTTTATAATTACTTCAACATGTTTATGTATCATAAATTTTCTCTCCCAAAACGTTTTTATTATATACTTTCCCATACCAATGATAAGTAGTATGAAATCTATAAAGAGATGTAAACGTGTGCTACATTTAATTTTACAAATTTTTTTCATTAAAGAGATCTTTAATTCTTAATTTAGTGCTTCAGTTTTATATTTTTTAATGTAGGGAAGACACTATCACTTAGACTGATTTTATGACATGAGTAAGGAAAATTAGAAATTATGTAGCAAGGATAAAAATCTGAAACATAGCTAAGCACGGTTTAACTAAGTTTTATGTAGTTAGCAAAAAGGATTCTTCTTAAGATGCTGGTTGAGGGGGTTTATTGCTTACCCAGAAGATTTGACCTGTGAATGACTTATTCTTCTCCAAGGCACTTGAGAGAAAAGACAACGATAGCAGTTACATCTAGAGGCTATTATGGATTGGAGGATGAGAAGGGAACTGCATGTACTTCAACAAGGCGTCGGTCAACACCACGAAGTTTGGCAGGCTTGACAAGTGGAGTTTTTGAATCTGTAATGGTTCAAGTTTTGAGACAGGAAGAACAGCTGAGAGCAAAAGAAGAAAAAAGGTAAATGTTAAAAAAAAACACACACAAAAACAGTTAAGTTTCATGTTGTTTAAATTTTTAAGAACTACATTTCAGAGAGTAGCTGTGTAACTTTTGTGTGCCCATATCAAATTTCTGGGCCCATTTTAGTAGTGTTTCCAAAATGCATTCTCACCTAAATATGAGTTAATACTGAAATATCAAAATGGAATTTGTTTCAAAGTACAATTTTAAACCCAATTATTTAAAAACTATACAAAAATAATTTTTATGAAAGATTTCAGGTTGTTTTCTATACTTCTGGAAGTAGTCTCAATTGAATTATAAATTTTAAATGAGAAGAATTTTGAATAGATTTGTAGAACTTTAGAAGCACAGACCTTTAACATTTAAAATTAGGAGAACCTCTGGAGATAATGTAGTTCAAAATGACATATAAGTTCACTTATGCCAGTTCCTTCACTGGTATTAATTTCCTGGATAACTATGCTTACTCTGGACTCATCAGGAAAGAATGTTGTGCTCAATTAGTATTAACTTTTAGGGTCAGGGAGTACAGAGATTGATGACCTATCTATAAGGTTTTTTTAAATAGCAAGAGAGTAGGGCCCAGAGAGGTAAGTGATTACTCAGAAAAGACTGATAATTTTTATATTAAATCATATCTCAAACTATATTAGCAATTGCTGATATAATAGAGAACTACTAATGCTAGTCAAAGTCAATTTATAATATATTGTTACTCCTCTTGTAATAATTTAGCTTGCTTTGTAGGATTAAAATACAACCTGAGGCTTTCTGTACCACCATACTTTTTAATAATAGTGGTTAGTTGAGAACCCACAGTGTCCTCAAAAAAAAAATAAATAAATAAAATAAATAAAACCCACTTCTTTTCCTTGTATAGAGCCTCATAAAACTACTCCTGCTATAGAAAAGGGGGTTGTATGGAAGGGGCTAAAGATTAATCTGACAGTAGTATGTAATAGATTAATGTAGAGAGAAATTGAAGAAAAGGAAGGCTTATAGGAAGAAGGCTGTAGGAGTCTAGTGCTCCACTACTGATGACCAGAAATAGGAAGAAGGTTAAATTGTTCTTGAAACAATCAGCAGGACTTAGTACCGTCCTTGATATAGGAGGAACATAGGAAGAGACAAAGAGGAGTCTGGAGATAGTTGTAATAGTAGCAATAAGAAAATAAAAAAGAATAGTTAACGTTTATTGTGCAGGGCTATTTGCCAGGTTCAGACTGAATTGACTTAGCAGCAGCAGCAGCTCTAAGTACCTCATATGTATTCAGTATTTGTCCTGAGGCAGATAGACGAGTAACTTGCCCAAAGTCAGGCAGTTTTTGAATGGTGAATTTAAGATTTGAACCAGAGCATTGTGGTTATAGTTTGTACTCCTGAGAAGTATGCTGTACCCGTGACCTAAAAATGATGGAACCATCAAAGAAAATAAAAGAACTTGAGTCAGTGGTGTGGAGACAGATCTGTGAACTGTAGTCTTTAATAAGTTGTTTGAAGTGATGAGGGAAACATTTAAGCAAGTAAGTAGGAATGGCTAGTAAGAATCTGGAAATATGAGAATCCTTTTCTTTTCTCCAGTTTTATATATGTATGTGTGTGTCCTGTGCGTAACATCAAATAAACATGGGTGAATTAAGACATGGGGGGAAAACCCTCCTTTAAATGTGTAGTAACTATGATAATTTAATATGAATTAAGCTTGCTCTTTGGGTAAAGCATTAACCTTTTCTTTTTTAACTAGGGATATTTTAAGCATGGAACAAAGAATAAAATCAAAGGCCTTGGTACCCCCTACTCAGCAGTTTTTAAAACTGTTCTAAGTTTTGTTATTTATTATTCATAAGTTCGGAGAAGGCAATGGCACCCCACTCCAGTACTCTTGCCTGGAAAATCCCATGGACGGAGGAGCCTGTTAGGCTGCAATCCATGGGGTTGCTAAGAGTCAGACATGACTGAGCGACTTCACTTTCACTTTTCACTTTCATGCATTGGAGAAGGAAATGGCAGCCCACTCCAGTGTTCTTGCCTGGGGAATCCCAGGGACGGGGGAGCCTGGTGGGCTGCCGTCTCTGGGGTCGCACAGAGTCGGACACGACTGAAGTGACTTAGCATTCATAAGTTACTTTTGCATCTTTGCTAAAAATCAGATGAACATATATTTGTGAGTTTTTCTGGACTTTCTGTTCTTTACCATCTATAAGTCCATCTTTAAGTTATGTTGACTTGATGACTGTGGCTTTATAATAAGCTTTGAAATTTGGTAGTGTGAATATTCCAACTTTGTGTTTTGTTTTTTTTTTCCCCCTAAAATTTTTAGGCTATACTGGGATCTTCGCATTTCTGTGTAATTTTAGAATCATACTGGAAATCCTACCAAACAAAAAACACCTGAGGGAATTTTGATTGAGATTGCATGGAAGTTTTGCTAATCTTTTTTAATGTAGTGTCTAATCCAGGGAACTTTTTTATTTCAGAGTTTGTATTTTTTCAGCTCCAGAAGTTACATTTGTTTTTTTAATATCTTCATTTCTTATTATGTTCCTTTTAATGTCCTTTTCTGCTAGCTCCATCATCTTTGTCTTTGCTAAGCCAATTGACCAATTTTCTCCTTGTTGTAAGTAACATTTTTCTGCTTCTTGACATGTCCAGTAATTTTTTATTAGAAATTGTATGTTGTGAATGTTACCTTGCTGAGTATTTAGATTTGTATTTACCTTCTTAAAAGAGGACTGAGCTTTGTTCTTCCAGGGAGTTAAGTTCCTTGTGGATCAGTTTGATAATCCTTTCAACTCCAGGTTTTAAGCTCTTATAAGATGGGTCTAGAATAACCTTCATTCCACTTCAGCCCTGCTGCTGCTGCTGCTACTGCTGCTGAGTCGATTCAGTCGTGTCCGACTCTGTGCTACCCCATAGGTGGCAGCCCACCAGACTCCCCCATCCCTGGGATTCTCCAGGCAAAAACACTGGAGTGGGTTGCCATTTCCTTCTGCAATGCATGAAAGTGAAAAGTGAAAGTGAAGTCACTCAGTCACGTCTGACTCTTAACGACCACATGGACTGCAGCCTACCAGGCTCCTCCGTCCATGGGATTTTCCAGGCAAGAGTACTGGAGTGGGGTGCCATTGCCTTCTCCGAAGTTACATTGAAAGAAAGTGAAAGTAAAGTCGCTCAGTCGTGTCTGACTCTCTGCGACCCCATGGACTGTAGCCTATCACGCTTCTCTGTGCGTGGGATTTTCCAGGCAAGAGTGCTGGAGTGGATTGCCATTTCCTACTAAGATGTAATGAGCTTTCCTAGTGGCTCAGCAGTAAAGAATCCTCGTTCTGTTAAGGAGACCCTGGAGACAAAGGTTTGGTTCCTGAGTCTGAAGGATCCCATGGAGGAGGAAATGGCAATCCATTCCAGTATTATTTCTGTAAAAATCCCATGAACAGAGGAGCCTGGAAGGCTACAGTCCATAGGGTCGCAAAGAGTTCGACACGACTGAGCGACTAAGCACATGCTAAGACCTGACCTCTCTGGAGTCTCCACCAAATGCCCCCAAGTGATGACTGAGAACTCCACACTTCCTCTGGTCTCCCTATTGTGTCTATGAACTTGATCTTACAATTTTCTAGTCATTCTTGTCCTACTTTGTACCCTTGTATAGATTTCTGAAGCTCTTTTCTGCATAGCTTCCTTGTTTTTAGAATTATCTCACAATTTCTAGGTGCCTTACTCCCCTAATGCTGATTTTCATCTCAACTCAACTCCACTGGACCGTTTGGGTTTCTGCTGTCTCTGCTCATGGTCTGGAAATTAATTGCTTTTAGTTAAGAGGTCAGTCAATTGTAGGGATCACCTCATTTATTTCATTTCTTGGGGATGACAGTCTTGTACTATTTGATATTCAATGTCTAAAAACATTTGTTTTGTGCATTTTATTCAATTTGTAATTGTTTACAGAGTGAGGGTAAGATTGATTCAGTTACTGCATCATGACCAGGAAAAGGAGGTCATTTCTGAGCATTTTTTATGTATATATTAATAGATAATATATAGCATTGTTTTGTATGTCTTTAACCTTTATAGAGAATCTCTATACAGTCAACAAAAACAAGACCAGGAGCCGACTGTGGCTCAGATCATGAACTCCTTATTGCCAAATTCAGACTTAAATTGAAGAAAGTAGGGAAAACCATTAGGCCATTCAGGTATGACCTAAATCAAATCCCTTATACAGTGGAAGTGAGAGATAGATTTAAGGGCCTAGATCTGATAGATAGAGTGCCTGATGAACTATGGAATGAGGTTCGTGACATTGTACAGGAGACAGGGATCAAGACCATCCCCATGGAAAAGAAATGCAAAAAAGCAAAATGGCTGTCTGAGGAGGCCTTACAAATAGTTGTGAAAAGAAGAGAAGCAAAAAGCAAAGGAGAAAAGGAAAGTTATAAACATCTGAATACAGAGTTCCAAAGAATAGCAAGAAGAGATAAGAAAACCTTCCTCAGAGATCAGTGTAAAGAAATAGAGGAAACAACAGATGGGAAAGACTAGAGATCTCTTCAAGAAAATTAGAGATACCAAGGGAACATTTCATGCAAAGATGGGCTCGATAAAGGACAGAAATGGTATGGACCTAACAGAAGCAGAAGATATTAAGAAGAGGTGGTAAGAATACACAGAACTGTACAAAAAAGATCTTCACGGCCCAGATAATCATGATGGTGTGATCACTGACCTAGAGCCAGACATCCTGGAATGTGAAGTCAAGTGGGCCTTAGAAAGCATCACTATGAACAAAGCTAGTGGAGGTGTTGGAATTCTAGTTGAGCTATTCCAAATCCTGAAAGATGATGCTGTGAAAGTGCTGCACTCAATATGCCAGCAAATCTGGAAAACTCAGCAGTGGTCACAGGACTGGAAAAGGTCAGTTTTCATTCCAATCCCAAAGAAAGGCAATGCCAAAGAATGCTCAAACTACCGCACAATTGCACTCATCTCATATGCTAGTAAAGTAATGCTCAAAATTCTCCAAGCCAGGCTTCAGCAATATATGAACCGTGAACTTCCAGATGTTCAAGCTGGTTTTATAAAAGGCAGAGGAACCAGAGATCAAATTGCCAACATCCGCTGGATCATGGAAAAAGCAAGAGAGTTCCAGAAAAACATCTATTTCTGCTTTATTGACTATGCCAAAGCCTTTGACTGTGTGGATCACAATAAACTGGAAAATTCTGAAAGAGATGGGAATACCAGACCACCTGACCTGCCTGCTGAGAAATCTGTACGCAACCTGCAACAGTTAGAACTGGACGTGGAACAACAGACTGGTTCCAAATAGGAAAAGGAGTACGTCAAGGCTGTATATTGTCACCCTGTTTATTTAACTTATATGCAGAGTACATCATGAGAAACACTGGGCTGGAAGAAGCGCAAGCTGGAATCAAGATTGCCAGGAGAACTATCAATAACCTCAGATATGCAGATGACACCACCCTTATGGCAGAAAGTGAAGAGGAACTAAAAAGCCTCTTGAAAGTGAAAGAGGACAGGGAAAAGTTGGCTTAAAGCTCAACATTCAGAAAACGAAGATCATGGCATCTGGTCCCATCACTTCATGGGAAATAGATGGGGAAACAATGGAAACGGTGTCAGACTTTATTTTTGGGGGCTCCAAAATCACTGCAGATGGTGACTGCAGCCATGAAATTAAAGGACGCTTACTCCTTGGAAGGAAAGTTATGACCAACCTAGATAGCATATTCAAAAGCAGAGACATTACTTTGCCAACAAAGGTCCGTCTAGTCAAGGCTATGGTTTTTCCTGTGGTCGTGTATGGATGTGAGAGTTGGACTGTGAAGAAAGCTGAGCGCCGAAGAATTGATGCTTTTGAAGTGTGGTGTTGGAGAAGGCTCTTAAGAGTCCCTTGGACTGCAAGGAGATCCAACCAGTCCATTCTGAAGGAGCTCAGCCCTGGGATTTCTTTGGAAGGAATGATGCTAAAGCTGAAACTCCAGTACTTTGGCCACCTCATGCAAAGAGCTGACTCATTGGAAAAGACTCTGATGCTGGGAGGGATTAGGGGCAGGAGGAGAAGGGGACGACAGAGGATGAGATGGCTGGATGGCATCACTGACTCAATGGACGTGAGTCTGGGTGAACTCTGGGAGTTGGTGATCGACAAGGAGGCCTGGCGTGCAGTGATTCATGGGGTCGCAAAGAGTTGGACACGACTGAGCGACTGAACTGACTGAACCTTTATATAAATGGCAGTCTTCTGTTTTCAGTCAACGTTATGTGTCTTGAGATTTAGCTGTCTTGAATTATTTCATTGTATTTTATTTCCAGTGCTTGTGTATAATATTCCATTATTTGACTGTATTACAGTTTAGTCATTTACCTGATAAGATACACATTTTGAATTAGTTCTAGAGTTGCATTATTATAGAATGCTACAGTACACATTCATGTACTTGTCTTATTTAAGGATGAGGATATGGATAGATAGATCTGTGGGTGTGTATCCATTCTACTTTATTTTTAATTTTATTTTTCTTCTTTATGTTTGACTCACTCAACCTGTTTTCCTAACTCTCCCCATTCTCCTCTGGCATCCACCAATCTGTTCTCTCTCTTTTTTCTTTTTTTTTTTTCAGACTCTACATACAAGAGAGATCATACAGTTTTATCATTCACTGTCTGACTTTTTTTTCACTTAGCGTAATGTCCTCAAAATCCATCCATGCTGTCAGAAGTGGTAATATTTCCTTCAGTTTTGCTAGCTATATAGTATTCCATTGTGTATGAATACCACAATTTCTTTATCCATTCATCCATTGATGGATATTTAGGTTGTTTTTATATCTCGTTTGTTGTGTATAATGCTGCAGTAAATATGGGGATGCATATATCTTTTCAAGTTAATGTTTTCATTTTCTTCAGATAAATGCTCAGAGGTAGAATTGCTGGATTATATTGTAGTTTTATTTTTAATTTTAGGGGGAACTTCCATACTGTTTTTCATAGTGGTTGCACCAGTTTATATTACCATCAACAGTGCTCAAAGGTTCCCTTGTATCCACATCCTAACCAATGATTTGTTATTTTCTGTGTTTTTGATAATGGTCATTCTGACAGGTATGAGATGATATCTCATTGTGGTTTTCATTTGCATTTCCCTGATGATTAATGATGTTGATCATTTTCTCATGTATCTGTAGACCCTCTGTGTCTTTGGAAAAATGTACATTCAGATCTGTCCATTTTTTAATCAAATTGTTTTCTACTATTGGATTGTATAAATTTTTTAATATATTTTGGATTTTAACCTCTTACCAGATACATGATTTGCAGATATTTTCTCCCATTAATAGCTTGCCTTTTCATTTTGTTGATGGCTTCCTTTGCTGTAGAGAGCTTTTTATAGTATGATGTAGTCAAACTTAGTTACTTTTTTCTTTTCTTGCTTTTGCTTTTGTTGTCAGATCCAAAAATCTTTACCAAGACCTACGTCAAGGAGCTTACTGACTCTTTTTCTTCCAGGAGTTCTGTAGTATAAGATCTTACATTCAAGTCTTTAATCCATTTGGATTCATTTTTGTGTATGTTGTAATATAGTGGTCAAATTTCATCCTTTTACATGTAGCTGTCCAGTTTCCCCAACACCATTTATTGAAAGGATTGTGATTTCCATACTGTATATTCTGTCTCCTTTGTCGTAAAGTAGTTGATATATATATACATGGGTTTATTTCTGGGCTGTCTGTTCTTATCCATTGATCTGTGAGTCTGTCTTTATGCCAGTAACTAACTTTCTTGATTACTATAGCTTTGTAACATCACTTGAAGTCAGGGAGCATGATGCGTCCAGCTTTGTTTGGTCTTTCACCTTCTAGGTACTTCATTCTTTTTCATTCAATTCTATATTCATTCTGCCTTTAATCTTATGGTCATGGCAAGTTGTTTAGTGCTTTAAAGAGTGTTGCTACACTAATAACTACAGTAATATGTTCTTAAAGTTGTTGTAAGGAAGTTATATTGATAAAGTAGTTACCATCATATTAGTTTTATATAAAGTAATTAATTATGACAATAAAGTATCTTATGTATATTTAAAGAATAAATTTAATATACCTATTTTCCTTCCCAAGAACACATGAATATTTAAACTTTTTAACTCTAGACACTCCCCCTCAGTCTTAAGTGCCATCATTGTTCAATATTGTAGTTCTTTCTGATTCTTAACTGCCCAACTGTTGCCACAGCTCTAGTTTTTAATCTAAGATTTTCTCCTTTCTCATGTTATACTTTCTTCATAAGTGATTTCATTCATTCCCATACCACCTATATATAGAAGACTTATAGATAGATGTCTCTCACCCAAACTTCTCTTTTGAAGCCTAATTGCATACTTAATATATTCTCTGGATATAATATCTATCAGTGACGATATCAGTGTATCTCATCTTCAGGAAATAGGTGGCACATTCAAAATGGGATAATTCAAAGAGGGTTTATTTCCAAAGAAGTTGGAATATAGCTGAACATTAAGACGTGAAGCTGAGATACATTCGTTAGGTTACTCCTTTCTGCCCATCAGATCAGATCAGATCAGATCAGTCGCTCAGTCGTGTCCGACTCTTTGCGAGCCCATGAATCGCAGCACCCCAGGCCTCCCTGTCCATCACCAACTCCCGGAGTTAACTCAGACTCATGTCCATGGAGTCAGTGATGCCATCCAGCCATCTCATCCTCTGTTGTCCCCTTCTCCTTTTGCCCCCAATCCCTCCCAGCATCAGAGTCTTTTCCAATGAGTCAACTCTTCGCATGAGGTTTCTGCCCATGGATGCTGTCAATAAGCGTCTTAGAAGGCTCCCCACTCCACTGCTGTCATGTCTAAGTCAGAGTCTCCCAAAGAGCCCAAACAGCTGTGGCAGCTCTTCATCAGAGCACTGAGCTTTGAAACAACCAATGAGAGTCTGAGAAGCCATTCTGAGTAATGGAAAACGCTCACAGACTGTGGTAATGACGGATCCAGACACCAAGCACTCCAGAGGCTTCAGGTTTGTCACCTATGCCTATGAAGGAGGTGGATGCAGCCATGAGTGTGAGGTCACACAGGGTGGTTGGAAGAATTGTGGAAGCAAAGAGGGCCATTTCAAGAGAAGATTCTCAAATACCCGGTGCCCTCTTAACTGTAAAAAAAGTTTTTATTGATGACCTTAATGACACTGAAGAACATCACCTGAGAGATTATTTTGAACAGTATGGGAAATTTGAAGTGATTGAAATCATGACTGACTGAAGCAGTGGCAAGAAGAGAGGCTTTGCTTTTGTAACCTTTGATGACCATAACTCCATAGACAAGATTGTCATTCAGAAATACCACACTGTGAATGGCCACACTGTGAAGTAAGAAAAGCTCTAAGTAAGAGGTAGCTAGTGCTTCGTCCACCAAAGAGGTTGAAGTAGTTCTGGAAACTTCGGTGGTGGTTGTGAAGGTGGTTTTGGTGGGAACAACTTTGGTCGTGGAAGAAGCTTTAGTGGTTGAAGTGGCTTTGGTGGCAGCCGTGGTGGTGGATATCGTGGCTGTGAGGATGGCTATAATGGATTTGGTAATGATGGAAGCGGTTTTGGAGATGGTGGAAGCTACAATGATTTTGGCAGTTGCGGCAATCAGTCTTCAAATTTTGGGCCCACAAAAGGTGGAAACTTTGGAGGCAGAAGTTCTGTCCCCTATGGCAGTAGAGGCCAGTACTTCACCAAACCATGAAACCAAGGTCACTTTGGTGGTTCCAGTAGTAGCAGTAGCTATGGCAGTGGTGGAATGTTTTAATTTCTGGCAGGAAACAAAACTTAGCAGGAGAGGAGAGCCAAAAAAGTGACAGGGAAACTACAGCTTACAACAGATCTGTGAACTCAGCCAAGCACAGTGGTGTCGGGAGCCGCGTTAGGCATTACTGACAAAATGGAGGCACGGTCCCAGCCCCCTCTCCTCATTCCGCAGGCACGGACCTGGGATGAAGGAGTTAGCTCTTGTGATTCTGACTTGTTTCTTCCTTTCTTCCGTTGAGTTGGCTGGAAAGAATGTTTTAAGGTGTTTATTGTTCTTGAGAGAAGCCTGAGAAAGCACAAAGCCTTCTACAGTTGTGCCCAGAAAATAATCTATAAAGTAACCATTGACATTTGTTCAAGGATTTTTGCAAAGAATGTCTCAGGACTTGCACATAGGCCACAGTTTGAGGCCATGGGAAAGATTGTTATCTGAGACCTGTTTGTGAGGGAAATGTTTATGGCAAAAGAAGTTTGCTGAGTTTAGGGTTTAGGAATAATTAAGAATAGTTAGAAACCTTTTTAAGGGATAGTGAGCTTAGGATACTAGGGGCAAGGATTTAGAAAGATAAGAAATAAACCGAGGAATGTGGTATTCAGCCCAGGGATAAGCATGAGTTACAATGTAATCACAAGTGAACATGATTGTGAGAGAATTGCTGAAGCAGGAACCCTGTTTGAAGGGCAACTGAGACAATAATCTGGGTGAGGGGGAACTGAAAATGTCAAACCTCTGACCTAATGCTTTTGAAAAAGTATAAAAGAGAACCTGATGCTTGAAATAAACATGTAGTCCCGTACCTCAAGTCAGAGGCTACATCATTTCCCACTGACACTGCTCATCCCTTCAGGGCCTAGCTACTACAAAGAAGACATGTTTTAGACAATGCAGCTTGAGGACTGTACTTGTGATTAATTGTAAAACAGGTAATTTTAATTTCTGTTCTGTGGAAAGTGTAAAGCATTCCAACAAAGTGTTTTAATGTAGTTTGTTGTTGTTGTTGTTTTGCACCCATGCTGTTGATTGCTAAATGTAATAGTCTGATCATGACTCTGAATAAATGTCTTAAAAAAAAAAAAAAAAGACATAAGGCTGTTAGTAAACAAGGGGGATTAGTTACTGGTACCCCAGAGAGGAGTATAAAGAAGAGACTACTGAGATGATACCTTCTGTTGAAGGACACAGCTCCCCCAACAAAACTTTTAAGTCCATTTATAAAAGTTTTATTCCACTTACATGAACTTAATATACACGTTCTTAACAGTTATGCTTATGTTGTTCATGAAAATTTAACAGGACATTAAACAGAGCTAGTCATCATCTCAAGTTATTTCCCTGTTATTGTTTGTATAGCACATGCGGATTAGGCAAATACCAAAAACTTCACAAAGAGGAGGCCAAGGGAATAAATACTCTACCCTACTTTCCTATCTTGCCAGGACTGTCTTGACTAAACCTAAGGAAAGCTAGCGGATGAGGTTGCCTACTGATACAGATAAAACTATACAGTAGAGAGTAGATCTGGAGGCAAACAAAAGATATTTGCCATAGATCTCTTCAAAATGATTACACCAAAAATTAATTATGAAAGCCTAGTGCTTACTCCTAGAACTTGATCTCACTGTAGTGCTCCCTATCTTTGTGAATGGCACCACCATCTGTTAGATTATTTAAATTAGAAATCTGAGATTCATATTTAAGTTAGAAATCTGAGATTCATACAGGACATCTTCCTTTCCCTTATACACAAATCAAAATTCAGTCCCAAATATTGATGTTTTATTTCCTAAATCTCTCTTTAATCTGCTTCCCTCTATCTTCTCTGTCTCCATCCGGTTCCTTAATCTCTCACTTAGACAACTATAATCTTCTCTTAATTAGTGAAACTGTGTCCATGCTTACCCTCATTCTATTCTGTTTTTCACATTAAAGGTAGGATTTTGTTGTTCAGTAGGTAAGTTGTATTCAACTCTTTGCGACCCGATAGACTGCAGCATGCCTGGCTTCCCTGTCCTTTACTGTCTCCAGAATTTGCTCAGATTCATGTCTAAAAAGTAGAATGAACTTTTCCCAATGCAGATTTGATCACGCCTTCTTTCCTGTTCCCATTACTTTTTACCTCCTCAAAACAAAGCAGGTACACACAAGAACTTTAATGGCTTAATATAGTTTATAAGACTCTGCTTTCAGCTTTTGGCCTCATCTTGTCTCTCTAACCCCATTGTACACCCTTTATCCCACATTCTTGCTATCCTTGCCACTCCAGCTTCCCTTTTCTCTCTTCTGTGCCAAGAGATTGTTAACTTTATGTGCATCCAAATTTAGAGTTTACATAAAAACTTGTGAAATCTATCAAGAATAGTTAGACCTTTTATTTTAACCTTTGTTTTCTAACATAAGCATGATTTTCTTTTATAGTTGAAAATGCAGTAAGTATTAAAATTCATAAAGTGCCACCTAACTAGTGGGATAAGCAGAGTCTTTTGTTTTTGTTATTTTTTTAACGTCTTTTGGACCTTTCCCAAGATTTTTTGGTGGGAAAAAAAGGAAGGAAAATATGATATATCTTCAGAAGGAAAATATGACATTTCATCAGCAACATATAATGTGATACATAGGAGTGCTAAGCAAAGCCTGCCTCCCTGTGTATAATTTTTCTGCCGGCTATCATGATTTTATCAATCTGTCAATTCTGTCAATCTAATTATCCTGTCGAGAGTTAGTCAGAGACTAGCTGAGAATATGGCTACTGAAAAATTTGGTCTGAAAGGGACTTTGGAAACATCATAAAGAAGGGTCAGATTGGAAGACAGGGAAGGTTGCAGAGATCATATGGCTACTGTAGTTGTGCTTAAAACCTGGGTGTAGCTTTCTCTTTTTTATTGTTTTTTGATTAAAACTTCTGGTATAAGAAGTGGGAAAATAATGTTCTCCTCCTGTTCATTAGCTTTAGACAACTTTTTATTCGATATATTGGAAATTCAAGTTGGCAGCAAGCTGAATAATTCTATTTCATATTATGGTAATATGGCGATACTTGAGTTAACTGACAGGTATCTAATAATTTTTAGGTGATCATCTGGGCAGACACAGACCTAAAAGTAAACTATTTTAAAAAATCTTTTAAGTCCAACAGTTAGGTCTCTGATTTGTGATCTATTTCAGTTAAAAGAAGGGAGTCCTTACTCTGTATTTTATTTTTATACAGTAGGTAGTTTCCCTTGCTTGTACAGTATAGGCTATAAATACCATGGTTTCTTATTCAGATTACAAAAATCCCGACATTCCTATACTATTATCTTTATTTACCTAGATGCATTGGAAACCAATACAAAGGGGATGGCAGATGATATGTATTTAACAGAGAGAAATAAACATTGAGTAAGGGTTGGTGATGGACAGGAAAGGCTGGTGTGCTGCGGTCCATGGGGTAGCAAAGAGTCGGACATGACTGAGCAACTGAACTGAACTGAGGGGTTGGTAGTCTGGCCTTCTCCAGGTAAATGCTAATAGGGTAGCAGCCAGTCTTGGAGCTGATTAATGTAGGGAGGCACTGTTAAGATTTAGAAGACAGGAGCACTATAAGTCAAAGAGGAAAATGGAATGAAAGGGCTGATTAATGTGTAGTTGCTGGAATAGTCTTTAAGATACTCATGAACACTGCATTTTGTTAATAATGATGACATTGAATCATTAAGGAAAGGTTAAACTATATTTTGTGTTCCTTGTTTATTAAGCCGGAATGTATGTAATACATTTTAGATAACTGTTTTTAAAAAATAAAATTGTTAAAATTGAAAGCTAGCTTTCCTCAAGTAAATTTCAGTTAATCCAAAATATGACAGTATTAGGTATCAGTTTTAATCAAATAATAGCCATGTTAAAAATATTGTACCACTGCACCATTCTTTTCTTTGCAAAATGATTTGGATTTCCAAAAGTAGTGTGCATGTAAGTTGTATAAACTTATTGGTATTTTATTGATCTGGAAATTGCTAAAGTTAAAAGTAAAAATGTTTTTTACATTTCTGTGATTTAGAAATTATGACTTACATTTGATTTATTTTCAAATTCTTAATAACCTAAAGTAACAATGACTTAATGAAGTAGACATTTGTCATTTGTGACCACCCACATTTTTGAATAGTTGCCCTACATTTTGGTAATTTCCCATGTTACAAGCCCTAACTTCACAAAGCAGTTCAGCTCAGCTCAGTTCAGTCGCTCGGTTGTGTCCAACTCTGCGACCCTATGGACTATAGCACACCAGGCTTCCCTGTCTGTCACTAACTCCCAGAGCTTGCTTAAACTCATGTCCATCGAGTTGGTGATGTCATCCGGCCATCTCATCCTCTGTCATCCCCTTCTCCTCCTGCCTTCCTGACTTTGCAAAGCAGTTGCCAGGAAATCTGTATTCTCATACCCACTCACAACTAAGGTAAGGAGGTCCATGACCAGTCATACTCTTCTCACTTGAAATTGCTTGGGACCAACATGAGGTGGCAGTCTTAGGCAAGAAGTTTATCTTTTGACAAAGGTGGTGGTGGGAGCTTCTAGTTGTTCTAGGTTCCTAGTATGAGAAGTACCAAATAATAGTGGCAGTCTAATTTTTCCTGGAGAAGTTGTCAAAGTGCAGTTGCAGTTCATATCTGTTAAGTTTGGTTCGTAACAACAAACCCTTAACAGAGCTTAATTCCTTTTCTACTTAGCTGGAAGAGATTTTGTTTATAGTTAAGTAAAAAGCTTGACTAAACAATATCAATGATTGCTTTTCCTAAAATATAATATTTTATATTGAAAATGTAAATGAATGTCTTGCTTTCCTTTTTCATTCAACTAGCTTAAACATTGTGTTATAATGGTTTTTCAGTTAATGGATTATTTTGCATTACAGCTTCTGTATATGTTTCTTACTAGATTGTAAAGTGTGCGGCCCATACTTTCACCTCTCTGTATTCTTATACATGATAGGCATTAGATAAAATTTATAAAACTATTAAAGTTAGGATACTTTAAAACATATAATAACTTCTTTGTAAAGCTATTTACTCATGAATGATGTTCCTGCCAAGTTATTTATGACCAAAATAACCTAAGGCACAGCTTCTATTAGTATTTTACATAGTAACGGATTAATGTTCTCTAAGCCAGTAAAGAACAATCAAGAACTTGTCCAGGAAAAAAAAATTTTTGTTCATTTTGTAGTGTTTACTTTTACTTACAGTTTTACTGAGAAATGATTGATATATATCACTGTATAAGTTTAAAATATACAGCATGATGGTTTGATTTACGTAAATGATTACCAAAGTAGATTTAATTATATTGATCATCTCATATGGATATAATGAAAAGATGAAAATTCTCCTTGTGATGAGAACTATTAGGATCTACTCTCTTTAACTTTCCTTTTTCCCACTAGTGAATGTGGTTTTTCTAAGTATCCTCAGGCAGTCTTATAGCATCACCCAAATACTGAAGGCTTAATTTTTTGAGCTAACATTTTAGAAACATGTAGCGCTGTTATCTGATTTTAGTATAACACCTCAGAACAATTTTTTGAATTGAGAATAACTTTGAAAGCTGTTTTTTTTTTAATCTGTCCTTGTGAGCACACTGGTTTGCTTCAGCGTTTTTTAATAGAGTGTTTTTTAAATGTGTTTAATTTTTTTTTCATTGGCATATTATAGATATTGACTCTAGAGGTCTTTGGCAAGCTCCCATTCCATATGTACCACCCTGCTGAGGACAGGATGGAGACTCACAGTTCTAGTTCTAAAGGATTATTCCACATTACGCTGGCCTGTACCAGACCAGACTTTCTCTTCCTCCTACCTCTTCAGTACTCATGGTTTGAATTTAGAATCCATCATTGTCTCCTGAAAGGTTTAGTTTGTAGGGAACGTAAGCATGAGTAGCAGCCCTTAAATAACTTCAGGCAATGTCCATATTTGGCTGCATCATAACACAACTATGTCACGGCCTTTCCAGTTACCTGATCCTGCAGAATGCATGAATTATTGCCTAAATTTTCTTCTTCCCAGAGTAAGCCAGTTGGTGCTAACTTTAACCTACCAATGGCAGACTATTTATATTGCTGGTTCTTGCACTAATACACTATGTAAGCCTAAGGAAATTATCTCATTGTCCTTCTATGTCCTTAATGTCCCCATCTGTAAGTTGAATAGTGTCTGAAATTGCCATATCTCTAGCCTTTATTGGCCAAAGGTTGCTAACACTGTTTTAGACAAAAACAAGTCCATAAAAGTGTTTTGGTCTGTTCCAACTCCTCGTTTCATTTTCTTCCCTGAGTACTAGTTATTACTTTTTCACCTGTACAAAAACAGAGCATAATTAATTGTGACATGGTTGACCAAAATCAGTTTCAGTGCCAAGTATGCTAAATGCACTTTTTGATGGTTGATATTCGAACAGATTCAATTTCCTATACCAAACCTTTAAACTCTTGAGTTACATTTCATGAGAAATAAATTGAAAACCTTTTTTTTAGTTAACAGAACATTGAATAAATGATTACTCTTCTCAGTATATATTAACTGTAGAGAAATTCAGTTTCATGTTAAGATACAAAATATACATAAATCTACCATGGTAAGATATACAGTATCTATAAATCTTTTTCATTTTGGCTCTTTTATAGGTCCTGGCTAATATTCTTTAGCTTTTAAAAAGTTGATTTATGAAATTTTTTTTTTAATTTCATTGGCTGTATAGTTTAAAAGTCACATAGTACTACTGAGGCTTTTAATGAAAGATAGCAACCCTTACTTCAGCTCATCTTCAAATTCATGACTCAGAAACATCTACCTTTAACTTTTTGGGTAATTTTTCTAGTAATTATTTCCATATTTCTTAATATATGCTTATGTTGGCTATTAATAGTTCTTGATTTTTTAGCTTGGCATTATCTGTTGACATCCATCTGTGGAAGTGAAGATTTATTTCACTTATAAGTATTTCTGTTTATTTGCAAGTTACATGCTCTTTTTCTGTTAATATGGATCTTTTCTGCCTCATCTGTCTTATGTATTATTGATTAATAATTCAGCTCTATCTCATTTTTTACCCCAAACTAGACATTGTTGTTACTGTTTTTTGTAATAATGTTTATTTACCCATATGGTTCACAGTTGATTTGTTCTTCAATCCTTCTTTCATCTTAGAACTTCTATGATCATCTTTTTCCTGAAGTATATACTATAGAAGTATTTTCTCTGTATCTTTAAATTTAGATAGTTTCTGTTACTGTCTTCAAGTTCACTAATCTTTTCTTCTGCTATGTCTAATTTGCCATTAGTCCCATTCAGTATATTTTCATCTCAGACATTGTAGTTTTCATCTCTAAAAGTTTAACTTGAATCTGTTTTATATCTTCCATGTCACTACTTAATTTTTCATGTCTCTACTTTTTGACTATATGGATTACAGTTTCAGTTACTACTTTAATGACCTTATTTGCTAATCCTACCATTTGTCTCATTTATGGGTCTATTTTGATTGATCATTTATCTCATTATGGATCATGTGTTTCTGCTTTGTTTTATGCCTAGTACTTTTGGTTTGGATGCCAAACATTGTGAGTTTTATCTTGGAGGGTGCCAGATATGTTTATATTTCTATAGGTCTTCTAGAGCTTTTTTTCTGAAATGCCGGTAATTATTTTGAAACAATTTGGTCATTTTGGATCTTTTATGATTTGTTACTTGAGTCCAGAGCAATGCTCCGTCTAGGGCTAATTGTTCTCCTTTGAATTTTGAATTTTTCCAGTGTGGCTTGTGGGAATAAACACTTTATTTTCTAATCTTTTGGGTATTTTTCCCTCACCTAGTTTTGGGTTATTACCTTACATGCATACACTAGTTATTGCTCTGAAGTTGAGGAGGACTCTGTAAAAATTTATGCAGCTCTTTCTTCTTGAGTTTTATCTCTTGTAGACTCTGCTGCCTTGGTGTCTCTGGACTCTTGGCTTCTCATCTTGTGGAGTCTGCTAGACTCTTATCTGGATTTCCCTTCCTGCATCATGGCCTGAAAATTCTCTGAAACTGACAAACTGCAGTAGTTTTTGGTCTCACCTTCTGTTTCCCATCTCTCTGAGATCACTGTCCTTTGCTTGATACTTAAATTCTTACAAACCATTGTTTTGTGTATTTTGTCAGGATTTTTATGATTGGTTCAAGTAGGAAAGTAAATTTGACTCCTTGTTATCTCGTCAGGTGGAAACAAGACATTTTAGAAGTTTTTACTTTAGAATGAGTTCTGATTTTTATCTAAATGAAAATAACTTTAATTTATCCTTATCCATGAATGATAGTTAGTTTTGCATTTATTTTGTTGCTATTGAGAAATCTCTCAAATCTTTTTATCATTTTTGTATATGTAATCTGTTTTTTCTTCTCTTCTGACTGCTTGCAAGATTTTTTTTTTCCTTTGATGTTTTATTGTTTTATTATGGTATGCCCAAGGGTGGTTCTCTTAATTTATTTTCTAGGGCCTTTTGAATTGGGGATTTATGTCCTTCATTATTTCTAGGAAATTCTTAGCCATTATCTCTTTGAATTTTGCTGTCATTACCACACTACTACCCCATTTCTGTATTCTTATTTTCTAGCACTCCAGTTGATGGTTAGACTTTTATTTTTGAGTTTTATTTTTGTGTTTGTATTTTCTTATTTTTAGAAGTTCCTTTTTAAAACAAATCTTTCTGAATCATTCTGATAAATTCTTATTACTCATTATTTTTAATTCCCACTTTTACTTCTTTAACATGCCCTTTTTATATTTTGTTTCATTAACTGAAATTTTTGAGTTGAATTCTTGTGAAGGCTTTAGGACCCCAATTTTTCTATGTAGAGAAGATTTTGAAGTGTGTAGTTTCTTCAATAAATACAGGTTTATTCAGATTTTTATTCTTGTGTCGGTTTTGTTAATTTGTGTTCTTCAAAAAACTTGCCTATTCATTAAAATTGTCTCTTGGCATAAAATTTCTTATAATAAACATTGTATTGTCTATATCTGTAGAATCTATAGGATTAAATTATAGAATCTATAAACTCATTTTCATCATTTTCATTTCTGGTATTGGTTTTTGTGTGTATGTTTTGTTTTCCTCATCAGTTTTATCAGGCATTTGTTAATTTTAATAACATTTTTGAAGAACAAACATTTGAATTTAATTATTTTTCTATTTGTTTTATATCTCATTAATTTCTGCTATTTCCTTTCAACTTTGGGACTTTGATTTGCTCTTCTTTTTCTAGTTTTTTTCTTTTCTTTTAATGAATATGAATATTTTATTTTCAACTTTCCTTCTTTTCTAAATATACATTCTTATTTATATATGCCCCTCCAAGTACTGCTTTAGTTAACATGCATACCACCAGTTTTCATTGCTATATGGTTTTCCTTCCATATTTCTGGTTCTACTAATTTGTATGTTTAAAGTTTGTTACTTTAGTCCCTACCTTCAACTTTCACATGCCTCCTTAACTTATTAAAGCCTAATCAGTATTTTTACCATCTTCCTGTTTAATACAAGGACCTTGAAACACTATTAAATTTAATCATCTCTCACACAGCTTATTTGCTATTGTTATAATAAATTTTAATTTTATCTTGTCTTCTTTTTAAACTCCACAAAGCGCTTTTATCATTATTTTATGCCCTATCTATATAGATTAACCTATATAGTTCCAATTTCTCACTCTTTTCTCGTCTCTAATCATCAGTCTAGTATCACTGACCTTTCTTCCACTTGAGGTAAATCCTTTAGCATTTCCTTTGGCTGAGGTTCTGTTCATCACAAATATGACATTTTTGTTTGAAAATATCTTTGTTTTTGTCTTCATTTTTGAAAGATACTTTTGCTGTGAATGGAAATTTACATTGATAGTTATTTTTTAAGTACATTAAAGATATTCCATTGTCTTCTGGCTTCCATGATTTCTGTTGAGTTAGCTGTAAACCTTTTAAGTTCTTAGTTTCCATATTTACTCATTTTCTTCAGTTCTTTTTAATACTACCTTGCCATTTTAAAATAATCTCCTCTTTACCCATGTTTTCAGTTTCTTTTCACCAGACCTATTTTCCACCTCCTAAAATTCCCGTATCTGTAGTTTTTTTAGAAGTCATACTTTTTTTCCTGAGCCTCACAATAACTTCTTTCCTTTTATATTTTGAGGTTTTGTTTTGTTTTGTTTTGTTTTAACTCGTTCCTTGTCATTGTATCCGTGTGGGAGTTCCTTAAGATCCAGTTACAAAGTGCATTGCCTTAGAGATTTAATTTTTTTCTGTTCAAGTCATGAGACTACATTTTGACATGAAACTACGTTAAACTTTTCTGAGCACCCAGGAAATGTGAATGTCGGCAATAAATCCACATTAGTCAGCTTACAGTTATAAATTCTTAGAAGAGATTTTTTTTTTTTTTTCCATCCACCACTCCTGTTGTGAAGACAGTTTTCCTTTCAGGCCTTTAGTTGGGGCCAGAAGAAGGGACTGTTATTGCTAGTACACCTTTCTGCTAATATTGTGGGCTTTTGGAATCTCACCTTTGTACTAGGGAGGCCAAATTCTACCATCCCACCACCACCCCCATTCAATGAAAAACTGAAACTCCTCAAAACCATAAGCACTTTTGAAAAAAAAATTTTTTTTGCTAAAATGTCTAACATTGTTTGGATATTTAGATGTAATTAAATACTTAAATGCCAAATCACACATTTTATATGTTTCTCTATTAACTTCTTTAATGAACCAGACTACTTGATAAGATAATTTATTCTATCAGTAATAGCAAGGTAGTTATGGTGTGACCTCTCAGCCAGAAATATAAAAGTAGGCTTTTTCGATAAAATTAGAAGTCCCAATACTGCTAAAATGGTGTTCTTACTGTGTTTTAACAGATTATAATATGATAGTACAGAGAAATAGCCAATGTCAGACATTATACCTCAGTGTTCATTTAGAGTTTATGAATTAGTCACATCTTTATATATCTATTCTAGAGGAAGAGTTCAGTCTTGAAAATTCAGAAATAAGAGAAGTTATTACATTTTCCCCCCTTTGTTGTCATATTCTAATGTCTCTCCTAAAACCTTATATGCTTCAATTTTTTAATACAGATTTAGTATATCATACACAATAGAATTTACAAATTTAAATATAAAATTCTTTTTTTTTTGTATATTCACAGAGTTGTACACCCATCACTGCAGTCAATTTTAGAACATTTCGTCACCTAAGACAGAAAGACTATTAAGATACTTTCCATTTCCCACACCTTTTCAATCCTAGGAAACCTCTGATCTTCTTTCTGTCTCCGTACATTTCTGGACATTTTATATAAGTGGAATTATACAATATGTGATATTTTGTGGGTGACTTTTTTCACATAGCATTATGTTTCAGAGTTCATCCGTATTGTAACATGTATCAGCACTGTATATTTTTTATTGCCAAATAATATTGCATTGTATAGATATGCCACTTCTTAATAATCCGTTGGACAGTTGATGGACATTTCATGTTTCTACTCTTTGGCCATTTTGAGTATTTCTACTATGATCATTCATGTACAGGTTTTTGATATTTTCATTTCTCTTGGACATGTACCAAGGAGTAGGATTCCTGGGTCACATGTTTAACTTTCTGAGGAACTGTTAGACTGCCTTCCAAAGCATCTGTACCCTTTACAGTGTATGAAGTTTCCAGTTTCTCCACATGTCTCACCAATAATTGTTATTATCTCTTTTAAAATAATCATCTTAGTAGGCATGAATTGGTATCCTATTTTGGTTTTTGATTTACATTTCTTGAATGCATAATGATGTTGAGCATCTTTTTATTTGCTTATGTCTTCGTTGGAGAAATTATCCTTTGTCTATTTTTAGTTGGGCTATTTTATCCTTTTTTATTATTATATGTGTTCTTTCATTTTCTAGATACAGATCTCTTACTAGATACATGATTTTGAAAAAATTTTCTCCCATCTGTCTTTGTCTTTTCACTTGATGATGTCCTTTAAAAGCACAAAAAGCTTTAGTTTTGATGATGTCCACTTCATCATTTTTCCTTTTGTCACTGTGCTTTTGGTGCCATATCTAAAAACACATTGCCTAATGCAAAATCACAAGACTTCTTTCTTTTTATCTAGTTTAATTTTTTATTTAAGAAAATTTAAAGCAGTGCCCATAAAGAAACAATATTTTTGTTTTTACAGTTTCAACATGAGGAAATTTTTAAGGGGAAAAGAACACTCATCATCTCACTGACCTAGGAACCATCTATGTTTGGAATATTGTCATTTCCTTATTTAGTATGTGCATATATTATTGATATTGTTTGTTAAGTGCTGTGTTCTGATATTTTTTGTGTTTATAGATGTTATTCATAATTTTAATTTAAAGGCTGTATAACATAGCCAGCTTATTTTCCAGCTATGTAATACAACTTCTTTATAGTTCTTTTTTCTTATATAGAACTCCAGTTAACACTTACAGACATGTAACTTTTTCTTCTATTGAATTATCTTCCTCATATAACTTTTTAGGCATGGAATTATGGGATTAAAGGATGTAAACATCTTTATAGCTCTTATATGACATCATATTGCTTCTAGAAAACATTAAACTGTGCTTTTGTTTGCTGCTAAGTCACTTCAGTTGTGTCCGACTCTATGCGACCCCATAGATGGCAGCCCACCAGGGTCTGCCATCCCTGGGATTCTCCAGGCAAGAATGCTGGAGCGGGTTGCCATTTCCTTCTCCAATGCAGGAAAGTGAAAAGTAAAAGTGAAGTCTCTCAGTCGTGTCTGACTCTTAGTGACCCCATGGACTGCAGCCTACCAGGCTCCTCCGTCCATGGGATTTTCCAGATAAGAGTACTGGAGTACTGGAGTGTTTTGTTTAGTAAACATTTAAAACTTTTTTCCATTTATTTTTAAGTTGATGGACTTGTGATTTGAATTTTACTTTTGAGCGGCAATGTCAGTGATAATCCTCCATCCATAAAACTCAGTATCAAGTTGTATATTTATTTCATCTGATAAAAAAAAGAAAAAATAGCAGTACATCTAAACTGGAGAGCCTTGTTGTCTGAAGATAAATATGACATACTTAAAATTCAGTATTTTATGGTATTCTCTATTTAAAATAGTAATAATATAATTTGTTAAATTTTTTTAGGCTTCGGGAGCAGGAAAGAAAAGAAGCAGAAGAAGCTAGTCAAAAGGAAATAGAAGAATGGGAAAGAAAACTTCTAGCTCAAGCAGCTCCAACTTGTATGGAGACCATGTGGGAAATTCCAGCTATTGGGCATTTCCTTTGTTTGGCCCAGCAAATTTTAAATTTGCCAGAAATAGTCTTTTACGAATTGGAACGTTGTCTTCTGATGCCTCAATGTAATGCTTTTCTATCTAAAATAATGACTTCTCTATTAAGTCCTCCCCATCGCAGACCTACCTTACATCGAAGACCTACTTTGCCTTATAGGACCTGGGAAGCAGCACTGAGACAGAAAGTGCAGCAGTGGTACACGGCTGTAGGGCAGACAGAAAATCCTGACAACTGTGCTGAAAAACTTGGGTTGTGTCCTCAGTTTTTTAAAGTTCTTGGAGAAGTTAATCCATTGGAAGAAAAACCTTTTCATGAGCTACCTTTCTACCAAAAAGTATGGATACTTAAGGGTCTTTGTGACTTTGTGTATGAAACACAAAAGGAAGTTCAAGATGCTGTACTTGGTCAACCTATTCATGAATGCAGGGAAGTTATTCTTGGTTATGATTATTTGGAGAATGCTTATGTACATTTTCCACAGTTCTGTGGTGCAGATGTACGGATTTACAAACAAAGACCTTTTCAGGCCCCAGAATTTCCAATTCCACCCATTAAAATACAAAGAGTACCTCGGATTAAACTGGAGAAATTGAAGTGTGACTATGTTAGTGCAAGTAATGGAGAGCATAGGTGTAGTAGAGAAGGCCTGCCCTCTGCCTTCAGGAAAGAGCAGGAAATTAATTTTGATCCAACCTGCTGCCCTGCTAAAATGAACTTAGATAATCATGACATCTCTGTTGAAACGGAAGTGAACTCTAACTGTGAAATTAGAATTCGCAGGCCCTGTGAAATGAATATAACTGATTGTTGTAAAGAAAATTTAGAGAAACCAGGAAGTCCAGGGGAGGTTACTAGCTTTGGAGAGCCTCTCAGTCCAGGTGAAATAAGGTTTATAGAAAATCAGGAAAAATATGGTGAAGCTTCCAGAGTAAAGCCTGAACCCAGTCCGTTAAAAGAAAATGCTCTGAAATCTTGCCAGATACATGTAAATGGAAGCCACAGTGATCATCCAGACATTAACTGCCACAAAGTTGTAAGGGATATTCTATTAGAACAGTCACTGCAGAGCCACAAGAAACTCAAACTAACTAAAATGAGGGCAAAAAAGAAGAAAAAGAAAAAAAAGAAATTGAAAGATATTTTGAATGAAAACTTACAGAGAAAGCGTGAAAGTCTTCATTCCCTTGCATTCAAGTCTTACAAACCTGAGATCCAGAATAAGTTACTGATCATCAAAAAGAAAGCAAAACACAAGAAGCACAAATCTGGTAAGCTGACACAAATGGGCAACGATTACATTTTAGCATACTTCAAGTAGTTCTTTCAATTAGGCATCATGGAAGGCTCTGATTGACATAATGAAATATATTGTGTGTGTGTGTGTGTGTGTGTATGAATGTCAAGTTTTATATTAGTCCCCATAATTAAAACCCAGAGCAGAAGAGGTTTTACGTATTAGCAACAACAAAATACCAATGTAATACATTTGAATTTAATTCTCAGTTGAAAATCTTTGAACATTCTCTGGACCAGTTTCTCCATAAGTGATCCTTGCCATCCTTTTTAAGAAGTGTTTTTTCCCCAGCTTAAGGGCAGTTCTGTGCAATGGACAAAGCACTGATATCAGGAGCTATCATTCCTAGAACAAAAAGTTCATAGCAACTAGCTTCTTAAACCAAGGCAAGTTAGATTATCTTTCTGGGTCCTAGTTTTTTCCCATATTATATATATTTAGCACTCTGAAAAGTTCTCTTAGTATATATTTTCATATCCAGAAAAAAATGTCTATAAGGAAAAAATTACATCAACTTAGTAACTTACGATGAGCTTCCCTGGTGGCTCAGATGCTAAAGCATCTGCCTGCAATGCTGGAGATCCAGGTTCAATTTCTGGGTCAGGAAGAGTCCCTGGAGAAGGAAATGGCAGCCCACTCCAGTACTCTTGCCTGTGAAATTCCATGGACAGAGGAGCCTGGTAGGCTACAGTCCACGGGGTTGCAAAGAGTCAGACACGACTGAGCGACTACTTTACTTTAATAACTTATGAAGCTTATTTGTTTTAAGAATTTGTAAGTTTGTCTTACACCAAATTTAAGTACTCACTCTATTTGTCACAAGCCTGTTTGAATGTTAACAACAAGAAAATCTTACGAATAAAGTTTTCAGTGAGTGATTGCACTGCATTTTAAATTACTCAGGTGCTTTTGCTTTTCCTGTTGTTTGCCATTTAATCAATTTCTGTCTCAGTTACCAATAGGATAGATGAGATAAAAGCTTCATTTAATTAACCCTAAGAAAATGTTGCTGGGTTGGGAGAAGCTTGAATGTTTTACTGAAACAGGTTGTGGTTTATCATCATTTGTGGGTTTCAGTTTTTTACTCTTTCCCTCAGTAACAAAGATAATTAAGATTTGACAATAACTTAATGAGTTGGCAAATGAGGGAAGTGAACTTTATTTAGTTGATATAGTTGTTGTTATACCTTAGTTGTTTAAAATCTTTAAATATAATTAAATATTTTAAAATGTGTATGTAATATATAATTGATAAAGAAATAGTATAAAATTTACTATCAAGAACAGGCTTAATTTGTTGAACTAAAAATTGCAGAGTGATCCACAATGATCTATATGATAAAAAGGTACAGTTTTTTTTTTAAGGTAACTTTCAGTCATAAATCCATTAAATTTTATAAGCAATCCATTAGGCTATATAAATTTATTTTGACTGATTTGCCAAGTTCTCTTTGAAATGTTAGCCTCTAAAATAGTAAGTAATATTTTTAAATTTAAAAACTTTTTTCAGTTCTAAAGTATATAGTTTTATTAATACCATTGTTACCTAAAACCTTTTAAGTGTTCATTTATGACCTACGATTCAGGTGTTCAAATGTAATTATGACTTATTTATGATGGTTTATAGAATAGATATTGATGTAGCTCCTATACAGACTACCAGTTGCAGAAGAAAAACATTAGCTCCTAAGGATTGATTTAAAAGGAGTTTATATTGTAAACACACAAAGTGTTGCTACATTTTTTAAATGAAAGTTCAGAGTGTGTGTAGGTCAGATATAAAATTTGTGGGAGATGCATGTCCCATTCTAGACAAGTATATGAAAAAAAACTCGAAACCAAATTCAGTGAGTACTTGTACACGCTCTCAGAGCCTGTTGTTGGGAAGAAAAGGCTTGCAGCATGAAGTAGAAGAAAATAATGCACTTGCCTATACACTTTCTCTTTTTTTCTTCAGAGCAAATTTTAGAAAGTCAGTTTTCAATGACAAAAATACTAGGATCTGGCTAATACAGTTTTCCTCTTCCTTGTTAGTACTGAGTAAGCATAGACCAATTATTTTTCTTCATTGGACACTAAACTTCTTACTGTCATAACAGCATTACATAAAATGATATAACAACAAAACATTTGTTTTATATCATTCTGTATACTTGTCTTTCTGAGACTTTGCCCTGAGCTTTTTTTTTTTTATTAAATATGTGACATTGGGGCCTTTTATAGTTGGTTTTGGGCATATCCTAATCCAGTGTTTTCTTTCTTACTCTTTTTAAAAGTGAACCTCATGGTCATAGGTTTGGGAACTATTCCTCTTATAGATTCACATTTTGCATTAATACAGGTCCACAATGCAGCTTATAAAACTTTGTACCAGATATTTCAGAAATTTTCAGATTTTAGAAGGGTATACGGATGCATGTAATGTTTATTAAATAACATCCCCAGTGGACCTTAGGGCAACCCCTGTAATCAAATGTATAATTTCTACAGGAAAATGTATGGATAGTCTAAATGAGATGAAGACTATAAAGAACCTCATAACACTTTATCATGTTTTGATATAAGCTGTTTTTAAAATTTTAGTTTTCAGAGACTTTTGGACTTCAGAATTACACATATATGATTCTAAGCTGGTGTATTAAGGACTCCAGAAAATCTTGAAGAAAACTGTTTAGTTTTGTTTAACCTAGTATTTTTCAAGTTTACTTGAATACAGAACTTTTTTTCAAGTAATAATATTCTGTAGAACAGCAGTTTTTGGCACCAGGGAAGACACTTTTTCCATGGACAAGGGTGGGAGTAGCTGGGGAGGGTGATGGGTCACGTGGTAATGGGGAGGGGGGCGGGCAGTGGCAGAGGAAGCTTTGCTCACTTGCCACTCTCTGTACAGCCCAGTTCCTACCAAGCCGAGACCCAGTACCTGTCCCTGCATCGGTTCCAATCTGAGGCCCAGGGGTTGGGGACCCTTGCTGTAGAATATGTTTTGGGATAAGCTGTGTCATCCATGGCTGATTTATGAATCTCTACTTAGGGTGGGCTAAATGTGGTTGGTCTGGATTTATGTAGTCAACCTGGTCCATTTTCTGTTGATTACACATACCTGAAATTTTGGAATCTTTAGTTCAGTAAAACCTTCTTATTGTAATGGCAGATGATTTTTAGTAGAAGGCACAAAGACAAATTGGGTGAAAATGATTTGCTAATTTTAGTGCACTGAGGCAGTTTTGTGACCCATAAACATTTTAGTCTATTTTCAGAATTAAACTTTTCTTTCTGCTTTTTTAAAATATAATTTTGTTTTTAATTTGTTTATGTATGGCTGCGCTGGGTCTTTATTGTTGTGCAGGCTTTTCTCTAGTTGCAGCAAGCGGAGGCTACTCTATAGTGGCAGTGCACTGATTTCTCATTGCACTGGCTTCTCTAGTTACAGAGTACAGGCTCTAGGGCACATGGGCTCAATAGTTGGGGTGCACAGGCTTAGTTGCTCCGCAATATGTGGAATCTTCCCAGACCAGGGATTGAACCTGTGTCTCCTCCACTGGCAGGTGGATTGTTTACCAACTGAGCCATCAGGGAAGCCCTCTTTCTGCCTTGTAAATTTTGAATTTATTTTCAGTTATTTAAACCTGTTCCTTATTCTTAGAAACATTATAGAATATAAAAACATTGTCATTTTCCCAATTATGCATACTTACAGCACCAGATACTTCTCCTTCATAATACTTATTTATAAAATTTATTCTTAATAGTTGCATTTATTTCTAGGTTATTTTGATGCTTGTCTCCCCTCATTTCTATAACATCCTTGAGAATAGAAGGATTATTTTTGGTTTTGCTCCCTAATACTTAGCACAATAACTAACACATTGTGTAGGAATCTATTGAATGAATAAATTAACACACATAATATGATTCTCCAAGATATATTAGTAACTAAGATTTACCATTTAACATGTATTTTTTTATTCTTTCAAAGCATTTTTATTTTTGAGTAGGATTATACTATACATACCATTTTGCAGTCTGCTTTTTTGCCCACATGACAGTTTACCGAACATTTTTGTGCAATAAATAGATCTCTGTACCATCATTTTAAATGAGTGCCTAGGATTCTGTTATGTGTATTGTGTAGTTCATTTAATTAGCTTCCTTAATGGACATTTCAGTTGTTTTCAGTAACATACTGTTGTAGATTGTATAGAGCAAATATAGTTGACTGAAATGAGTTATAAATTTTAAAAATGAGAGGATTTTTTATAAAACCTGAAAAAATAAACAGAAATGATTCACAGTACACTGACTGTTACGAAAAAGCTTGTGGTATTTTTAAGTTATTTATTTCAACCCATTTGGTTTGGAAGGTTTTTTCCCTACTTACAGGGTCATTATTTTCAACCAAATCATTTTGTGTAGTTCATCTAAACCAATTAAAATAAACAGGACAAGTGTTGTAAGTGAAGAAATTAAGATTCAAATTAGTAAATAGCCTCATTTAATAATTGTTAAGTATACAGTAAAGACCATACAATCAAAGGTCAGAGAGGATAAATCAATGTTTTCTATAGTATGATTTTATAGAGGATGAAGGACTTTGAAGAATAAGGGGGATTGGGTAGATGAAAGTGGTTAATAAGTGAGCAAAACCATGGAGGTGTAAATAAGCAAAGTTTCACTGAGAAAAAGTAGAGTAATTAGAGAAGAACTTAAGGAAAAAGTTGAAAGTTGACGATTTAGAAGCCGTTTGAATGATGGAAATATGCTATTTGGGGATGATCTCTTTCTGGGTTTGTGGTGCTGTTTTAGATAATTGAACCAGGAATGCAGTCTGGGAAATGAGGTTGAAATAAAATATATCAAATGTATAAAAAGTAATGAGCTGGTTATAGGGAATGACTGAGAAAGTAATGTAATCTACAATATTTGATTATATTGTATAATCAAATAAACCCAGGCCCGTATTTTTGAAACAGTTGTATAATTCTCTGTTAATATTAGTATAGATATGTGTCTTTATGGAGAAAATTCTTACAGAACCAATTCAAGATGCCAAGATACAGAAGTGAAAGAATTTATTATATTCCATGGCCTTTTATTTTAATGCCTTCTACTTCCCCCACCCCCAAAAACCCAATACTCTTACAATGATTACTGTGTACCAGGCACTATTCTAAGCCTTTTAAGTCTCATCTAAGTCTTACAATAAATAAATAAAAGTAAAATGCCAACTTAAAAAGAATATATTAGCCAACATATGGACATTTAGTAAATAAAAATCATATTTAGACTTTCTATGACTTTACAGTCTAACAGGCTCTTACCAGAATTGCTGATAATACAAATGCCCTTGGGTTTCCAGTTTTAACAGTGATCAGTGTCTTAGTAGTGATCAGTGTCTTAGTATTCATTCACATCAGGATCCCTAAAATGAAAGTACTGAGATAGAAGTATGTGTGTTGAATAGTTTTTAAACATGAGAGTGCTGAATCTAGGAGCATTGAAGTGGAAGTCTTAGTAGTTCAAGGAGCCAAGGAGTGAATACAGGCAGGGATACCAGGTGAAGGTAAAAATGAAGAATGAGATGGAGGAAAGAGTTGGATTGGGAATGATAGTCACCTTAATTTTTCTGATGAAGTGTATCTCCTTATTCTTGATGACTACAATTCTATGCCTACGTTATAGTGTAAATCTGTATTTTTAATTCTATCTTTCCCTGTTAAGTTAGGCTTCCTTCTAGAGCTGATCTAAGCATAATTTTTAAAAACTTCATTAGGTTGTGCTTATATCATTAGTTAGGAAGCCATATTTAGGTTTCCTTTTCCATTTTGAGGTGCATGTTGATACTTTTTGCCATGTCTATGTTTTAGGCTCAGGAACTGTGTTGAAATTCTTTGTATGTTTTAAATTGACTTTTGACAGTTATATTTTATGAGACCAGGTGACTTAGGGCAATGGGTGTAAAACTCTGGGTATGATCAAGTAAGCCCCCTGGGGTGGGGGGAGTATGTAACTTGCCCTCTATATAGCTTGTTGTTTTTTAGTCGTTTCCAGCTCTGTGACCCTATGGACTGTGTAGCCTGCCAGCTTCTCTGTCCATTGGTTTCCCAGGCAGGAATACTGGAGTAGGTTGCCCTGGAGCAAAAACAGATTACCAAATAAAGGCTGTGTGGTTTTATAGTATTCCATTCTCCATTTTAAAAGCAATAGTTAATGAACAGTAACAGTTAATTTTTATTGATGAATACAGGAAACTTTGTTTTATTTTATTTTTTTATTATTATTTTTTTTTACTTTACAATATTGTATTGGTTTTGCCATACATCAATATGCATCCACCACAGGTGTACACGTGTTCCCCATCCTGAACCCCCTTCCCACCTCCCTCCCCATACCATCCCTCTGGGTCATCCCAATGCACCAGCCCCAAGCTTCCTGTATCCTGCATCAAGCCTGGACTGGCGATTCATTTCTTATATGATATTATACCTGTTTTAATGCCATTGTTCCACTGAGGACAAAGATATTAAGTAATAGTGAATATGCAAATCTTATAACCCTAATTAAAGGAATGTTCTGAAACCAGTCAAATACAAATTACTTCCCTGCAGAAAGTCTGAAAAAATGCAGTATTTTACCATAAAAAGAGCACAGCTTTGAAGTGAGACATATCTAGTACAAATAGGTGCTTCAGTGCATATTAGTTATAAGTTCTCTGTTAATTTATTTACCTGATTATAGCCTGTTTATTTCTCTGTGAAAAATGAGCTAATACTTATCTGGCTGTAGTTTCACAAAAATTAATGGAATAGCAAATGCGTGGTACCTAGCATGGTGCCTGGCACATGGTAGGAATCAATAAATGGTAACTATGATTTTTAAGAGGTTAGAATTACATAATGGAAAGAGCATGAACTTTGGAGTTAAAGAGTCCCTGGCTGTGGGGATTACTTATTATAGTGTAACACTTAAGTAAGTTAAGAACCTTTTGATCTTCATTTATCCCACATTAAAATGGAGGTTTTGCCTACCTTGGAAGGTTTCTTTGAGAATTAACTGAGATAATTTATGTATCACCTTACTAAGTGTCTGACACATAGTAAGCACTCAATAAATGTTAGTTTCCTTACTACCATTCCTAGGTCATGTTGTGACACTCTTTGGTAAATTGTGTAAATTATTTAAATTCTTTGTCTGTGTTTTCCTCATTATAAAATGGACTCAGAATTGTAAACAGTTACCTGCCTTCCTTTTCCTACCCCCAGACTGAACATTTCTGATGAAGAGTAGGATTCTTATATTTAAGGATCTTAACTTGTATACAAAATGAATAATGGGATTTTTGTTGTCAGTAATTCCCAATCTAGTAAGGAAGAGAAACATGTAAACAGATAATTGTAACACTGTATAGTGTTACATTAATTGATAAATGTACAAAGTTGAAGAATTAAAATGAAGGAGTAAGTTAATAAAATAAATTGAAGGTTAAAAAAAATTAACATTTTGTTTAAACTCTTACCACAACGTATCTAAGGCAGATGAGAACCACTAATGATGTGTTGATGGTTTACCCTGTGCCTAATAGTAGTCTAAGCTCTTAGCATACTTTAACTTGTATAATTCTCACAGAGTTGGTAATATTATTATCCCTGTTTTGTGAAGCTGCACAAGGAAATAAAATAATTTGCTCAAGGTCTTGCAGCTTGTAAGTGGTTAGAGCTGAAATTCCAATCCAGGTAGGTAGTTCCAAAACTCCCAATACTACTTCCAGTTTCTTAATAACATTTAAGTTATCTAAATGACATGATGAAAGGAGGTACCCAGTAACCACCTCAGCTGCTTAATTTATTCAAATAGAGTGGTTGTTAGAGTTAATTGAGAATTTATTACCTAAGTTTAGTGTCTCTGTGGCAATAATATCAGATTGATTGGAAATATCAAAAACGTCCTCTGTTGTGCTTACAAATTAGTAAATACAAAATCAAATTATTTTTAAAAAGCTAGTTAGAGGCGTTCTGAGGGGTGGGGAATAGGAATGAGGAAGGATTTCATTTCCTTCAAACTGTCCTAAGTCAGCAAGCAATTAAATCTTTTCCTGTAAACTTTCAGTAACAGTAAAGGTAGCATGTCTCAGAGGAGAGAGATTTTGGTGTTCAGATTCATCAGTCCACTTGAGAGTTACCTATTGCACCCAGTTTAGAAGTCAGTTATTAGCTGTGTTATATAGTATGATAGTGCTCAGTCATATCCAGCTCTTTGTGGTCCCCATGGACCTGCCAGGCTCCTCTGTCCATAGGATTTTCAAGGCAAGAATACTGGAGTGGATTACCACTTCCCCCTCCAGGGGATCTTCTGGACCCAGGGATTGGACCCAGGGATTGAACCCATGTCCCTTCCATCTCCTGCACTGGCAGGTGGATTCTTTAGTAGTAGCACCACCTGGGAATCACTTCTCGGATATTGCTAAAGCAGCCCACCCATATACCTATTTTTGTATAAATTTAGTTCTAATATTTGTACTGTGTGAGCACATAAGCAAATAAGAATAATGAGAAAATAAAATATATGTTAGGTTCTTAAATTTAATTAAAAGCAAAAGTCAGTAGCAGGTTGTTACCTATTAGAACAAAACACTAAAACCCTTGTGAATCTCAGCAGTTGAAAATTTGCAGTAGTTCAAGTGTGGTATACTTGGGTTCTATTGAGTCAGTTAGAAATGATTCAAATTATAGTTCTGTGATCTGATTTTACAAATACAAAAGAAAATACAACTATATTGTAAACTAGAATGTACTTATGACTTGAATAAAATGCTGCGATCAGATTGATTGTTTTCATGCAAAATCATCATACCTATTAAAATATTTAGAAAAGAACAATAGAGATTATTGTATAGCAGTTTTCTCTTTTGAAAAAATAGTAGTTTTTAAACTGATTTTAGCATACAAATGATTGTGAGCTAAAATTAACTTTAATTTTTTATTCCCTTACATTGTAAACTTTTGGAGGGCAGGGTTTCCATTTTATAATTCTTTGTTGTCCCCATAAATTGTACTGTATCTGGTGTTTGTTAAGTAAATAATTTATTAATTGATTTTGCCAATTATAAATGGGGAAAAACATTTACTTTAATATGTTCCTTACTAAAATAAGATAAAGGCTGTATGTATGCATGTATTTCTTTAGTCTGTGTAAATACATATTATAGATTATATATACTTTATGCTATAAACTGAAATTCTTTAAGATTATGGATTTATTTTTCCCTGTGGTTTCTGATTGCGCAAATGATGAGGTGCACTTTAAAGGGAAATGTTTACCTTGTTTTAAAATTGGTTATTGAATACTGCCAACAGCAGCCCATTAGGGGAGTGCAGAGCTAAAGAGATAGAAGGAAAATCTTGTTTCCTAAGCTACTGAGAGGATTTTCACATTAGGTTGAATAAAGACCATAGTCTTCAGAGTATAGTTCTGTACAAGTTCCTGACTACAGAAGTCGTTGTTAAAGGTAAGGTTTTTTTTTCCCCTTATGTAACCTCATTTTAAGTTGTGAGTTATATTTTAACTAAGCAGTAGTAATATGACTTTTTATTTTCCAAATCTTATTGTAATAAATTCTGGTACCGTGCAACACATTAGAGATTATAATAGTTTGGCTGTTAAGAAAACACCATTTGTTAATATGTCTGTTATGGGTAGTTATAGTTTGATGTTTGCTTTTGCTGGGGCTTGTTTTGATTCATCATTTTTATTTGACTCACTAGAAGCCATCTGTTAGTTATAATTTAACTTTCAAGGTTCTATGTAATTTGCTTTTTGTTAATGAAATGCTATAAACAGCATTATGAAGCTTTTCTCTTTTAATCTTGAAAGGAAAAAAATCCATATCTAAAAAAGCAATCACAAAGAAGAGGAAAACTGTCACAAAGTCACCTACTGTACCAGAATTTCAGGTAAATGTTTGAATTTTGTCTCAAAGTTTTTCAGTTTAATTTTTTATATCTGTGTTTATGTTGTTCCTCAAGAGACTGGCCAAATTCTGCCATAACACACAATACTTCAATGAAATATTTCCAACTATGACTTTTTCCCTGCAAGTGCAGACATAGCAATGATTTAATCTGCTAGTATTTCAGAAATTTTTACCTCTCTTTTTGTCTTGATATTAAAAAAATCTGTGGTTTTTTTATGCTATGCTATCTTATAGAAGTGGTTTAATAGAAATATGTTAAACTGTTAAGTACAGTATAGCGTACAGTGTATGAGTGTGTATATACATATATACACACACACACACACACATAAATATAAATGTGTAAATGAAAGTCTTCCAAGAACAAACTCTAGTTTGTACATGCTAATATTGCCTAGATAATCTATTTTAATTTATTTGGGCACTGTAGAAATGATAGATTTATTAACTTAAAAAACAGGGTTTTTTTTTTTTTAACACAGCTATATATGAACTTCAGAGAGAATATTAACTGAATGTTTTTTAAACATTTCTGCAAAAAGAAAAAAAGTACTTTTATGTTTTGCTGTGTGATTATGTCAAGAGTTTTCTGTTTGAAGCTGATACTGGAATAAGCAGAGAAGTTTACCTTAATTAAATAATATTTTTATTTTCTACTTTATAAAAGATGAGTTTTCTACAACAAATGACTCTCTAAAAATTTTCTTGTAGTAGTGTGTCCTATCTATTTCTGGTTGGTTTAGATTATAAAACTAACAATTCCAAAAAATATAAGTGATGTTAAAATGAATTTCTGTGAGTGTAACAAAGAAGAAAATGAAAGAGTAATAACCGTGAAAATACTGATAATATGTAATATGAGTTTAACAATTATGTATATCCAAAAATGTAGACACATCCTTTTTTTTTTTAAGTAAAATTTCTATTTTAGAAGTGTTTTTTTTAGTGGAAGTTAATAACTGGTCAAATTTAATACTTTTAAATGAACAATAAAGAAAATAGATATGTTTTTCTCTTAGTATTTTAGAATATTTTTAATGACATCCTTAGGATGAATAATTTCTACAGAATCCTTTTATATAAAGTAACCCTGGTTCCAGCATATTCAGTAAAAAGAAAAAAAAAGTATTTACTGTTTATTTAGAGACCTTTCTACCGTTGCTTGTGCGCCTTATTTAATGCTACAATAGTATATGGTTATTCATTCTTCCACTGATTTCGTGCTTCTCCCACTTATTTTTTTTCCTTAATACCTCAAAGTATTTATCCTGGGAATATGAATCTCAAGACAAATCTGGTCCATTGTTGATATTTGCCTTCATCCCTATATTAAATGGATGATTTTTATATGTAGTAAGTAACACTGCATATTTTTTTTAATTGAAGGTGATACTCATTAGTGAGGCATGAAAATTAATTTAGTATATTACATGGCCAGAATTTCTTTTTTAAGCTAACACAGTTAAAATAGAAATTTTAAGAGTGTGTCAAATATAGTAAAGGTAATGTTATTTCATAAAACTTTGGTTTCCATTGTGTGTGTTTACTGACATGCAGTGTAAAATGTATTTTTGACCATGAGTTCTGGGCAAAAAAGTATGAAAAACACTGTCTTAAGTGATGCTTTTAGTTAGTTACTGACCATTTGCTTACCACTCAGAAACTGAAGGTCAAAAGTACATGTTTTGCTGAATTGAACTGTTTAAAATAAACAACATCCTCTTCCTGGCTCTTAAGGTTTTCTGGAAAGAGGGCAGGGCTGTGTGTTGGTGGTGGGTGGGGCTGGGGATGGGGAATAGACTTATGAGAACAGGTGTTCTTATCCTAATTTATAATTTAAATACCATGGTAGTATTGAGAAAGAAAATTGACAGCCATCTTCCAAGAAATAGGTCATTTGCTTCAAATAAGCAAAGAATAGGAGATAATATTAGTCACTAGTAAACTTTGTTGTTACATGCAGAACTTATAGTTTTGCCTTTCAGAATAATTCTGTGATAGTTTCTTTAACTATTTGATTTAATTATTTAATTATTCTTCCCACATGTAAGAAAACTGATTATTATAAAACAAAGAAGTGAATTTATTTCTTTCTCAAAAAGCTCTAACAATATGACATTTAGTACTTCAGAAACATGTCCAGGGATTAAATTGCATAAAGTTTTTTTTTTTTTTTTTTTTTAAGGTTCTGGTGAATTGAAAAAGTAAATCCTGTCTTTGACCTCAACTACTTTTTAATTTGATAGTTGTTGATTTTTTTTTAGCTAGATGAAATGTGTAAGCCTGTTTGCTTCAGGAAGAATCCATGTTTATTCATATAAACAAGTGATACCTATACCTCAGGACAAGACATAATCATCCCACTCCTATTTAAAGTATACACTGTAAACAGTCAAAGGCCTGTTGTATTTATATTTGTGTGTATATTATAATGAGACTGACCATATCTGTACCAGTTTTTCCTAGGTGTTATATCAGTGGTTCTCAAATGTTCAATGGCATAAAAAGAAACTTATACTTTTACTAAAAATGAAAAATCCTGGATTTCATCCTGTAATGGTCCATCCTTGGTTCAGAGGATCTAGATAGATATTAGTAATCTGGATAGTACTTAAGCATGTGGATTCTGGAACCAGGCTACTTGGGTTAGAATGCCATCTTAGCACTAACTCTGTAACTTACTTAACTGCTCAAAGCTTCTAATTCCTTATATGTACAATGGAGTAATAATAATAATAGTTCCCACCTCATAAGGTTGTTGTCAGGATTAAGTGATAGAACTTAATGTTTTATTATCTTATTTTTTAAATAAGCATGTCAGATGCTTCAGACAGTACTGTATGAGTAGGAAAATCAATTAATTATTGGTTAAAGAGCATCTATTACTGACCTTTACCACTTTACCCAGCAACTTAAGAGCTTGGATTAAGTCTCAGATTTGGTCACATTTCATCATTAAGCCTACAAGTATTTGAAAAGTAAAAAACCAAGTAGTAGTATTTGCATCATTATATTAGAGGGAAAACCTGTGCTTAGCCCTCCTTACTATAGTGCTATCAGGAGTTATACATTTGGCATATAGGGGAAGTTGCCATGTTTTTACTTAGCAATAGTTTCAAAAAGTCAGGAAATATTTTTAGTCATCAGCACTTGTTGGTGATTTAAGCTTTTGTGTCAGATTTAACAATTTTACTGATTACTTTGTTAAATTGACTGGACTATTTTTTTGTTTTTCTATATCAGTTTTGTAGCACAAGGAAGGCTGTTAGATTGAAAAGTGAATATTTATTTTCTTAATAAAGTTAACTTTTACCAAGAATATTAATATGTTTAATATTTGAAAGAGAAGCCTAATATTATGTGAATTTTCTTTTTGTGCACAGTTATAACAGAGTCATAGAAAGTATTCCTAAAACATAGTTTGTCAAGTCTCAATAAAATACAGTTTTAAAATTAAGAGACTTAGGTACCATGACTCTGCTTTTTATTGGTAACCTACATATTCCATGTCATGTGTGCTTGCTCCTATTCCATGTGTGTGATTTATTCTAAAGGCTTCTTTGCAGAGAAAATCCAGAATCCAGGTGTTGACTAAGATTTATATAGAAGTATTTTTTTTTAGCATAACCATAAACTCAATGATCCTTAACATACCTCTGAAAAAAACACTGTTGCTCCATTTAAGCAATGGAGAAACTAAGGGATATGAAATAAGGTACTATCCTCAATGTGACAATTTGGGATCAAAATTAAAATTAGAATTTAACTGCCTCACAGAGTTAAGGACCTTTTGATTATATTGTTATTTTGAATTGCTGCCTCTTAAAATGAGTATTTTCAGCTTCAGCTTTTTATTTCACTTTTAACATCATGGACTTTTACTTCCCCCTGAAATTTTTTTCTGTTTTTATATATTGTACCTTGAGAGAAACACCAGTTTTTACTCATATAGTGGTATAAAAATGTTTTGATTTATTAATCAGACTTGTCATGTTGCTCATGATATCTTTATTTGCAGGTTTTGAAGTAGTCATTATTTCTGAATGATCATAAGAAGTGAAAGGAATGTTCTGTCCTAATAATTTTAACAGATGTCAATATAATTTTAGTTTAAATATAATATAGATTTTGAATTTACACCATGCATTTAGTCTTTTGCTTATAACTTTATAATAAATTATTGGAATGTTTTATTAGAATGGTAGTGAACATGACCCATTTTATTTGGACCTATTCATTTTGACTTCTCTGCATTTCCCTTTGCTTTTTAATGTAATTTACCATATTGTTTTACTTTTGTATGCTATCTTACTTACGTTCTTTTTGGAACAAATAAAGTAAATATCTCTCAAACCTATTGAATTTATACCTGAAGGACATAATATGTAGCTTAAAATAGTGATTTACTTTGTAATTTTTCTGAGATGTGATTATGGAATTCTTTTGATCTCTACAGGACCTCCCCTTCTCCACCATATACACTTATTTCTATAGACTATATACACACATATCTGCTTCTTGAGTTGGAGAGAGGGCCTTTTAATACTTAAATTTAATAGATATGAAAGCTTAGATATAAATTAATTCCTAAAACTATAACATGGTGCTCAGTCGTTCAGTCCTGTCTGACTCTTTGCGACCCCATGGACCGTAGCCCACCAGGCTCCTCTGTCCATGGGATTTTACCGACAGTGCTGAAGTGGGTTGCCATTCCCTTCTCCAGGGGATCTTCCCCACCCAGGAATAGTACCTGCATCTCTTACGGCTCCTGCACTGACAGGCGAATTCTTTACCGCTGGCGCCACCTGTGAAGCTCAAAACTATAATACACGTTCAAATTATTGTTAGATTTTTTTTTTTAATTTGTTTTATTTTGCTTAGAGAGAACCCTTAAAGAATATGATGTAAGAGGAAGAGGAGTCCTAGGTTCCATGGTATTCCTCTATGAATGTGTCATCTTTGGTCACTTAATCTCTGTTAAACTAGCTTGTGTGTGAATTGGAGATACCCCTCTTTAGCCTTGGCCAAGGTTTGGACCAAATTACTTTTTTTTTTTCTTTTGGTCCCTTTCAGCTGTAAAATTTATGATTTTGTGACTGTCACGAGTTGCACCAAGTGAAAGATTAATTTGAAGGAGAGTTTAACAACCTTGAAGAGGTTCTTCCTGGGAGAGAAAACTCTTCTTGTTAACCTTCTGCAGTATGACTGAAAACCTTCTCTTTGACTGTTGGCAGTGTGTCCTGACTATAATCCAAGCTGCTGTGGAGCTTTCTTTCACCTTTGCAGGCACTAAGCCCTAGATTTTTTTTTTCCCCCCAAATTTAAGGTAATGAGAAGGAGGTCTTAATAAGGTGTTTTTGCTTTGTTCAAAAAAATTTATGTTCTCCTTATTAAAGTGAACTTTTCTTATTGGATTTATTTTATTTTTAAAAGCATCATTTGAAATTAAGCTGAGTTTAAAGCCCACACACGCACAAAAAAGGCCACACACACACAGACCTTACTTTGTAAAGAATGTATAAATGACAGAATTGACATAAATATTTTTCCCTTAAAATATAACCTCAAAATGATAATTATGACATAAATAATTATTTTTCCCTCAAAATATAACCTCAAAATGATAAGTAACAAATTTAGAATAATGTTCCCATACAAGAATTTTCTAATAACTTGACTCTATATTTGGAGTATATGTATTACATATTACATATATATGTAGAGGGAGGTATATATTAGTATTTAAAGAGTATAAATTGTGAGGTAGGTATTAAGTCACTTCAAGATAAGTTCAAAGTAAATATTGCTAAAAATATTTAACCCTCAAATTCAGTAAAATTTATGTTTGAATCATGGCATTTAAGGAATGTTTGTGCATTAACATTGAACATTGTGCTTTTAATTCAGTATCCCATCCCCTATTTGAAGATAAATCTTTTTAAATTTTGTACTCATTTAGCTCCATACTACCAAATGTTTCTGTGACCATGCAGATTTGTAATTCATAATCATTTAGTACATAATTGCCCAAAAATGTGAGATTTGCAGCCCATACCTTGGAACTTGTTACAAATGTAGAATCCTAGGTCCCACTTCAGACCTACTAAATCAAAAGCCTCATTTTAACAAGATTCCCAAGTGACTCTTATGTGCATTGAAGTTTGAGAAGCACTGATTTAATACAGCTTGCTAACTAGGAAAGTATTTTTTTAATATATAGCTCTTAAGGTATAGAAATAATTCCTAGTTTGACTTCAAAACTATGTTGTTTCCTTAAATGAAATATAAATATTTTCTGATCTCATGACTAATTGCTAATTAAAAGATCTTAAATTTTTTAGGATGTGTTCAGGTATAGGGGTATATATTTTCATTGTTACTGTAAGTTTCTACAAAGTACAAAGAAAATGTACCTTTACTCCATGTATAATGAGACAGCTAAATGCAAGTGAAAATTGCTCTGAGCTTTGCCGTATGTACAAATGAGCATGTCATTAACCTAGTACACCAAGTTCAGTGAAAGGGGTGTAACCATTTGAAAGTTCCATGGCAAATTTGACATGGTAGTCATAATAGCAGTTTATACAAGTTTAGTTCCCATTGAGCACTTACTAGAAACCTGGTGTAGGGCTAACATGGTTCTGAGGCTTTATTGATATGATAGAAGTTGAAGACATTATCTAGTTCTAAAGGCACTTACGTAATTAGCCACTTTACATCAGCATTTCTTCCATAATTGTAGATTTAGCAAAGGCAAATGTGTATAATGTGTCAGCAGCAATATCCTACTATTTAGTTGTTTTACTGGTGTTTTCTACTCTGAAATTGTTAATTTGGGTTGCCTAAATACATGTTTTCCCTGCTTTGTCAGTTCTGTGAGTTTGAAATTATGTAGATGTTTCTAATCATTGTTAATACTAAGTATAATTTATATTACCTGTGATAATTCTTTCTTAGTCTATTCAGTTGAACCGTATTGTCTTTTTTGTAGATCAAAGGCATATCAGCGTTTCATATGGTTCAACTTAAAGTGTGGAGGCTCCTAGTCTCCCATTTTTGTCACATAGTTGTCACTAGGAATGATCTTGTTGTAGTCCTCTTTTGCTTTGTGTTTTTGTTCATTTTCTTTTAAAAGAAAATATGCCTTTTAGGAAAACAGTGCCCTTACCAGAAATTAATGAATTTTAAAAACATGAAACTAATAAAAAATTAATGATGAATTAATAGCTTTATAAGTATAGTATTTTTTCATTTATACAGTATTACACATTATAAGACTTTCATTAAATCTAAAACTTTTCCCCTGTATGTGATTGCAGTTCTGTTTTAGAAATCTTCTATTTCTTTTTCACGACAGATTTTTTAAACTATAAGCTTAAATTATTTTAGAAAACAAGTTGAATATTATCAAACTGATTGAAACATTCAGTATAATTTTACAAGATCTAAAATGTAGTTACTAATATTTTTGTTATGTTGCCAATGCTTCACTGTTTAAATATTTAGCAGTTAAGCCAAACTTGTTTGATTATTAATTAATAACTAAAGACCAATTGTTTTGACCATTTGCCAATATTACCAAAGCGAAATAAGGTGAACCACGCAGTTATGAAAGGCAATAGATGCTATCTTTGGATCTGGTTTTATTAAAGACTACTAAGACCATATAAAGAATGTATACTTAATTTCATTAACTTCTTTCAATATATTCATATAGTTGGAGCCCCTCTTTATTAGCAGTCCCAACAGCAATGATACAATTTGTTATATAGTTAGCAACCAAAGCAAAAGTAAAACAATAGTTCTCCAGGGGTGCATTTATTCACCTGCTCAGAGACTGCTTGATGAAACATTTCATAAAGGTGATCCAGTAACTTGTGAAATCTAGGGTGAGTTTCCAGATCTTTGTCATTCTGGGATGAAAGTTAAGAATGTTTAAAAAAAAAAAAAAAAAACCTGGATTATAAAACAAACTGAAAGATGGGGATGTGGGATGAAACCACCAATGTTGAAATTTCAGCTAATTTTATACTAAGCCTGAAGTTCATACATCATAACAAGTAAATATCTTTTAAAATATCAACTGTGGAGCTTTCTTTGCATTTTACTGTTACAAAGACAAATAATTGTGAATTCAATGTGTGTTAAAACAACTTCTGTTACCACATTTTGGGTGTTTTATATTATGTGTTATCAAGCTGTGTTTTTGTGTTTTATTTTAGCTTATTTGCACTAATCTTGATGAACTCAGGGAATTAATCACAAAAATCGAGAATGAACTCAAAGATCTGGAAAACAATAGAAAAAAATCGGTAGGTGTTGATCCAAAAGTTCTATCTATTATTGTCAGCATTAAAATTTATTCCTGCTTTTTCTAAAGCCTTTTTAAATCTTGTTGTCCTGAATTACATATAAATTTGCTTGAAAAATAGAAAGATGTTTCTTTTATTTTTCCTATGTGGTCTAGTTTTCACTTTTAGTAGACAAACATGGTGCTGGGGCAAGTAAATTAATTTTGTTTGCCTGGTTTCTATCAGGTTTAGTTTTATGTATTTCCCAATATACTGGTTGGTTGTTTTCTGACTGGTAGTTTTGGGGTAGTGCTTGCCTTACAGATATTCTTAATTAATAATTATATGCATTTAATGGATTAGCTCTGACGTAAATAACATGTAAATTATTTAATCTTGCCCCAGATGTTTTTGATCCATGCTTAACAGTATATCTTAAGAACCTTTAGCATCTAAAGGTCTTCTTTTAACTTTCACTATATTAAATTCACAATTAACCTTTACCTTCGCTTTTAACTGTTTTTGAGAGAATAGAGTATAAAGGGCTTTATTTTTATTCACCCAGCACTTGGTAAAACACTCAATTATGTTATTTGTTAAATCAGTAATACCCATTTAACTGACACTTATAGTTCTATTATATCATAGATTTGAAACACAAACACCAATAAATAAATGGAGAAGGCTTTAAGCATTGAAAAAAAAAATCAGTCACTATTTTTAAAAATCTCTTTATTTTATGCCTCAGGAATGTCATGAAACCACATTTAGGAATTTGTTCAGAACCTGTTAATCTAGAATTGTGTATGATAATAAGGTTAGAGGTACAGCAAGCTTCATTCATATCAGCAGATTTGTAATACTCATTTTATATGTTGTTCAGAAAGGACATATTGGTAGCACTCTGAAGGAAGGAAATTAAAGTACTCTGAGATCATTTAATACAGAGGTAAAACAGCCTTAAGCATTTCAGAAGTATCCCACATGATACCCCTGAGACTATTGGCTATAATCTAAGAGATAAGATAAGGACAGCTATCAAATGCATTAAGAAAGCATCATGTTCAATACATTTTTGTGTACAATATATAATCTGAGAATGCAGAAAACTTATTTTAGGATTATTTCCATTAAAAATGGTTTAGATCATTATAAGACTGTGAGAGGTTATCTGTTTTGTTTTGCTTTGTTTTGTTTTGAATACGTCAGCAGTCTCTTGGTGTGGAATGAACCCTACATGTTTTAAAACAACCTCTGTGATATATTTCTCAAACTATATTAAAATATTTTTTCCTCAACCAGTATTTTTTAATGTATTTTGTGTGTATGTTTTTAAAGGAGTGATTCTATTATTTAATAGGAAAAAAAAATTTTGATCAGGATATTTAAAGTTTTTTTTTTGCAGAAGCCATTTATTTTTAGTGACTTGTCCATGCTTCATGACTCTAAACAGAATTCTGTTAAGTAAATTTGTTATTTTTTATTAGCTTCAGTTAAACAATAACATTCATCTTAATTTGTTCTCATATTATAAATTAGGATTTTGTTTTTAATGGATAGTTTAAAGCATAATAGGCTTATGTGCTTACTTATGTAGTGTAAGACAAAAAGACTTTTGCAAGCATCCTAGAGTTTTTTTATAAGCCATCCACCTCATTTCCATTGGTAGTATAAGGGATTAGCATATTGCCTTCCTTCACAGAAGTAATTATAAGAGTAAAAGAAAATATAAATTACAAATATTTGACTCTATAATACTTAGGGGTATGTTTATCAGAAAATTTTAGGTTATATATAGGTTTTAATTGTTTAGGTTTTGTGTCTCTAAATTTTTGACACGTCCATAACCCTTGGTATTTGCATATTAGTTTTAAAATATGTTTTCTGCTCTTTAAGAAACAGAAATTGTTTGAACTTTACTTTTTGGGAATAATTGAGATTATCTGTATACAGGCTACTTGCCCTAAAATAAACTGACTAAAAAATTGTTTTCATGAATACTTATCTTAATCAATAAAATGGGCAGAAATAAAGGAATAGTAAAAGTTTACATCTCAGTGTCATTCCTTATTTTTTACAAAAGCTGATACTGAGTATGATAAGCTTTATTGAACTTTATGTTGGTATTGAATACTCGTTTGTCATCATTTGGGAGTAGGGGTTCCACTTAACTGAATTTTCTAGAAAACCTAAACATTCAGTACTAAAATCCTTACTTTAATCATTTAATGAAAAAGATTTCCCTGCCTCCTGGTACTATACTGAGCATAATTGAACCCTTTTCTTGATAACTCAGGGATTATTATGAATATCCATAATTGTACTGATTCCCTAAAAATCTATTGATGTCAGTAACTCTTATTAAACATTCACAGATAGGCCTTTAGGTTATATGTTTTGAAGGTTTTTGTTTGTTTGCTTGCTTTTGTTCTGTCTCTTCATTGTCAGTCTGTCATTTCTTGTGTGTGTCCATTTACTTGCCCTAACTGATGGTTGCAGAGCAAGTAGCCATATTGTCAAAATTGGGCTCATGGTAAGAACTGGAGAGATTTTGTTAATAATGAAATGTATGAACTTGGTGGTAGTGATAACCATTTTGTTTATTCCTTGCATAGTGAGCTTCCTTCACCATTGCCAGACAAATGAAGTTATTAGTATTGTTCTTCATAAGAGGATATCACTGTGAAAAATAATGTCAAAACAACTCTATTGTTCATCAACTTTCATATCCATAATAATGGCTTCAAAAACAAAGAAGATATATATTCCATATAAACTTTTGGTTGTCATAAATGTTGTTACTAAAGATAGAAATTACATATGTGATAGAGGGTTTTAACATGGATTCATTTAAACACCTGGTTGTTTTGGGAAGCTTCTCTATAGGGCATTTCAAGATGTTTTTCTTACCAAAGCAACAAGGAAGAATTACCCCATTTCCTCATCCAGGTCAATGTTCCATTAAAAAAGCTTTATTAATCTCTTGGAGGTTTTGCCATTAAACTGCTCATTGTACTGGAAGAGTTAGTCTTTTAAAATCTGGATTGTTTACTCATTATTGCAGGACAGTTAATTCTACTTATGATTTATAGTGTGAAGAGAGAAATAAATGATTTAATTTTCTTGAGTTTACTTTAGTTCACTTGATCCCATTACTTCATTTAAAGGCTTATTCAAAGAGGAATCAATGTCCTTTACATCTTCCAGTGCCATACAAATTACCTACCTGAGTTTTGTTTAAAGTGAGACATCTGACAGAGATAAATAGAATTATATAGTTTGACAAAATCCTTTAATTTTTGTCTGTCTCATTATTATTTAGATCATAGGGGGTTTTTTTAGTGCTCTAAAGACATCGTGATATTTTATTGTTTTTATCTTTGTGGGTTTAATCGAGATAAAAGTTGTACTTTGGAAATTTATTAGTTTTCCAGAAAGATAGTTTTACACCTAAGATATTGATAAATTTTCCTGATCCTATTACATTTGAAATTTGTTAAACATTTTTGCTGTATAAATAATCAAACTTGATAGATTTTCATAAGACTAATACAGAAATGGTTATTATATTTCTTAATTTTTCAAGTGACCCTAATCTCTCATATTTGCATAACTTCCTTATGTTTTATAGTATTGTTTAGATCTTAAAAGAGTTTTCAGTCTTTTTGATAATGAAAAGTCAGTGTAGAGATGGGATATATGGAAAAGTGAACATTTGGCAGAAAACAAAAAGATAAAAGAAACCTTGTCTGGACTATGACATGATAAATGATAGTTGTCAATATAGATAAACTAAAATTTAAAATATAATACCATATCTTTCTAATACACCTTTTAGCAGTTAATCACTTCAGCACTGAGCAGGTTTTAAGACTTCAGATATTTCCAGATTTCATATTCAGTATGTAATAAAAGCTATAAAACTGTCTGTACTCTTTGGTCCTGTAGTCGTAGTTAGTATTTAACTTTTATCCTCCCATATTTGCACACTACTCCCCTATCCCCCCAAAAGTAATTTACATGATATTATGTTCAGTATCTCTCTCATAGTAAAGAGAGCAATAATATTAACAGTGGTATGTCATAAGGCTGGTAAAATAAAATATTTGTAGATCATTGTTACTATATGGAAGTATTTGTGAAATTGTTAACTTTTAAAAACATCCAAAAATATATACACAATAATTACAGTATGTCAAAAAGCGTAGTTTTTTTGTAAGACATGTTTTAAGAGAATTAGGAAGAAATTGCAAGTCATGAATAAAATTAATCTTTACTATGTTCTTGAAATAATTTAAATTCATAATAATAGGACTTCTCTTGCTTAACCAAAGGCTGTACATTAACTAGATCAAACATTAGAGAAATCAGAAGCTTAGATCAAAGATGATTACACCCTAGTTTTTGTCAGAGTTTTGTAAAAGCCAGTGGTTATCAATGAGGAATGATTTTGCACCCCTACTATGAGACTTCGGCAATGTCTTAAGATATATTTGATTGACATAGTTGAAGAGGTGGTACTGACACTTAATGGATAGAGGCCAGTAGTGCTACTAAAAATATTCTACATTGTATAATCTTATAATGCACATGATAGCCCCCCACAACAAAGAATTATCTGGCCTCAAGTATCAGTCATGCAGAGATTGCAGTAATATCTAAATTATCCTTAAATAAGTTTTTGATGATTATATCATTATGTATCTTATTTTCTTATTCTAGATCTTTTGATAAAGGTTAACAAAACTGAAAAAACTCTCAGCTGTGGGGGGGAAGATGCTTTGCCATTAAATAGTCACATTTAAAGCTTTCAAAAAATTAAAATAACCTTTTGGAAACCCTGTATAATAAATAAGTTCCTTTACCTGTCATATTCTAGTCTTATTCATTAGGCACATACTTCCTCAATAAGTACTTCCTCAATGAGTATGTGGTCTGTGTACTGTACATAACACCAAGGAACTTGGTAATGATATTCAGAGGCTGAAAGTCTTTATCCTCAAGTAATTCACTTTAGAGCTTAAGCTTTTTCTCCCCAATCCTGAGGATAAATCTTTAATCAGGATTGGTTGGGCTGACTCCTGTCCTTTTATAAAAGACTTGATCTTTGATTTTCAAGCTATTTAAATTCAGGAGTCACTACTTCTAGACACTTGCTTCACTCACTTAATGACATGTTTATATATTATTTGGGAGTAAGGGTGGAAAGGTAGATAACATATGGACTTTATGAAGAATCAAATATTAACTGACATACTCAAAATAATAGTAAGGAAAGAGAACTAGATGACGGGAAACATGAACCAGAACAATAGCTGGCTAGTAAGACAAAGCTTCAATTGACTGTAGTCACCAAATTATCTGAGAATGCATTATCTTCATTTGTCTATGGTAGGTCTCACTTTGGGGCTTTTTTTTTTTTTTTTTTTTTGACATTTAATAACTACTCTGCTCAACTGAGAACTGGATATTAACTCCTATAATAGTGCTCACTGTTTCCACTTACTGGAATTTGATGTAGTCTGTATCCCATCAGGGAAACTTTCTTAAAAGTAATATTTGAACCTGTTTTCTCCCAATGAAAGTTCCAATTAAAAAGGGAAAGTGTTTTATATTTTTTACATCAGCCAGAGAAATAATACTGCATGTTCTCAGCATGGAGTGAACTTCAAGGAAGAATTGAACTAGGTGACAGATCCTTCTATAGGTAGAGCTTCATAGTGCAGCTTTTATAATTTGCTTTAAACTCTTTTGAATTACATATCATACACACGTACTCAAATATAAGTAAGTTTAAATGCCAAATATTTTTCAAAGCCCCAAGTAAATTTTTATTATTTTCTATTTATCTATTTCTATTTAACTCTACTGCCTTTCACTGACAAGAGTTCTGACAAATTGAATTTAAATCCATAAGGTGCTTGAGACCAAAAATGAACTTTGTATCATTCTGTTTATTTATATTACAGAAGAAATCAAAATCTTTGGAAAGCTCCCAAAATTTAAAGATATAATAGTTTAATACCTTTTGTGGATTAGGGAAGAATATCATCCAAACAATAGAGAAGATTCAGTTCAGTTCAGTCGCTCAGTCGTGTCCAACTCAATAAAACTTCCCTACCATTTTATTATACTCTATAGATACGAAGGTAAAAGTGATTCATTATATATTAAAGGAAAATTAATCTAGATCTACCAAAGAATAAAAAAGAGTCTAAATAGAAGACAGAGTCCACATATGGATCTCTAGCACTTTAAAATAGGAAAAAAAAAAAAAATATGTATATATATATCCTTGTATGGAACCAGTTTCTTTTAATGAAGATATGATGCTAACTAGTTGTAGCAAGTGCTTTTAATTAGGACAAAAGTATTTTAAGACAGATTTAGTTGCATGAAATACTGATAGACAATTTAAGAAACAAAAAAGACTTCAGGGTCCAAAACTAACAGTAATCAATAACCACTTAATATAGGAATATAGGTTATAGCCCTGTAAACCCTAGCATCACTGCTTTAAAATATGAAACAATGGCTTGTTCATAATGATGAACAAGTCAGTAAGAGTTAAATTATATTCATTGTGTGTTCAGAAAATCTGGAAGACATGTATTTTAGGAATGTTTATCAATTTTTAAAAATCTTTTCAGCTAAGTAGAAAATCTCAGCTTAGAAATTTACTTCTGTGGTTTGAATACTTATTGTGGACCTGCTGTGTGCTGGGTATTGTAATGGAGCCTGAGAAAGTAAAAATAAGTAGAATACTGACCCTACTTTTAGTATATCCCCAGTCATAGTTTCATTTACATGGAACTTTTTATGCTCTGGTGTTACCAGTGTAGCATTACTTAGTGATTCAGATTGTGCTGTGAATTGCTTGAGAACCCACCTTTCTGATAACAGGTGTAGATTTGATAAAATGTTATTAACCTCTTTGCTACCACCAGTTTACTAAAAAGGGTCAGATTCAGATACTACTCAGTAGTTAATTTCTAGTCCAGGATTTTTTCTTCTTTATGAATGGAAGTGGTTACATACCATCAGTTATATCCATATTGTTAGATTTTCTTCCCCAGTAATAATGACTACTGGGAATGTGATCTGTTCACAGTCTCTACAAAGTCAAATGACACTGAAATTTCCAGTATTATCACTGATGTAGTTGTTGATCATCATGCTTTCTAGTTAAATGCTCATTTAGAAATACAATGGAAACATTGTACGTGCTGTGCAGTGTTGGATATCTTTATGCTTTTGTTTCCTATTGAATTAGTATTAAGAGAAAGTGGGTAAGAGTACCTAAAGAGAAAACATTAGTATATGATAGAATAGTTCATATTAAGACCTCTGGTAGTGTTAAAATACTTTTTTTAACTTCTTCCATACTAATATTCAAACACTTCACTATATTGTCTAACTAGTACTTTTTCAAGAGACTGTATACCACCAAGATGAATGTGGTATTTTACCCCCAAAACTGTGAATATGCAGGAATATATTAATATAGTGGTAGTTTCTTTAGGTGAGGAATAAGAAAAAAAAGTAAATACGTGTTACTTTTTCATTTACTATTACTTAGATTAAGGAGAATGTGAAATAATTAAATTATTAAAATGCTTAATTCCAGTTAACTTGTGCTGTGTTTTTATCCATTTCCATTAAATTATTCTAACTTTGGATACTCCTAATGTTTTTAAATAAGACATCTTTATATATAAATCCATTTGACTTTTCTAAAAGCTATTTGAATTTTCTTGGAAAAGCATGATGTATTATTATATAATCCCTTTCCACCATATGATTTATGTCTGTGACAAGAACCAAGCCTATAACAAAAAATGCTTTTGTTTTATGATCCCTGTTTCTGTGCTCCAGCAACATGTATAAATAGAAGCATATAGAAAGAGAGCATTGATGCCTTTTTCATATACATTATGTTTTTGTACTCTTCTTTTTAATAAAAATTATATTTTTATCACAATAATACCATTTCAATTTAAAAATATTCTTTATGTATTTATATATGATAATCTTTTTCTGCATACAACAGTTGATACCGATTTTGTTTAGAAATTGGTGTAAGAAAATCTAAAAGTAACAGAATGAATTGTATAAATCAGTTACTTTCACCTAATATTCAGAGTATCTAAACTTATTAAATGTGCAAAAGATCCATAATGATGAGACATTTAATAAATCTAGAATTTATTTGTTTTCCTCTTTTCTTCCTTCTAGATGTTCAGTGTCCCCAGCATCAGTAGATTGCCAATTCCCTCTCCTCGCAACACCCCAGCCAGTATTATTGCTGGTCTGTCATACCCATCCCAGATTACTGCAGCAGAATGGAGTTTTTCTTTAGTTGTAAGGTAAGTTTCCCTCCCCACTCATTTCACACAAACAGACTTAGCTTTCCATTTTACAATATTGTGTAGTTTTGTAAGTTTTTTCAGAGTATCTTTCTCTTGTAGTTCCTTAGGTTATTAACATATCACATTATAAAGCTTATAAAACTGCATAATATAATAAAGCACTTATCTTGTGACCATAGACAAACTCCTTGTTGTAGTAATCCCTATCAGGTTATAAAAGCTTTAGTATTTGACAGTTGAGCCATCTCATGGAAAGGGAGCTGGCAATCTACAGCTGCTGTGGACATTGGATGAGAAAATATTGAAAGGTAAGCCTCAAATTTAGATCATACTGTATACTTTTGGTTCCATGGTGTGAGCTTGAATTCATACTTCATGTTAAACTTTATAGTAAATTTATTTAAAAAAGATATATCACTCTTCTTTTTAAAGTGACCATCAGTAAATATTTGGATTATTAAGTTCATGTAACACATTGGGATTATTTTAGAAACATTTTTTATTCCTGAAAATAGAATTCTGATTATTAGAAATAGTTCATTTATCTCCATATTGACGTACCTGTTTATAAAGAAAAGTCAGGACTAAACTTATATATGTAAAGCTTATAAAATGTATTTTTTATTATAGAAACAGTTATAACACTGTTCCACAAATAACCATTTACTCCTTAATCTTTCTACCTACCATCTTTTTTTTTTTCTGCTCTTTTTTTTTTTTTAGTTGGAGGCTAATTACTTTACGAATTGTGGTGGGTTTTGCGATACATTCATATGAATCAGCCATGGGTGTACATGTGTTCCCCATCCTGAACCTCCCTCCCACCTCCCTCCCCATCCCATCCCTCTGGGTCATCCCAGTGCACCAGCCCTGAGCACCCTGTCTCATGTATCTAACCTGGACTGGCGATCTGTTTCACATATGATAATATACATGTTTCAGTGCTATTCTCTCAAATCATCCCACCCTCGCCTTCTCCCACAGAGTCCAAAAATCTGTTCTTTACATCTGTGTCTCTTCGCTGTCTTGCATATAGGGTCATCGTTACCATCTTTCTAAATTCCATATATATGCGTTAATATACTGTATTGGTGTTTTTCTTTCTGACTTACTTCTCTCTGTATAATAGGCTCGAGTTTCATCCACCTCATTAGAACTGATTCAAATGCATTCTTTCTAATGGCTGAGTAACATTCCATTGTGTATATGTACCACAGCTTTCTTATCCATTCATCTGCTGATGGACATCTAGGTTGCTTCCATGTCCTGGCTATTATAAACAGTGTTGCGATGAACATTGGGGTACATGTGTCTCTTTCAATTCTGGTTTCCTCGGTGTGTATGCCCAGCAGTAGGATTGCTGGGTTGTATGGCAGTTCTATTTCCAGTTTTTTTTAAGGAATCTCCACACTGTTCTCCATAGTGGCTGTACTCGTTTGCATTCTCACCAAAGGTTTAAGAGGGTTTCTTTTTCTCTGTACCCTCTCCAGCATTTATTGTTTGTAGACTTTTTGATAGCAGCCATTCTGACCTGAGTGAGATAGTACCTCATAGTGGTTTTGATTTGCATTTCTCTGATAATAAGTGATGTTGAGCATCTTTTCATGTGTTTGTTAGCCATCTGTATGTCTTCTTTGGAGAAATGTCTGTTTAGTTCTTTGGCCCATTTTTTGATTGGGTTGCTTAATTTTCTGGAATTGAGCTGCAAGAGTTGCTTGTGTATTTTTGAGATTAACTCTTTGTCAGTACTTCATTAGCTATTATTTTCTCCCATTCTGAGGCTGTCTTTTCACCTTGCTTATAGTTTCCTTCGTTGTGGAAAAGCTTGTAAGTTTAATTAGGTCCCATTTGTTTATTTTTGCTTTTATTTCCATTACTCTGAGAGGCGGGTCATAGAGGATCCTGCTATGATTTACATCAGAGAGTGTTTTGCCTGTTTTCCACTAGGAGTTTTAAATAGTTTCTGGTCTTACATTTAGATCTTTAATCCATTTTGAGTTTATTTTTGTGTATGCTGTTAGAAAGTGTTCTCAGTTCAGTTCAGGTCAGTTGCTCAGAAGTATTGGAGTTTCAGCTTCAACATCAGTCCTACCAATGTGTTAACACCCAGGACGGATTTCCTCCAGGATGGATTGGTTGGATCTCTTTGCAGTCCAAGGGACTCTCAAGAGTCTTCTCCAACACCACAAAAAATATCAAATCTTTGGCACTCAGCTTTCTTTATAGTCCAACTCTCACATCCATACATGACCACTGGAAAAACCATAGCCTAGACTAGACTGACCTTTGTTGACAGAGTAATGTCTCTGCTTTTTAATATGCTGTATAAGTTGGTCATAACTTTCCTTCCAGGAGTAAACATCTTTTAATTTCCTGGCTGCAATCACCATCTGCAGTGATTTTGGCGCCCATAAAAATAAAGTCTGACACTGTTTCCACTGTTTCCCCATCTATTTGCCATGAAGTGATGGAACCGGATGCCATGATCTTCATTTTCCGAATGTTGAGCTTTAAGCCAACTTTTTCACTCTCCTCTTTTCACTTTCTTCTTTAGTTCTTCTTTACTCTCTGCCATAAGGGTGGTGTTATCTGCATATCTGAGGTTATTGATATTTCTCCTGGCAATCTTGATTTCAGCTTGTGCTTCATCCAGCCCAGCGTTTCTCATGATGTACTCTGCGTATAAGTTAAATAAGCAGGGTGACAATATACAGCCTTGACATATTCCTTTTCCTATTTGAAACCAGTCTGTTGTTCCATGTCCAGTTCTAACTGTTGCTTCTTGACCTGCATACAAGTTTCTCAAGAGGCAGGTCAGGTGGTCTGGTATTCCCATCTCTTTCAGAATTTTCCACAGTTTATTGTGATCCACATAGTCAAAGGCTTTGGCATAGTCAAAAAAGCAGAAATAGATGTTTTTCTGGAACTGTCTTGCTTTTTCGATGATTCAGCGGATGTTGGCAATTTAATCTCTGGTTCCTCTGCCTTTTCTAAAACCAGCTTGAACATCTGGAAGTTCACGGTTCATGTATTGCTGAAGCCTAGGTTGGAGAATTTTAAGCATTACTATACTAGCATATGAGATGAGTGCAGTTGTGCAGTAATTTGAGCATTCTTTGGCATTGCCTTTCTTTGGGGTTGGATTGAAAACTGACCTTTTCCAGTCCTGTGGCCACTGCTGAGTTTTCCAAATTTGCTGTCATATTGGGTGCGGAACTTTCACAGCATCATCTTTCAGGATTTGGAATAGCTCAACTGGAATTCCATCACCTCCACTGGCTTTGTTCGTAGTGATGCTTTCTAAGGCCCACTTGACTTCACATTTCAGGATGTCTGGCTCTAGGTGAGTGATCACACCATTGTGATTATCTGGGCCACGAAGATCTTTTTTGTACAGTTCTTCTGTGTATTCTTGCCACCTCTTCTTAATATCTTCTGCGTCTGTTAGGTCCCTACCATTTCTGTCCTTTATCAAGCCCATCTTTGCCTGAAATGTTCTCTTAATATCTCTAATTTTCTTGAAGAAATCTCTAGTCTTTCCCTTTCTATTGTTTTCCTCTATTTCTTTGCATTGATCCCTGAGGAAGGCTTTCTTATCTCTCCTTGCTATTCTTTGGAACTCTGGATTCAGATGCTTATATCTTTCCTTTTCTCCTTTGCTTTTTGCTTCTCTTCTTTTCACAGCTATTTGTAAGGCCTCCCCAGACAGCCATTTTGCTTTTTTGCATTTCTTTTTCTTGGGGATGGTCTTGATTCCTGTCTCCTGTACAATGTCACGAACCTCATTCCATAGTTCATCAGGCACTCTGTCTATCAGATCTAGTGTCTTAAATCTATTTCTCACTTCCACTGTATAATCATAAGGGATTTGATTTAGGTCATACCTGAATGGTCTAGTGGTTTTCTCCACTTTCTTCAATTTCAGTCTGAATCTGGCAATAAGGAGTTAATGATCTGAGCCACAGTCAGCTCCCGTTCTTGTTTTTGCTGACTGTATAGTGCTTCTCCATCTTTGGCTGCAAAGAATATAATCAGTCTGATTTCAGTACTGACCATCTGGTGATATCCATGTGTAGAGTCTTCTCTTGTGTTGTTGGAAGAGGGCGTTTGCTATGACCAGTGCATTCTCTTGGCAGAACTCTTATTAGCCTTTGCCCTGCTTTATTCCGTACTCCAAGGCCAAATTTGCCTGTTACTCCAGGTGTTTCTTGACTTCCTGCTTTTGCATTCCAGCCCCGTATAATGAAAAGGACATCTTTTTTGGATGTTAGTTCTAAAAAGTGTTCTAGTTTCATTCTTTGACAAGTGGTTGACCAGTTTTCCCAGCACCACTTGTTAAAAAGAGTGTCTTTTCTCCATTGTATATACTTGCCTCATTTGTCAAAGATAAGGTGTCTATAGGTGCGTGGATTTATCTCTGGGCTTTCTATTTTGTTCCATTGATCTATGTTTCTGTCTTTGTGCCAGTACCATACTGTCCTGATGACTGTAGCTTTGTAATATAGCCTGAAGTCAGGCAGGCTGATTGCTCCAGTTCCATTCTTCTTTCTCAAGATTGTTTTGACTATTTGACGTTTTTTGTATGTCCATACAAATTGTGAAATTATTTGTTCTAGTTCTCTGAAAAATACCGTTGGTAGCTTGATAGGGATTACATTGGATCTATAGATTTCTTTGGGTAGTATACTCATTTTCACTATGTTGATTCTTCTGATCCATGAACATGGTATATTTATCTATTTGTGTCATCTTTGATTTCTTTCATCAGTGTTTTATAGTTTTCTATATGTAAGTCTTTTGTTTCTTTAGATAGTAGATTCATTCCTAAGTATTTTATTCTTTTAGATGTTGCTATGGTGAATGGAATTGTTTCTTTAATTTCTCTTTCTGTTTTCTCATTGTTAGTGTATAGGAATGCAAGGGATTTCTGTGTTAATTTTATATCCTGCAACTTTACTAGATTAGCTCTAGTAATTTTCTGGTGGAGTCTTTAGGGTTTTCTATGTAGAGAATCATGTCATCTGCAAACAGTAGGAGTTTTACTTCTTCTTTTCCAATTTCGATTCATTTCTTTTTCTTCTCTGATTGCTATGGCTAAAACTTCCAAAACTATGTTGAATAGTAGTGGTGAAACTGGGCATCCTTGTCTTGTTCCTGACTTTAGGGGAAATGCTTTCAATTTTTCACCTTTGAGGATAATGTTTGCGATGAATTTATGATATGTAGCTTTTATTATGTCAGAGAAGGCAATGGCACCCCACTCCAGTACTCTTGCCTGGAAAATCCCATGGATGGAGGAGCCTGGAAGGCTGCAGTCCATGGGGTCGCTGAGGGTCGGACATGACTGAGCAACTTCCCTTTCACTTTTCACTTTCATGCATTGGAGAAGGAAATGGCAACCCACTCCAGTGTTCTTGCCTGGAGAATCCCAGGGACGGGGGAGCCTGGTGGGCTGCCGTCTACGGGGTCGCACAGAGTTGGACACGACTGAAGTGACTTAGCAGTAGCAGTGTGTTGAGGTATGTTCCTTCTATGCCTGCCTTCTGGAGGGTTTTTATCATAAATGGATGTTGAATTTTGTCAAAGGCTTTCTGTGTATCTATTGAGATAATCATATGGTTTTTATCTTTCAATTTGTTAATGTGATGTGTCACATTGATTGATTTGCGAATATTGACGAACCCTGCATCCCTGGGATAAAGCCCACTTGGTCATGATGTTGATCTTTTTAATATGTTGTTGGATTCTGTTTGCTAGAATTTTGTTAAGGATGTTTGCATCCATGTTCATCAGTGATCCTGACCTGAAGTTTTCTTTTTTCGTGGCATCTTTTTCAGGCTTTGGTATTAGGGTGATGGTGGCCTCATAGAATGAGTTTGGTAGTTTACCTTCCTCTGCAATTTTCTGGAAGAGTTTGAGTAGGATAGATGTTAGCTCATCTCTAAATTTTTGTCTACCTACCATCTTTATCTTTTATTCTCTATTGATCAGTGCAGATGAAGATTGTAAGAGCCTTTCTGATTTTCATTGTAGCCATATTGTCATGTATTTGGAGATGGGGAGCTTGCTGTTTTCCTTGTTTTTTAATTCACTTTTAAACTTTAGATCACCATAGTTTTAAGTATTATTTTAATTAATGTAAATTTTAGAGATTTTAATATTTGCATCACAGAAATATGTAAATATAGGAATTACACAATACAGTCTGTTCTTTAGGGACTGTCTGTATGTAAGCCATGAGAAGTGGCTTTGTGCAGTGGAAAGAAAATGGATTTTAGCATTCAGGAGATCTAAAGTTCTAAAGTCTCTCCCACCTACAAGTACTTCTCTGTTTACCTTAAACATTTTCCATCTGTAAAATTATGTCTGCCAAGTTCCCCTTTAGCTTTAAAAATTTCATCCTAGAATCATGATAGTTTTTCCTTTATCTGTGTATATAAAGTTGGTCAGTCATAAAAGCTATTGCTAACTTTCAGTTAATCTGATTGAAAGTTCAGGAAATACTTATTTAATTTTAAATGGATTTTTATTTTATATTAGATCTAAGTTAAGTCAGATTATTACCATTTGGCTAACTTTATTTAAAAATTCATAAGTTCTCTACATTAGTTTCATTGTATACTGTGATACTCTTGAGATCAGCACTGGGTAGAAAAGAACACACTATTTTAAATCCATTTGGGTTATATTGACCAAAGAAGATAATAAATGAAACAAGCAGTGTGAGTTTCTCTTTTACTGTCAAATGATTAAAGTACACTACTGCATCAAACACCAGTCCCAGAGTAGTGAGTCTGAATTTTTTTTTTAAACATGTCCCACCTTTTGATCGATAACACACATACCCCATGGCAGGTATAGGGATGCCCTTTTGTTGAGGTCATTATATCCTTTATGTGTATCTTCTCTAGTCAAACATTTTATCAGCCTTTACTTTCTGTAATTTGTGTTATGGAAATAATAAACTTTTTTTGAAATACAGAGTGATTAAATAGGCATTTTCAAATATAAATTAGGAGCCACACCATCACTACCCCAAGTTGCAAATATTTAGACTAAAGAAAGGGAAGAAGGCCAAAAAAACATATATAAAATTAAAAGACCTTAGACATTTACAAACAGGTCAGTGGGTGAAACAGAGTTATATGAAAGTTAGAAGTCTGTTCTCTGATGAATTTATATGACCCCTTCCCTGTGTGCTGTTAGTTCAGTCATATATTTTCTGGGCATTAGATTAATTAAAATTTAGTAACCAAAATAAAATCAAAAGGTAAAGTCTTCCTAATATGTTTCAAATTCTTTCCTATAAAAATTAATATTGTAATTTAGTCAAAACGCAAACAGAGCTGATAAATGTCTTGAAATAGTATCCAGTTACACAGTCTCCACTTCATGTGCCTCAACTACCTAGTCCTAAACGTCCTGCAATTCTGTTAGTTCTGTATTCCCTGCTCCACCACCACTATGCGAACTTATACAGCAACCATACTGCCTAGGTTAACTCAAATCTGTCATTCTTCTTCATATTAACTTCCAGTTAATAACTGGGGGAAGGCATGGCTGTCCACTCCAGTATTCTTGCCTAGAGAATCTCATGGACAAGAGGATCCTGGTGGGCTCTACAGTTCATAGGGTCGCAAAAAATCTGACACAACTGATGTGACTTAGCTTGCATGCACAATAAGGAATTCAGCATGCTGGCACCCCCTAGTCTTTTAACACTTTTCCATTTAATTATACCAGGAAGAGCATATTCTCCCCAGCTTCATTCCTTATATCTTTCCTCTTTCTGCTCTCCTTAGCTTCAGTTCAGTTTAGTTCAGTTGCTCAGTCGTGTCTGACTCTTTGTGACCCCATGGGCTTAAGGACGACAGGCCTCTGTGTCCATCACCACTTCGGGTAGCTTTCTCAAACTAATGTCCATCAAGTTGGTGATGCCATCCAACCATCTCCTCCTCTGCCATCCCCTTCTCCTCCTGCTTTCAATCTTTCCCAGCATCAGGGTCTTTTCCACTGAGTCAATTCTTCGAATCAGGTGGCCAAAGTATTGGAGTTTCAGCTTCAGTATCAGTCCTTCCAATGAATATTAAGGACTGATTTCCTTTAGAACTGACTTGATCTCCTTGCAGTCCAAGCGACTCTCAAGAGTCCTCTCCAGCATGACAGTTCAAAAGCATAAATTCTTCGGCACTTAGCTTTCTTTATGGTCCAACTCTCACACCAACTCTCACATCCATACATGACTACTGGAAAAACCATAGCTTTGACTAGACAGACCTTTGTTAGCAAAGGAATGTCTCTGCTTTTTAAAATGCTGTCTAGGTTGGTCATAGCTTTTCTTCCAAGGAGCAAGCATCTTTTAATTTCACAGCTGCAGTCACCATCTGCAGTGATTTTGGAGCCCAAAAGAATAGTCTCTCACTGTTTCCACTGTTTCCCCATCTGTTTGCCATGAAGTAATGGGACCAAATGCTATGATCTTAGTTTTCTGAATGTTGAGTTTTAAGCCAACTTTTTCATTCTCCTCTTTCATTTTCATCAAGAGGCTCTTTAGTTCCTCTTCGCTTTCTGCCATAAGGGTGAGTGTTTTCTGTGTATCTAAGGTTATTGATATTTCTCCCAGCAATCTTGATTCCAGCATGTGCTTCATCCAGCCTGGCATTTTGTATGATGTACTCTGCATTTAAGTTAAATAAGCAGGGTGAGATATACACCCTTGAGGTACTCCTTTCCCAATTTGGAACCAGTCTGTTGTTCCATGTCCTATTCTAACTCTTGCTTCTTGACCTGTATACAGATTTATCAGGAGTCAGGTTAGGTTGTCTGGTATTCCCATCTCTTGAAGAATTTTCCACCATTTGTTGTGATCCACACAGTCAAAGGCTTTGGCATAGTTAATAAAGCAGAAGTAGATGTTTTTCTGGAGCTCTCTTGCTTTTTCAATGATTCAGCGGATGTTGGCAATTTGATCTCTGGTTCCTCTGCCTTTTCTAAATCTAGGTTGAACATCTGGAAGTTCACAGTTCATGTAGTGTTGAAGCCTGGCTTGGAGAATTTTGAGCATTACTTTGCTAGCGTGTGAGATGAGTGCAGTTGTGCAGTAGTTTGAACATTCTTTGGCATTGCCTTTCTTTGGGATTGGAATGAAAACTGACCTTTTCCAGTCCTGTGGCCACTGCCGAGTTTTCCAAATTTGCTGGCATATTGAGTGCAGCACTTTAACAGCATCATCTTCCTGGTGGCTCAGCTGGTTAAGAGTCTGCCTGCAGTGCAGGAGACCTGGGTTCAATCCCTGGGTTGGAAGATCCCCTGGAGAAGGGAACAGCTACCCTCTCCAGTATTCTGGCCTGTATAATTCCATGGACTGTATAGTCCATAGGGTAGCAAAGAGTTGGACATGACTGAGCGACTTTCCCTCTTTAGCTTAGGAAAAGTTTATTTCCACAGTCACCATTTCATTTTTGAACCAAATAAAAGTTGAGATGTAGAAAAAGGAATGTTGTTAATACGCCTTGTTAAAGGGAAAAGTCTTCTCCATCTACCTATTTTCTATTTTTTATTGAAACAAAATCTTACCTCATTCCAAAAAGGATTTAGGGTGACTATCATCTGCCTTTTCATCTTCTTCAGATAGCTTTCCATAGGTTAAAAGTATTTTTTTGCTAAGTTTTATTGTTCATAGTCTAGTTTTACTTTCATGGGTTACAATGAGTGCTTTCCTTTGAGAAAAATAACTTGAGGTATAACTTGTTGTTAGTTGGGTCCTTTTAGAAAGCTTTTGACAAGATGTCTGTTCAGGTTAGTATATGAAATAAAAATTAACTTTTCTTGAAATTTTTTCACATATAATAATTTGTTATGCTGCTAAGAAGACACAAATAAAGTTGGGAATTTTATGCACAGATTAGTATATCCTTTACTCTGCAGCTGCTAAGTCACTTCGGTTGTGTCCGACTCTGTGCGACCCCATAGACAGCAGCCCACCAGGCTTCCCCATCCCTGGGATTCTCCAAGCAAGAACACTGGAGTAGGTTGCCATTTCCTTCTCCAATACATGAAAGTAAAAAGTGAAAGTGAAGTCGTTCAGTCATGTCCAAATCCTAGCGACCCCATGGACTGCAGCCTACCAGGCTCCTCTGTCCATGGGATTTTCTAGGCAAGAGTACTGGAGTGGGGTGCCATTGCCTTCTCCTATGCTCTACTCTAGGGAGTGGTTATTTTTCTGCCTTAATATTCTGCCTGTATACAAATGTGACTCAGAGTTCCTGTGGGATGAAATCTAGTTTCATGCAGGTTGAATGTGATCTGTAACATTTACTTGTATGTTTTTGTTATAAACGAAGTAAAATGAGTGGACTGTGTGGTATGTAAATTATATTTCAAAGCTGTTTACCAAATAAAAATTACAACATGGTTATATAACAGTAAATGATAATAGTGATAGTGGTGGTGGTGATGTTGATAGACGTGGAGCAGTAGCTTACCTAAAGATATAACTTCTATAATCTTATTGTTCCTATGGTATGCAAATAATTTTATGGGTACGGTGAAATATATCTTTACTAGAGATTTTTATAACCTGTGTCAGACTGAATTTATGTGATACAGTTTTTAAGAGGTAGTAATATAGTTAGTTCTAGAACTTGGACTACACCAACAGGCAGATCTGGGTTTAAGTCAGAGAACCTTTAAACAAGTCATTTAATCTCGCTGACCCTTAGTTTCATCTTTTGTTAAGTAAGACTAAAAATGCACACACCTTAGAAGGTTTTTGTAACTGCTGTTTCGTGTACACACTCATGCTCACTCAATCTCTCTCTCCCTGTCTCTTTCTCTCCATGTATGAATGAAATACTTAGGATAATACTTAGCAAATGGCGGGGTTGGGGGGGCGGGTGTCAAGTTATTATCCCTTAGTATAGCATAAAAATAATCGAAATGGTGACCACTTGTTTGCTTTTCTGTGCTGAAAACATTTGTAAATAAAATAATTGTAAAATTTCCTAAGGAAGTTTGTTAAGAGGACTGCTTTTGGACATGATAACAATTTGGATTTTTCTTCCCCCCCCCCCCCCAGCCTTTTGGAAATATTACAGAAATGAGCCATATAATTTACATAATTATATGAATGTTTGTATCTTTACATGCATTTTTGTGATTTATTGAATATTTATAATTGACCCAATTAAAAGCTTTAGAAAACTTTTTATGTCCTGGTTTGATTCAATGGGTTTTAGATTTCTCCTGTATAGTTGAAAATCTTTAAAGTATATCAAAGAAGATTTATTATAGGATATTTTTCTCCTTTCTGCAACCTTCTGAAGAAGAGATATGTACTTATTTGATGGGTATCGGCATTTTGTTTTGTTTTTTACTCAGAAAATAAGTCTTGATGTTGACTTTTAGATTAAATCTAAAGGATTTACTTTTCAAATTGTGTTTTTAGGGCAAATGGTATCATCGGAGGCAAGCTGTAAAAGAATTGCATAGTACATTGATACGTCTTTTAAACGAATTGCTGCCATGGGAACCAAAGTTAATGAAAGCTTTTCAAAGAAACAGGTAAATCAAGCTTTATTATCTGTTTCACTTAGTTTAACACTCATACTTTATGATTATGGAAGATGTCCTGGAATTAGTAGTATCCCATTGATTTGTAGTTCAGATATCTTTGAGCCTGTGTGCAAGGCACTTCCTAAGTCCTGACAAGGTAATGTTAATTAAACAAAACCCCTACTGTGTGGTTTATATTTTTTTCCCCCCAGTTTTTTTCATTGTGGTAAAATGCACAAATAAAATTCACCGTCTTAACTAGTTTTAAGTGTATGGTTCAGTGGTATATTTAATACCAGTTTTTTTAACATTCATAATGTTGTGTTTCTCTTAGCCCATCCATCTCCAGAACTCTTCATCTTGTGAAACTGAAACTCTGTACCTTCCTTCCCCCATCCCCTAGCAACCACCATTGTACTTTCTGTGTCTTTAATTTTGACTACTCTAAGTTCAGTTCAGTCACTCAGTCGTGTCCGACTCTTTGCGACCCCATGAATTGCAGCACGCCAGGCTTCCCTGTCCATCACCAACTCCCAGAGTACACTCAAACTCACGTCCATCGAGTCGGTGATGCCATCCAATCACCTCATCTTTTGTCGTCCCCTTCTCTTCGTACCCCCAACCCCTCCCAGCATCAGAGTCTTTTCCAATGAGTCAACTCTTCACATGAGGTGGCCAAAGTACTGGAGTTTCAGCTTTAGCATCATTCCTTCCAAAGAAATCCCAGGGCTGATCTCCTTCAGAATGGACTGGTTGGATCTCCTTGCAGTCCAAGGGACTCTCAAGAGTCTTCTCCAACACCACAGTTCAAAAGCATCAATTCTTCGGTGCTCAGCTTTCTTCACAGTCCAACTCTCACATCCATACATGACTACTGGAAAAACCATAGCCTTGACTAGATGGACCTTTGTTGGCAAAGTAATGTCTCTGCTTTTGAATATGCTATCTAGGTTGGTCATAACTTTCCTTCCAAGGAGTAAGCATCTTTTACTTTCATGGCTGTAATCACCATTTGCAGTGATTTTGGAGCCCAAAAAAATAAAGTCTGACACTGTTTCCACTGTTTCCCCATCTATTTGCCATGAAGTGATGGGACCAGATGCCATGATCTTCGTTTTCTGAATGTTGAGCTTTAAGTCAATTTAAACTTCACTCTCCTCTTTCACTCTCATCAAGAGGCTTTTTAATTCCTCTTCACTTTCTGCCATAAGGGTGGTGTCATCTGCAGGTATGACCTAAATCAAATCCCTTATGATTATACAGTGGAAGTGAGAAATAGATTTAAGGGACTAGATCTGATGAACTATGGACGGAGGTTCATGACATTGTACAGGAGACAGGGATCAAGACCATCCCTGTGGAAAAGAAATACAAAAAATACAAAATACAAAAGAAATACAAAAAATACAAAAAAGCAAAATGGCTGTCTGGGGAGGCCTTACATTTTACTTATTCATTCATCTGTAATGGGCATTTGGGAGGCTTTTCATGTTTTAGTTATTATGAATAATGCTGCTGTGAACATGGGTGTACAAATATCTAAGACCATGCTTTCAAGTGTTGGGGATGTATACCTAGAAGTGGACTATGGTAATTCTACTTTTAATTTCTTTCTAAATGAAACAAAGATGAATATTTTAAATGATAGAAGGTGCATTTCACAAAGAAGATAGACCTCATAAACCTGATTTTTTGTGGAACTATCATATTGTTTTCTATACTGTCTGTACAATTCTACATTCCCATCATAAATGTACAAGAATTCCAGTTTCTCCACATCCTCACCAGCATTTGTTATTTTCTTTTTTTTTAATAGCCATCCTAATGAGTATAATGTGGTATATCACTGTAGTTTGGATTTCCACTTCCCTAATAATTAGTGAAATTAAGTACATTTGTTAAGTGCTTATTGGCAATTTATGTGTCTTTGGAGAAATGTCTAGAGATTTTGTTGTTGTTATTGATTGAATCTCCTTACTAGTTATGTCTATTCAGACAAACTCAAATGCCAGATACGATAAGTGCTGTGAAGAAAAATGAAGCTGGTTAAAGGGAATAAGATATACTTATTTTGCATATAAATTACAATATGTAAAATAGATAGGCAGTGGAAAGTTGCTGCATGACGTGGGGAACTCAAATCAGGTGCTCTGTGACAACTAGAGGGGTGGGATGAGGTGACAACTAGAGGGAGGGACGTTCACGAGGGAAGGAACTTACGTATACCTGTGGCTGATTCATGTTAATGTAAGGCAGAGGCCAACACAATATTGTAAAGCAATTATCCTATAATTAAAATGTTTTACATGTATTTTATTCAAGTATAGTTGATTTACAATGTTGTGTTGATTTCTGCTACACAGCAAAGTGACTCATCTATATACTGTATTCTTTTTCATCTTTTTCATAATGGTTTATCACAGGATATTGAATATAGTTCACTGTGCTATATAGGAAAAAAAAAAAAAAGGACATGCTCGCTTTGGACTTCCCTGGTGGTCCAGTGGTTAAAAATCCGTCTGTCAATGTAGGGGACACAGGTTTGATCCCTGGTCCAGGAAGATTTCACTTGCTTTGGAGCAATGAAGCCCATGGGCCACAACTGTTGAAGCCACCACATTCTAGGGCCCATGTGTTGCAAGTACTGAAGCCTGCACACCCTAGAGCCCATGCTTCTCAATAAGAGAAGCCACTGCAATGAGAAGCCCGTGCATCACAAGTAGAGAGAAGCCCCCACTCATCGCAACTAGAGAAAGCCCAAGCGTGGCAACAAAATCCCAACACAGCCAAAAATAAATAAATACTTTTTAAAAAAGAAAGAAATGCTTGGTTTAGATGGGATAATGATTGCTTTTTTTACAGGATGTTGGGTAAAGTTTTCTTGATGAGTTGGTATTTGAAGAGACCTTAAGGAAATAGGGAAGAGAACCATGTGGATATCTAAGATGCAGAAACTCTAAGGTTGAAAGCATGTTTGACATTTGTAGGAAATGCAAAGGGGTGAGCATAAGGAGAGCTGAGTGAATGAGAAGGAAAGTGGTAAGAGTTGAGAGTCAGAGAAATACAGATAAAGGTAGCCAGATCATATCTTTTCCAGTGAGTCAGCTCTTCACATCAGGTGGCCAAAGTATTGCACCTTGAGCAAAAGCAGGGCATCAGAGGATGAGATGGTTAAATAGCATCACCAACTCAGTGGACATGAATTTGAGCAAACTCTGGGAGATAGTGGAGGACAGAGGAGCCTGGCATGCTACAGTCCATGGGTAGCAAAGAGTCGGAAATAATGACTGAACACCAACACAGCCAGACCATATAGGAATTTAAGGAGTTTGGCTTTTACTCTGAGACAAGAAGCCTTTGAAGGGTTTTAAACAGGAATTACATGATCTGACTTTTTTTAAAGTACTCCCTTCTGCCTACTTGGTTGAGATTAGAGTGGCACAAAGATACAGGCAGGAAATCAGTTACGCTTAGCAGTAGTCCAGGTGAAAAATGATAGTGGCTTGGACAACAGTAGTAGCAATGCAAACAGCAAAGAGTGGTTGAATTCTGGATATATCTTGAAAGTAAGATTGGTAGAATTTCCTTAAGACTTGCATATGGAGTGTCAGAAAAAAAATGAGAAAAAGGTGGTGCCAATATTTTTATCTAAACAGCTAGAATAATGAAATTGCCAATAGTTGAGATAGAGGAAACAGAATTTTGGGGAGGGGATGGATTGAGGAGTTAGGATTTCAACATGTTAAGTTTGATATCCCTTTCAGCCATCTAATTGGAGATACTGAATAAGCAGTTTAGTATATGAGTTGCAATTCAAGGGAATAAGCCAGAGTAAAGATATAAATTTGGGGGTTGTCAGGATATAGATTATACTTACGCTATGAGATAATAGAAATCACCTAGTATATGAGCACAGTTAAGAGACTGAACCCTGGGGCATTCCAGCATTTAGATGTGGTGGAGATGGTAGGACTCAGCAGAAGATACTGAGGAGGAATATTTAGCAAGATGGAGCATAACCAAGAGAAATAGTGATGTTTTAGAAACAGGTTAAAAAAAAAGTCTCAAAAAGGAAACTGCTCATGATGAACTGAGGAAAATGAGGGTAAAAGTCTTAGTCTTTTGAAGAGAATGAGGGGTGAGGAATTGGAGTTTTTCTATAAAAGTAGAGCAGAGAAGTAGGGTAGTACCTGGAAGGACAAGTTGGAGTCAAAGAGAGTGCTTTAGTTTTGTTTTTGTCCTTGTTTGTTTTTCTTCCTGGGAGAAATAACATGTTTGTATACTGGCGGAAATGATCAAATAGAGAGGCAGAAATGGATCAGACAATGGAAGGTACTTTGGAGATTCTTGACTAGTTGAGGGAGGATGCATAAGTTGGAGGGGTCAGCTTAGAGAATATGAGGGGGTTAGATGGAGAATATGAGTACAGATGAAGGTCTTAAGTTACAGACAAGGTGTGAGCATATGAAAGTTCTTGTCTGATTGCTTCTTCCATTTTCTGTGAAATAAAGAGCAAAGTCTTTAGCCAAGGTGAGAAGAAGACTGAGAAGGGAGAAACTTTATACTACTCCCCTTTCAGTTCAGTTCAGTTGCATGAATCGCAGCACACCAGGCCTCCCTGTGCATCACCAACTCCCGGAGTTCACTCGGACTCACGTCCATTGAGTCAGTGATGCCATCCAGCCATCTCATCCTCTGTCGTCCCCTTCTCCTCCTGCCCCCAATCCCTCCCAGCAGCAGTCTTTTCCAATGAGTCAACTCTTCACATGAGGTGGCCAAAGTACTGGAGTTTCAGCTTCAGCATCATTCCCTCCAAAGAAATCCCAGGGCTGAGCTCCTTCAGAATGGACTGGTTGGATCTCCTTGCAGTCCAAGGGACTCTCAAGAGTCTTCTCCAACACCACAGTTCAAAAGCATCAATTCTTCGGCAATCAGCTTTCTTCACAGTCCAACTCTCACATCCATACATGACCACAGGAAAAACGATAGCCTTCACTAGACGGACCTTTGTTGGCAAAGTAATGTCTCTGCTTTTGAATATGCTGTCTAGGTTGGTTATAACTTTCCTTCCAAGGAGTAAGCGTCTTTTAATTTCATGGCTGCAGTCACCATCTGCAGTGATTTTGGAGCCCAAAAAAATAAAGTCTGACACTGTTTCCACTGTTTACCTATCTATTTCCCATGAAGTGATGGGACCAGATGCCAAAAGGAAATTAAATTTAGTTATCCTTTGATAATCCAGTCTATTATCTTATAGCTCTCATCTGCTCTGTAAAACCCTTAAGCAATCATTGAAACGTAAATACATTGAGAGTAATTATTAACTAACATTTGTTAAATATTTATGTGCCACACATAACTATGAGATAAGTATCTTTGTACATATAAGTAAACTGATGCTTAGAAAGTTTAAGGAACTTGTCTGAAGTCTTACAACTGCTTAGTGACAGAGGTGAGATTTAAACTCCGGTATGCACAGATAGGGATTTGTAGCAAAAGTAAATTGGAGAATGTATGTTCAGATTTTTTTAAACAAACAAAATAAACAAAGATTAAAATAGAATAGAGAAACTCAACTGAAAGCAAATGAATAATAAAGGATTTTTAAAATACCATGCAATCACTTGGAAATGTTTCTATCTCTTGTAGTTTCATAGAAACATAAGTACTGTTTTTATGTGAAAAGGATCACTTTCCAGCTTTGTTTTCCTATACTTAATTTAAAAAAAAAATTCTAGTGAGACCCAAGGTTTAGATAGGATTGCTTTCAGTATTAAATGAAGGATTATTTTTGTTTGTTACTCTTTGTAGGAGTCAAAAATAATAAATATTGTTTCTTAGAATTTTTTGATTAACGCTTTTAAGTGGCCTTTTAAACAGTATTATAATCAATTTTAAGACTATCTCAAGTCTATTTCTGTCAGTGTAGCTAGAGAAAAAAGTTAATCTTTTTCACATTTTCACATTTAATAGGTCTCCCAGTAGACTTTAAAATGACAGTGGGTGGTATGTGCAAATACTTTACAGATACAATCTTTAAGTTTCCTATGCCTACATCTTGTGTTGTGTCTTCTTGAACAATCATCATTGGCATCTTACACACACTTGATTAAAATATAGGTTTAGTGACTTAATTGAAAATACTGAAATAAATAGTTTGAAATATTGAGTTACTTTAGCTTCCAAGAGATTAACACATACGTATTTTTATGCTGAATATTTTATTTCAGGAGTCGCCTAAAGAAAGACTACGATGATTTTAGAAGACAGCCTGATCATGATAAATTTGCTAGAGAACTGTGGACTAGTGAAGAAGGTGAAGGAGATCCTGGAAGAGAAACCCCTAAAGTAGAAATCAGTAGCAAGTCTGTAGACACCACAGAACCTCTAGATATCCTGGAGAAGGATCATTTTGATTTAGGTGGGCATTCAAACTTTCTTTACATCAACACTACAAGCACAAAGAGAAATTTTAGTATCTTTTGTGGAGATAGAAGATAGTCTGGTTAATGAGGTTTATTGATTGGGGAAATCTATTATGTTTGAAGCTGTGCTAATGTCTTATTAAAGGTTCTTTGGAGTCATTATTACTGTTCTAGGAGTTTCTAGAACCAGTACCTGACTCCAAACTATAGGCAAGTTATTGCTCAGTACAGACCACACATCATTAATATACAATCCCTTTGAAATAGGTGTATCCTCTTCTTTTTATTGTTGTTATTTTTGAAACACTATATGTGATGTTGCTTAAATGGAACTTGGCAAGTCCCTAATAATTGTGAAGTGTTTTTTGTTTTTATTTTTTATGTTGATGACCTAATGTGACTAGAGTGGACACCTCATTCTTATAAGGAGGCTGGATAAGATTATCTTTAATTCCTTTCAATTTGTCAGATTATATTATTCTGTAAATCCAGTTAAATAACTTTCCTTAGTTATCTGATAGGTATGAAAATTTGTGCTTAGAAATGTATTAACCTATTACATTTCATGTCTTTGGTGAATTGAAAAGGTGTAACTTCTCATCAGCCCAATTTGACCAGATATGAACATAAATTTTTTACTGTAGGAATAATTGAACAGCAGAAAAAAACTGAATGTTTTTTATTCTTTACAGTCTCTCTCTAAAAAAAAGAAAATAGGGAGAAACGTCTCTCTTTGATATGAAGATTTCTCTGTCTAGAAGGAGAAAAGTAGACTAGTAGAGTACTAGTCTACTGTAAATTCTGAGCCCTAATTGCTGGCTTGAGTATCTCAAGCTGTAAAGTCCTTTTACACTTGTATTGGCAGCAGAATCTGACCAAACATAATTTTCTCATTAATAATATGTTGTTCTTGGGAATGGTTACAGTATGAGGATAACCATGTCAATGGTCTCCTTACCTTAATTTCCATCAGTGGTACTGAGACTTGAATCGCACTACAGTTTTTTTAATAAATCGCTGGATCAAAGATTGACTTTCTTTGTTTATAATTGATCTTATCATTGCTATTCAGTTGTTGTTTTATATAAACAAAATGCTTGTTTTTATCATTTTCAGATGATATGAAATTGTCAGAAATAGATTTTCCTATGGCCAGAAGTAAGTTGTTGAAAAAGGAATTGCCTTCTAAAGATGTACTGAAGACACTGCCTAAAACACTTAAACGACAGTCCAAGCAAATTAGTTACCTGGATGATAGCACAAAAGAGCTTTCCCCAAGGAAGAAAGCAAAGTTAAGCACAAATGAGACAGTGGTTGAGAATGCAGAAGGTGATGTGCAGATGGACTGTTTGAATGAATCAAAGCATACAGAGCCACTGTGTCCAGAGTCGTTTGCCTCATTGGATTCAACACCAGTGTCTACTCTCCAGAAAGGGACCAAACCTATTCAGGCCTTGCTTGCAAAGAATATTGGGAACAAAGTGACCTTAACAAATCAACTGCCCCCTTCCACAGGTAGAAGTGCCCCTGCTGTGGAAAAGCCAGTTATATCTCCTCCAGAAGCAAGCCCCATAAAGCCAGCATTGACCTGCCACACCAGTACAAAAGGTCCTTTACAGATGGTATACAAAATGCCCTGTGGTCAGTGGTTGCCCTTAGATCTTCATAACAGCTCTGTAAAGATTCAGATGCAACCTATGCTAGATCCTAAATCAGGAGAAAAAATTATGCAACAGGTTCTCATTCTGCCTAAGAATTTTGTGATTCAGCACAAGGAAGGGAAAGCAGTTGCAAAAGAAATACCACCACTTCAACAAAAAGGTACAGAACAACATGGTTCATCTTTCCCACAGACAGCAAATGTAAACTCTTCTTTACCATCAGTTCTTGTCAACCCAACAGGAACTGTTTCTACCCAACTACCTAATACAGCTTTCAACAAGACAGTTACCCCTTTGTCAAATGTGAGTAGTGCTAGACCACAGTCTTTGACATCTGTAACCTCCATAAGTAATTTGTTAGCACCACCAGTTAAGACTAGCCAGAGTGAGGCAGGAAAATTCAAGAACACAGTTTCAGCCACCGCGTTCCCACAGCCCATTGCTTCACCCACCATTTCCTCAACAGTTCAGCCTCAGTTATCAGCAACAACACTAAATGGATCTACAAATTCCAGTAGTTCCCTCAACTGTTTTGCACAACAGACTGCTGATTCTTCTGAAGCAAAGCAAGAACTGAAAACTGTGTGTATAAGAGATTCACAGTCAATTCTTGTTAGGACACGAGGTGGAAACACTGGAGTTGTAAAAGTACAGACCAATCCAGATCAGAATTCACCCAACAGTTTATCTTCAAGTTCAGTTTTCACTATTGCTCCTCAGCTTCAGGCATTTCTGGTACCAAAATCAACAGCTTCATCATCATCTGCTTTTTCGTCAGTAGCTGGAACAACTGCTACATCTAGTCTCCCATCTTTTGGCCAAGCACTTACTTCTGTTTCCATTCCAGCTGGCTTTAATCCATCCACAGGCAAAAATCTTAAATTTACATTAAGCCAACCTTCCTGCAGTGGTAATTTGGGCCATATGATAGATAAAACTTCACCCATGCCCTCCTCTCCCTTAAAGTCCTCTGTTTCTTCTAGCCCTCTATTATCAACAGCAAATAGTTCGGTAAGTGTAATTAACGTATCAACAGGAAATTGTGGACAAACCAGTTCAAATGTTATTCGTACACCAGCTAAACATCAACAAGTAGATTATGTCACAAAAAGTTACCCTGTTACAAGATCAGAAGCAACAGCAAATGGAGATACTATCAGTGGGACTCCAGTGCAGAAACTTATGCTGGTGTCAGCTCCATCTGTTCTTTCTTCTGGCAGTGGAACTTCGATTAATGTGGCACCTGCACCAACATCTCCAGGTGTTTCTGCCCAGAAATTAGTTTTTATAAATGCTGCAATTCCCAGTGGCACTTCAACCCCAACTATTGTAGCAGAACCATTAAAACAAGCTCTTCCTTCTCCATTGAGTAAAACATATGTTAAGCCTCCAGAGCAGCCCCAGATAGTACTAATTCCATCTACAGTGGGAACACCAATAAAAATAAATTCATCGCCAACTGTGTCTCAGATAAAAGATGTGAAAATTGGGCTAAACATAGGCCAAGCAATTGTTAATACTTCAGGCAGTGTGCCAGCTCTACCGTCAATTAACATATTGCAAAATGTAACCTCAAAAGGAGAAGAGAAAAGTAGCAAGGGCTATGTTTTACCATTGTCAACAAGTGGCAGTTCAATTCCAGTAAGCTCAAATTTTATGAGTCAAAATATTACTCCTGTTAATGAATCAGTGGTTTCTGCTTCAAGAACAGTAAACATGTTTTCAGGAACAGGAGCAAATGTATCTTTGGGTTCTGTTTCAGTGACCTCAACCCCTGCCTCAGTTGGGACACGACCTCCTGTTTTAGTCAGTGGAAATGATACCTCTTCAAGAATTATGCCTAGTTTGTCAAACAGACTTTGCACATCAAATCTCGGAAACACTGTGGCTATATCAACTGTGAAAACAGGACATCTTGCATCATCTGTTCTGATTTCAGCTACACAACCAACAGTGTCTCCGAAATGTCTAACATCAGCTTTGCAAATCCCTGTTACTGTTGCCTTGCCTACACCTGTGACTATATCCCCTAAAATAATCAATACAGTTGCACAAGCAGCAACAGTTCCAGGAACTACACGTTCTGTATCTCTTTCTAAAAGACAATCTCGGACTTCGGTCCAGTTTCAGTCACCGGGGGTTTCAACTACAGTGCCAACAAATATAAACACAAATAAACCTCAAACTGAATTGCCATCCCTTTCACCAAATCCAGGTAAAATAATTAACATTTCCAATTTTGCTTCTCTGCCAAACCAGCAAATGTCCCCTGCTTTCTTAAAATCGATCCCTAGTTACAGTTCTACTCCAGGTGTCACTGCCATTCACACTGCTACAGCACCATCAAATGTAACTAGTCTAATAGGGAGTCAGTTCAGTGAACCTTGTATTCAGCAAAAAATAGTCATCAACACCAGTACACCTTTGGCACCTGGTACTCAGATCATGATTAATGGAGCCCGGTTTATAGTTCCACCACAAGGTCTTGGAGCAGGCAGCCATGTTCTTCTTATATCTACTAATCCAAAATATGGACCTCCCTTAGTTGTTAATAGTGGCCAAGGTGCTCAGCCTACGCCAGTAGATAACCTGGCCCAGAAGATCACACTAGCATCAAATAATTCTTTAAGTGGGCAACCTGTAAAACATTGTCTAAAAAGCTCTACAAAAATTGTAAACTCTCTTGGGAATGCAAGTTCTCTATCCACAATACCTGCAGCACCACAAATCATAAACCCAACTGCTAAAGTTTCTGTTCCACCTCCTGTACCAACAGTGTCACTGACTTCAGTAATTAAGTCTCCTCCAGCAACTCTTTTGGCTAAGACATCTTTGGTTTCTGCCATTTGTTCTAGTAATCCTCCACTGCCAAGTAACACTTCAGTATTTCATTTGGACACGTCAGTCAAAAAATTACTGGTCAGCCCAGAAGGAGCCATTTTGAATACCATAAATACTCCAGCATCTAAGGTTTCTTCAGTCTCTCCATCACTCTCTCAAATTGTATCTGCCAGTCGAAATCCTGCCTCTGTCTTCCCTGCTTTTCAGTCATCTGGCTTAGAGAAGCCTGACACAGCTGCATCTTGAATTTAGACTAAACGAGCCAGGTTTTAAATAATGGGGCATTGTTTTGACTCCCATAAAAATTTTAACTGTTTATTATACTGTTGAAAACATACTATACATAGTTTGTGTGTGTGTTAATGTATCTTTTCATTAGCTTGCAACAAGGCTTTGATTTTCTTGGGGAGGAAAAAATCTGTTCCGTTTCACTCATTGATGTGAGTATGTTTTCAAAGGTTATTTGTTTAAAATAGACAGGATTTACCTGTCTATATGACATAAATTGAACAGTCAAGTTTGACTAGTTTGGAATAAGCTAGGGTTTTGCACACCTGCATCGACATGTTTCTTCTTGAATTTGGACTGTTGCAGCGTGTATCTCTGATACAATATTCTGTGTCTTTAGTGGAATAATATTTTTGTTTCTGTAAAAAAATATATATATATATTTATGCATTGTGAAAATGCAGTCCATTGTGTAAAATTGTACATATCCCTAAATCCTTAACAACCTGTACTAAACTATATGTACAAAGAACTATGCTGTCTTATTTATGTTTTGTTTACATAATGTATAGTTTTTTAAGTATTTTAGTAATTTTGGACCAGTGAACTGTTAGCATCAATGCAGAAGAATCTGCATGTAATAAACTGAGTTGCTGTATTTCCTTGTTTGAATACCATTTTTGAAGTGCGTTCTTGTTCTGTTGAAAGATAACGTGATATAAAATGAGGACAGATATTTACAAAAAGGAATTTTAAGCTAGGAAATTTTAACCACAAACAGCATTTTTACAAGGCTTTACAATTTACAAACTTTGTTTCCACATATCTCATTTGACTTTCACAGTTAATCTTGAAATTTTAAATGGTGTGTCCTAGGTCACTCAGCTAGTGGATGGTATGTGCTGTGCTAAGTTGCTTCAATCATGTCCGACTCTTTGCGACCCCACGGACTTAAACCTCCAGGCTCCTCTGTCCATGGAATTCTCCAGGCAGAAACACTGAGTGGGTTGTCATTTCCTTCTTCAAGTGGATGGTATATTCAGTATTTGAACCTAATGCTTTAAATCCTTTTTGCATAACTTTACATGACTTCTGCTTTAAAATTTCACTCTGGATTTCATTGTTTTAACTTTTTTTTCTTAATTCATCACCAAATTCTACATTGATCAAAGTAAGTAATCTTAAGCCAAATATGTTTTTTCAACTTTTTAAATAATTTTGGATTCAGAAGAAGTTGCAATGATAGTATGAGAAGTTTCACGTACCCTTCACCTAATTTCCCCCGATACATTTATTTTTACATTGAGGGGTTGGTTCATAGTGATTTTCCAAAATGATATTTAAAAACATGAATTTTTTTTAGTTTAGAATGATGAATGCAAGCACCTTTTCAAATTATTTATGAATACTCCCTCCTTTTTTGCAGATTTTTCATTACAGAGCAGTTACTTAAATTTCATGGTAAAGCAGTGTTTATGGGTCAGCTTTCTCTTGGGTTTTAACGTTATGGTATTTCAGATTTGCCTTTACTTAAATAAAAGGTAGATTTTATACTTACTCAATGTTTGTATCCATTATCTTATTTGGGATAATGATTGCATACTTGTCCACATTCCATTTGTAGTGATATTATTAAACCTCATCACATGGAGTTAATAGTCCAAGGTTGAAGATGGTATGGAAGAGTAGGCCTGAAGACTTCTTTTGAAACTACACTGAAATTTATTAGTTATCAAAATGAAGAGGGCAGTGAGAATATTCCTGGAAAGTTGTTAAAGTCTTTCAAAAGCCTGTATTCATACTCTAAGGCAGTAACTTTGCTAATCATGTCTATGTTGTACTCTAGTCACCTTCCCCATTTCCTTGTCAGTTTAGAAACAGTGGTTGGATTTCAGGGAGAAGTGGGTGATATTTGAATACACTGCATTGATTTACCTACTCAACTTTTTAAATCTTTAAAACAGTTCATCTTTTGTCTGAGAAGAATTCTCTAGATCACTTCCAGAAACTACTTAGTTACTTATGACTCACTTTATTCCCAGTGAAGGCTCTCACTTATTAACCACTAATTCTTTTCTAACTCCTAAATCAAAATCCTAATATGACTATCAAAGCTCTGTGTGGTATGGTGAACCTTAAAGTCCCTCCTCCCTACTATCTTCAGTCTGTGCCTGCTTCACTCTCCAGCTTAATTTTAATTAACCCTCCTTGCTTTCTGTACTGTAGTTTTCTTTCAGTTCCTAGAAAGTTTAAGACTTCACGGTCTTCCCAGATGTTCTCTTTGACTTAATGTTTCATTATATATGCTCTTATTATGTATTACATAACTCTATCTCCTTATGCCAGCCAGCATCATGTTATTGCAGTCACTCAGATTGAGGTCATAGAGTGAGAAGTACATGGAACTCCTTCAAAGCTGTAATAAAATTATTTGTACGCAATTATTTACAGCCTGTCTTCCTTAAAAAGAGAGAGAGACCTCATTAGTCTTCATCATTGTCACCCCAGCAATTGGCACACAGTAGGTATTCAATATGCATTTGTTGAATGAATGAGGAATCTAGTTAGCTTATATTATTTAAGGTCTAGTTTACTTTTTAAAAAGTAATACCCCATTTTTACTAGAAATGTGACTAAATTAATGGATTTATATAATCAAAAAGTCAAATTCTTTTTCCTCTGCCTCCAGTTTCGTAAGTCACATGGATTTCTGGGATCTTGGCCAGAGAGTGCAAAGTCAAATTCCCCAGTTCTTTGTGTTCAGGGTTATCATTTAGTAGTCTTTAAAGGTCATCCATTGAAGTGTCCATGTAAAGGAAGAAAAATCGCCACAATGCTACCTGCAGGACTTCATGATCCTAGAAGGGTATGTTTCCACATTTAGTATAGAATTAATAAGCCATTTGGATGTCAGTATTCAGTATCACTTTAAATGCTAAGTTAAAACATGCTGAAATAACATTCCTTTCTCTCATGTATTTAGCTCTTTTCTCTCATTCCTTATGACTTTTCCTACCAAAAAATTTTCCTTTGTGATTTAGTATATATATAAAATACTAAGTGGCTGTTTAGATCTCTGTTTTCATTCCAAGGCTCTAATTTTATTGGTGTATTTAATATGTAATTGACATCAATAGTTTTATGATCAAAGCAGTGATGGCTATAATATACGCTAAGATAAATGAAAATGTTTACAATCTAGTTTGTCATTGACTTAGAGCGAATCAAGATATAGTTAATATTAAAAGCTTGAGAAGGTGGCAGGATCTGAAAGTGATCTAAAAAATATGGGGAGTTTAGTTATTAAAAATTATACTGTACTATAATACAGAAATGATATACAACTTACCTTCATTCCAGAAGTTGTTTTGCCATCACTTGAACCTGAAGCCTCATTATTGCTATTAGGCTGTCATCTGCCCCAGGTATTTTTCCTCATTTTGTCAGAAAGCATTTATATCTACCATGGTGCTTGATGCTTGGCTGTTTACTAACAAGAAAGCTGAAGGGCATGGTATGGTTCAGGTTCTTATAGTTTAACTTGGAGACAGACTCTGAAAATCTATAATTAAATCTATAGTTAAAAATAATATATGAAGTGCTAGAGAGCCGAAACTATGTGTTTTCTTACGTATAATATCATTGTTTTGATGGGGGTGGTAAGTCTTCATTGAGGCATGCAGGCTCTTAGTTGCAGCGTACAGGATCTCGTTCCCTGACCAGGGATTGAACCCAGGTCCTCTGTATTGGGAACACTGAGTCTTAACTATTGGACCACTAGGGAAGTCCCTTTAATATCATTCTTAATATATATAGTTATCAACATAAACTGAAGGCATAACTTTCAATGTAAAGTCAAATCTGAAGAGTTGTATAAACTCATTCTACACATTTATTGAGAACCATATAATACAAAAGAGGCTGTAGTAACAACATAGATAAATTTCCATCCCTGTCCCACAAAAAGCAAAAGAATATAACAAGTTAAAAGTAAATGTCAGAGGAATAAAGAACTAAGAGTTTAGTAGGGAGCTGCCAGAGGTTTTATACACAAGGTGGTTGTATTGAGATAAAAGAGTATGTTTAGAATTCAGCCTGCAGAGACTCAAGTCACAGAAAATCACAAGGAAGTTAACAACACTACTGTATATTTGAAAGTGGGTAAGAGAGTAGATCTGAAAAGTTCTCACCACAAGAAGAAGAAACCGTAACTGTGTAGTGAATGTTAACTTGATGTGGTTATATGTTAATTGTACCTCAATTTTTAAAAAGGAAAAGCGCAAACAACAGGGAACAGAACCTTTGGGTTTGAATAGAATAATATGGGTTAAGAGGATTAATGAAGAAGGATTAAAAATTAACTTGTGTGAAAGAGGACTGAAAAATACGCTGAAAGTAGTTAGGAAGCTAAGGAAGCTTTGAAAGCAAAAGTAACGTGAGTGAAGATAATTAAATTACAATTCATGATTGCTTGAGAATTAGGTGAGATAATGCCTGCCACATAGTAAATGTTAATAAATTTGGAAAACTCGGCAGCGGCCACAGGACTGGAAAAGTTCAGCTTTCATTCCAATCCCTAAGAGAGGCAATGTCAAAGAATGTTCTAACTACCGCACAATTGGACTCATCTTCACACGCCAGCAAAGTAATGCTAAAAATTCTCCAAGTTAGGTTCCAATAGTACGTGAACATGAACTTCCAGATGTTCAAGCTGTTTGAGAAAAGGCAGAGGAACCAGAGATCAAATTGCCAACATCCGTTGGATCATTGAAAAAGCAAGAGTTCCAGAAAAACATCTACTTCTGCTTTATTGACTATGCCAAAGACTTTGTGGATAAAAAAAAAAAAAAAAAAAACTGTGGAAAATTCTTAAAGGGAATTGGGGAATTCAAGATGGAAATTGGGAATTCCAGACCACCTTACCTGGGATTACGAGGTATTCCCAGGGGAATACCAGCCTACCTTACCTGCCTCCTGAGAAATCTATGCGGGTCAAGAAGCAACAGTTAGAATTGGACATGGAACAGCAGACTGGTTCCAAATTGGGAAAGGAGTACATCAAGGCTGTATATTGTCACCCTGCTTATTTAACTTACATGCAGAGTACATCATTGCGAAATGCCGGACTGGATGAAGCTCAAGCTGGAATCAAGATTGCAGGGAGAAATATTAATAACCTCAGATACACAGATAACCACTCTTTTGGCAGAAAGCAAAGAACTAAAGAGTCTCGAAAGTGAAAGAGAATGAAAAACTTGGCTTAAAACTCAACATTCAAAAAAACTAAGATCATGGCATCTGTTCCCATCACTTCATGGCAAGTAGATGGGGAAACAATGACAGACTTTATTTTCTTGGGCTCCAAAATCACTGCAGATGATGACTGCAGCCATGAAATTAAAAGACACTTGCTCCTTGGAAGAAAAGCTATGACCAACCTAGACAGCATATTAAAAGGCAGAGATGTTACTTTGCCAACAAAAGTCCATATAGTCAAAGCTGTGATTTTTCTAGTAGTCGTGTGGATGTGAGAGTTGGACTCAAAAGAAAGCTGAGTGCCGAAGAATTCATGCTTTTTTTTTTTTTTTTTTTAGAATTTTATTTTATTTTTAAACTTTACATAATTGTATTAATTTTGCCAAATATCAAAATGAATCCGCCACAGGTATACATGTGTTCCCCATCCTGAACCCTCCTCCCCCCTCCCTCCCCACACCATCCCTCTGGGTTGTCCCAGTGCGCTAGCCCCAAGCATCCAGTATCGTGCATTGAACCTGGACTGGCAACTCGTTTCTTACATGATATTTTACATGTTTCAATGTCGTTCTCCCAAATCTTCCCACCCTCTCCCTCTCCCACAGAGTCCATAAGACTATTCTGTACATCAGTGTCTCTTTTGCTGTCTCGTACACCGGGTTATTGTTACCATCTTTCTAAATTCCATATATATGAGTTAGTATACTGTATTGATGTTTTTCCTTCTGGTTTACTTCACTCTGTATAAAGTGTGGTGTTGAAGAAGACTTGAGAGTCCTTTGGACTGCAAGAAGATCAAGCCAGTCAGTCCTAAAGGAAATCAGTCCTAAATATTCATTGAAAGGACTGATGCTGAAGCTGAAACTCCAATACTTTGGCCACCTGATGCAAAGAACTGACTCATTGGAAAAGACCCTGCTGCTTGGAAAGATTGAAGGCAGGAGAAGGAGATGGCAGAGGAGGAGATGGTTGGATGGCATCATGGACTCTACAGACATAAGTTTGAGCAAGCTCCAGGAGTTGGTGATAGACAGGGAAGCCTGGCATGCTGCAGTCCATGGGGTCGCAAAGAGTCAGACACGGCTGAGGGACAGCTGAGACACAGGAAGACCAATTGACTACTAGGTGAGTTGACCAGATGATGTGAGGACCTGATACCTCCCAGTAATGGTATCAAAAGAGAGGTGAGGTTAAAAAGACATGGGAACTGTTCAGGGTGAGAGCTTAACCCTCCATCTTCCTTGGGGACCTGATGATTCAGAATCTCCTGATACTCTTCTACCTCTGTCCAGGGATACATGTGGAACAGTGTGGGAAACTTAGGAAAAGCTGGATTTAAACTGCTCCAGCCAATTTTTTGTTTTGATTATTTTATCTTCTTAGCTCAGTAACTGCCAGACAACTTTCTTTCTTTTTTTTTTTTTTTAACTTTTTATTTTGTATTGAGTTATAACCGATTAACAATGTCGTAATAGTTTCAGGTGAACAGCAAAGCCATACAGAGCCGTATGTATCCATTCTCCCCCAACACCCTCCCATCCAGGCCCCACATAACAGTGAGCAGAGTTCCATTATATGTGGAATCTAAAATGATACAAATGAACTTACAAAATAGGAAGAGACTCACAGACTTAGAGAACGAACTTATGGTTGCTGGTGGGAGGGTTGGAGAGGGAAGGATAGTTGGGGAGTTTTGGATGGACTTGTACCTTCAGCTGCTAAACAACTTTTTTGAGCTTTTTTCTCATGGAAGACAATCCAGCTTTGATAAAAGGAAGTGCTTTCCAGCTCATTCTCAAGGCCATACTTTCTAGGGATCATCCTTCTGATGTATATGACTAATATTTTTGTGCACTTTGGGACATTTCTCAATTTATATGCAGTAAATTCTCTCCTTGATTATTTTCTGCAAATTTGTGTCACACGTTCTTAATTCTTAACATAGTTCAGACACTATTTGAAGTTTTAGCTAAAGTTTTTGGACCTCACTTTCAAACTGTTTTCAGACTGCAAAGACTTTGTCTACTTTGGAGAGCATTCATTTGAACTGTAAGTGATTTGTTCATTTAATTTTCTTCACTTTTTAAATAGTCATCGGTTTTTCTCCTTCAAACCTTTTTAAGGATACATTTGTCAGGGTCAGTGGATTCCTTCAAACTGACTTCTGATTGACAGTCCAGAGAGTTCTCAAGTTTCTGCCTTGCTCTTTATCTAATTTCAAGTTGCCATCAACCATGTAATCTCTAGAGAAATCAGGCAAACTTATTGTCTTTGGTGCAGTTTCAGAGATTTTAATGGGCCCTCTTTACCATGGAAAGCCTCTTTCCTTTGTGTTTTCAAGTTGCCAAGCATTTTTTCCTGTTCTTTTATTTTCCACTCTTTTCCCCCATCTTGGGATAGCAGTTTTAGGCTTTCTTTAAAATAAGTATTTTCAAACCATCCATGATTTCCTTTTGAAGTTGTTCTGTATCCTTCTGAAATGCTTTTAATATGTTCTGGGACAGTCACTTGAGATTAAGGGATTTTGATGCAACTTTTAAGTGACCTGGGTCTCCTGCATTGCAGGCAGATTCTTTACCACCTCAGCTACCAGGGAAGCCCTTAAGTGTCCTTAAAATCAAGCCATGGAATGAGAGTTTAGGGGGCTCACTTTTGTTCTTTTGGGAGAAGATCTACAATGTTCTCAAATGACAAGTGGACCTGTCCAGATATTTATAAGTACTACCAAACTCAGTGTTTGTAACTTCAGAGAACTGGTCTCTACTGGAGGTGACTTGAGCACTTCATTGGTTTGTGTAATCAGTCTGGTCTTCTCACTGACTAACTTGAGCTAAAAATCTTTTGGCTAGCTTTTTTTCATCTTTACAGTATCATCTCCTCAGGAAACCCATGGAGACTTGCACCTTATCTCAAAAATGAGAACAGCTTCTGAGGGCTGGTGCAGGGTGAGTGGATGAGGGAAGACCAGAACTGTCTAACTTTGCTCTGCTTACTGCACAAATAGTGATATTATCTGTCCAGTGCATTTGGATAAGTGGAAAACACTGATTGCAGCCAGAGGAGATCACCCATGAGCTCTGACTACTCTAATCTTAACCCAATTCTGCAGGAAGCCTCTGAGATCAAAGCAGCTCCATGCCATTGTGTATTCTCTGCCCATGAGCTGGACAGGCATAATGGTAGGGCACACTGCAGTAGAGGACTCATGCCCACAGCCCAGGGTGAGGCTCATTCTCTTGAATTATAATTGCGTTCAACAGGGTGGAAGCCTAATCCTGGCTGCAGAGGTCACAGAGACCTCTCTCCCCTGGAGGCTTCTGGTTTGTGTTTGGTCAGTTCACATGGGCAGGGACAGAGCCCTGAAGGTCCTCAAAAAGGTATTAAGTAACAGCCTTGGGTTTCAGTATCAAATTTGGCAATGTGTTAACAGTTCATGGATTTTCTTTGGGGCCAATTTACCCCCATTTAATCAAAGCATTCCTAGATGGGGGAACCTTTCCTCCAGTAGTGACTCAGTGACCCAGGCTCCTCCCATGTGACTCTGCTATCTTCAACTCATGGCTCCCAGAGTTGTCAGCTGATCTCCAGTCCAGAGATTCATTTTCAAAAGTGTAGCTGCCTCTGTGAAGGAAGCAGTTTCTTCTTTTGTCTGGCATTTTCTATTCCTTTAAATGGAATTTCACTCTTCTAGCTTCTTTCTGGCAAACTCAGTGAAGCCTTGTCCATCGCCTGGAACACTACCTTGAAAAATGCTGTAAACAGAGCCTTTGTCCATGAGGAAAAGAGAGAACTCTCAGCAAATGATGGTCTGGGGATCTTGAAGGCGTCCAGGGCTCAAGCCATAGGTTCTTTATTATTATTATTATTCTTTGCCAAGTTGTGCAGGGTGTAGGTAATAGTAGTGGCCAATGAGTGGCAATGAAGTCTCTGCAGAAGATAGAACATCTGTGGGAAGGTGAGGGCAAGGGTGACTTTGGCCCAGAGTAGGGAGTGAGCAGCCAAAGAAGTTTGAGGAGGTCATGTGCACAGTGGGTAGGGGGATGGGGTTGGTGATCACTGAGCTAAGGTTTTCAGAGCCCAGTTGTGATAAAGAGGACATTTGAATAATAGGTTCCATAGGAGTTCTATGTCAGGGGTAGGCAGACCGTTAGAAGCTTGGGCACAGGGTTTGGACACCTGAGCAGGATAAGGAGGGTTCCAGTTAGGGAGCTTGTTGGTGGTAGTCCACAGCAAGATGTCAGGATCTGAGCATCTCCTGAGGGGGCGTGGAATGGCATGGCAGACTGATGGTAAAATGCTTACATACTAAGGTGATTAATGCAGTAAGTTGGTAATTTGAGATTAACAGAAGTCATTTTCCAACTAGCAGGAAAAATGGATTTGAAAACATGAAAAGAGTTTAGAATGAAAAAGGTTACAACTAAACCTTTGTAGTTGATTTAGAATTGGAGTTATCAGTATGAACCCATGATTTTATATATATATATATATATATATATATATATATAATATATGTAGTGTTGTAAATGTGCTCACTTTTTAATTGTTTGTTGTTGTTGTAAGAGTTCTTTATATAAACTACGTACAAGTCCCTTATCAGTTGTATCATTTGTAGATATTTTCTCCCAGTGCTGTGTGTCTTCTCTTTCTTGATTGTTTTCATCATTTGAAGCACGATGCTTTTCATTTTGATGAGTTCCATTTACCAACATCACTTGTGGCTTTCTGTCATATCTAAGAAACCATTACCAAATCTAACTTTGCAAAAATTTATTCTTCTTTTTCTCCTAAGAAAAATAAGAAGTCTTAACTAAAAAGTAGTCTCAACTCCTATACTTAGCTCTATGAATTTTTTTTAGCTAATATTTATAATGATATGAGATAGGGCTCCAACTTTATTTTTTTGTCAAAAAAATTTTTTTGACATTCCTACTGGGACTTTATTAATAGCAGGAAGATTGTTTATAGCAGGGGTGGAAGTAAGTCTCAGACCCCTACCCCTACCCTCAGTGACACACAATGATAAATAAGCAGTTGTGGTTGGGCACAGGGATACAAGTTCTTCTGTAGAAGTGGAGGACTGAGGCTCAAGACAGATGAGGATAGGAGCTAGCCAAATCCTAGTTAAGTTTTCTTTCTCAGAATATATTTGTTTGAAAAGGGGAGAGAGGGTTTAAGTAGTTAGACTGGACAGAATCGGGAAAGATGGGATGTCTTTTAGCACTTTGAGGAATGATGTGTTTTTTTCAATGTGTGTACTAAATATCTTTACTCAGTGTCCCCCCACCCCATGCAAGCTTGTCTTCAGTGAAAATGATGCAGTTTTGCCACACTGGCATTTCCACTGACACAAGAGGATGGTAGGTGGTTTACTGACTCAGCATTAGATACATAGTCACAGAATGAGAAAGTCATCTCTTTCTCTTACAAGCCTTCTAATTATGTCAGAAGATTTTCTCTGATTCTTGCTAATCTTCCTATTTAATAATGAGGGCAGGTCTCAAGTTGATGGCCTGCTGTGATCATCAGTATCTTTCTAGGTTCCAATGAAAGTAATTTGCTTTCATTATCTTCTTTTTTATCTTTATTCCCTACTTAGAAAAAGTGATACTGGTTTTCCATTTAGAGTGGTGATATAAGTTAAGCCAAAAAACTTTAAATGAGGTTGATCAGAAGAAAAACATTAGACAGATAATAATATGTAGATGTCACATAAATTGCAATGTTGCTATACAAATAAAGACACCATTCCAGAATTTCTGATCCTTTATGATTTCTTCTGTATGTTCTTTTGAGAGGAATTTGGGAGCCCAAAGGAGGTAAATTGCCTTTGGGACATTGAAACCAAGGTGTCAGCCAAACTAGAGTAGCTTTTATTTGTTTAAGTCCTTACACCACCTTTTGATTTAACAGGAAATCCTTGTCATTAATTATCATAGCATTGAGCATTGAAGTGAAATGTAATTAGAACTGCATGAACTGTATTACTGAAAATACAGTATCTCTGCAGTGTGTTGTTATTGCACCATGGAACTGTAGAACACAAAGAGACATGACTGATTCCTGATCAGATGGATCTGACTGTAATTTGTTCGGTCATTCAGCTCTTGATCTTAAACCTGTAAAGGTATCATTTTGAGTACTCCATAACACAGACTAACCTGCACCTGTTCTGTTAGAGTTCATGTTGGTCAAGAGGCTGCTTCTTCAAAAATCAGAATAGTGGTTAGTTTTTAGCCACATTTTAACTTAAAAAGAAATCCATTGGTCCCAGAACAGCACTTGAATGCTCTCCCTCAGAAAATAACATTGTAGATTTATTATTACTGGCACAGATAGTATCAATCCATTACAATGTTTATTGACAAAGTTTTTCCCATTTTAATGTTTCTTATCATTTCCTCAATCAGTTGCCCTACAAAGAATTTGACACTTAGCTTATTATTATTAGTAGAGCTCATATACATTGTTTCTACAGCATTCTGAAGCATAACATTGCATATCCACATCAATTTTAAGCAAAAGCATGAGGGAAATCATTTCAGCACCTCTCAAGGCCTCGCTGGCTCTCATGGAGAATAAGGTGGTGGTGACTGTTCTGCAGACAGTTTCTCATAAGCGGGTGGAGCATTGGGAATCTGTGAGGATGAGAAAGGAGAGCATGGGCTTAACAACAACACACATGGTTCTCGAAGAGGGATTAAGTCAAAATAGTTAGCATCATGTTTATACTTTCGCTCTGGATTGAAACTTGTTCGCTTAACTGTCCATATCTAATTTCCACCCAGTGAGGTAATTAATGTTAAATTACGCAAGTGTGTATGTTGAAGCATTTGGGCAGTGGTGGGGGGAGGAAAAAGGCTAAGTGGCTTCCCCAAAATCTCCTTGGATTATCTTTATCAGTAGAAGCCCCAAGCCCTAACTTACAAATTTTTCAGTCCTGTTACAGACACTGATCACACAATATCTTTACCACAAGCATAAATCCTGATAGCTGTGTCTAAAGGCTGTTGCTTCTATCAACAGAGCACAAATGTATCAGGCCCTCATTTAATTCCAACAACCTTAGGAATATTTCCATTGCTTTTATGTTACAGGTCAGGCAACTGGGGCACAAGGAGGTTAAATCACTTGATGAATGTCTTACAACTGGCCAGTCATGGAGCTAAGAGTCAAATATAGGAATTTGGCTCTGGAGCCAGTGCTCTCAAAAGCTATAATTACTGCATCTATACCAGGACTGTCCAGTAGAAATAGAGTGTACCACATATGTGGTTTTAAAATTCCTAGTAGCTGCATGTTTAAAAATTAAGAGAAACAAGTAAAATTAATTTCACTAATATATTTTATTTAACCCCACTTTCATGTTGAAGTGAGATATTATCACTTCAACCTGTAGTCAGTATAAAACTCATTAGTGGATTTTTATGTTATTTTCTTTGTACTAAGTTGTTGAAATCTAGTACGTATTCCAGGATGTCTTAATTCAAAGTACTGCGTTTCAGGTTTTCAATAACCGCATGTGACTAGTGGCTACAGTGCAACTGTTGGACAGTGCAACTCTAAACAATTAATAATAGGTACTTTTTCCCTCTGTTAGTTATGTCTATGTTCAGGACCAAAGCAATTATACTAAAAAGCATGAGACAAAAGGACATTGTATCCAGAACCAAGTTCTTCCTTTGGGCCTTACATGTAGATGTTTCTTTATTGACCCAGGAAACTCTGGATATGAGAGGACACAATTTAAGAAAACCTCTGTGAATTCCCTTGTTCTTAATCTTACTATTTACTTTTTATTATGGTAAAATATACCATATAAAATTTAACATTTTAACCATTTTTTAGTCAGTAGCATTAAATATATTCACATTGCCCTTGTTTTTTAAATGGCAATATTTTATTCATTAGAGTTAAAAGTAGGCATATACAGAAACACCAGGATGCAAGATCTCAACCTACCACAGGTTCACAATTGTTCTCTTGAAAAGGCAATTTGCTGTCCTGTTGACCAAGCCCCTCATGTGAACATCTTCCTGTTAGGGTACTTTGAGTACCAGCATGAATGTTTTTGTCCTGAAATGTGAATTCATGAAGGTCAATGGGTGAGAAAAAAATAATTGAGTCCATTAAAGAAAAAGAGAAGGAAGCTGACGTTTTAAGAATGAGTTTTAATCTTGGCCCTGCCACTTATCTTCAGTGTATCCTCAGGTAGGCACTTAATCGCTCTGAATTCCAGTGTTTTAATCAGTAATATGAAGATAATGTCACCTACCTCTCAGAACTAGGCTTCCCCAGTGGCTCAGTGGTAAAGAACCCACCTGCCAATGCAGGAGATGTGGAGTCGAGAAGATCCCTTGGAGGAGGAAATGACAACCCACTCCAGTATTCTTCCCTGGAAAAATCCCATGGACAGAGGAGCCTGGCAGGCTACAGTCTATGGGGTCACAAAGAATAGGACATGACTGAGCACAACAAAACACCTAATACAGTGCCTGACATCTATTAGTTAGTCAATGAATATTTTTGAAAGGAAGGAGAAGAAGAGTGAAATATAAAACTGGATCTCAGAGAATGATTACAAGAGCAGTAGATCAGAGCTAGGGAGGCAGGAGGTGGTTTCACAGTGAGGAGAAACATAGGAACAGCTTGATAGCAGGGACACTATTTCTGCCTTCCCCATAATGACACGGAGAAGGCAATGGCAACCCACTCCAGTACTCTTGCCTGGAGAGTCCCATGGACAGAGGAGCCTCGTAGGCTGCAGTCCATGGGGTCGTGGGGAGTCAGACACAACTGAGCAACTTCACTTTCACTTTTCACTTTCATGCATTGGAGAAGGCAATGGCAACCCACTCCAGTACTCTACCCTGGAGAATCCCAGGGATGGCAGAGCCTCTCCACAGTAGTCATTCTCAAACTTTAGAATGCAGCAGTGTCACTTGGGGGACTTGTTAAACACAGATTGCTGGGCTCACACCCAGAATTTCTGACATAGTAGGTATAGGGTAAAGCCCTATAAATTTGCATTTCTGGCAAGTTCCCAAGTAATACTGATACTGCTGGTCCCGGGCTCTCTAGGCAATGCACTTCCTTATTGCCTGTGCCTGGCATGATCCTGCTACGATATGACCCTTAGAGGAAGGAGGAGGTCAGGTGGGGGCCATAGAAAAGGAGGGAGTATGTGTCCCTTCTAAAGGGACAAACCACTGCATAGCTGCCAAGTTTTGCCAGATCTTTTTATTTTTTTCAAAAAATAAACAAGAAATTAAGATTTTTATATAAAATGTTACTTTCAAATGTTTGCACCTAATTCCGTTTTTTTAAGTTACAGACCCAAACATTATCTGTGAACCAAATCCACCAGTAGGACATGAGCAGCTCTCTGGGGTCCTGGCTGAGGGGAACTGGAACAGGAAGGCCATGCCTGTTCAGTGCCTCCTCCACAGTCTTGTCTGTAGACTGTGGTTGATTATTGGCGTTACTGGGTTGAAAGAGAATGGCATCCATATGGGTCTCCCAGGAAGGAGAAGTGTTTGGATCATCAGTTGGATGAGACCAGACATGGTTGGGGCTGGTACCTATAGAGTCTGCCGGCTGTAAAGAAGTTTTCCTAAACTCTACTCTGAAATCATTATTGACACTACCTTTTGGAAGTATATAAGCACAGAGACCCCAATCTTGACGAGAGGATCCAAGGAGGTTCTGCTCCCCTCCACAGCTACCAGTGATATACCTCCAGTAAGGTGCTTAATGGGCTTCCTGCGTAGCTCAGCTGGTAAAGAATCCGCCTGCTATGCAGGAGACCCTGGATCGATCCCTGGGTTGGAAAGTTCCCATGGGGAAGGGATAGGCTACCCACTCCAGTATTCTTGGGCTTCCCTGGTGGCTCAGAGAGTAAAGAATCTGCCTGCAATGCAGGAGACCTGGGTTCCGTTCCAGGTTGGGAAGATCCCCTGGAGGAGGGCATGGCAACCCATCCCAGTATTCTTGCCTGGAGAATCCCCATGGACAGAGGAGCCTGGCGGGCTACAGTCTTTGAGGCTGCAAAGACTCAGACATGATTGAGCAACTAAACACAGCATAGCACAGCACAAGGTGTGTTAATGTTAATGCATTCTCCCTTTACCTCGATTATTGGTTTTATTCCTTATTTTTTTAATTCTCACCTACCATAGGTTAGGAGCTTGATTCACTTCCCCAGTTCACTGCCAATTCTGTGTATTTGCATCAAACTTCAGTGTGTGTGTTCAAACAGGGTCCTGGGTCCCACCACCAGAGATGGTCCCAGACTCTACATTTTAGCAAGAACCCTAGGTTATTTGAGTGCAGGGGCCCCTGAGTGTACACTGAGAAACATGACACTGAAAGATGTGAGTGGAAACTGAGCTGTCAGGAGAGCTTTTGAATTTTTCCCCAAGAATAAGAAGTGTTATGTCCTAAACTTAGAAGTGAAAGAATAAAATTCATATATATGAAAGCCAACTTCCAATGCCTTATAAATCATTTTTCTGCAGAAACGCATTTCTGCAAAAAGCAGTCTTTCCTTTCAAAAGATGTTTTTCAGGTCTAAGAGGAATTGTTGGGCAAGGAAGAAATTTTAGGAGGCCTTACTTCCAACCAACCTTTCTACCATTCTGTGGTCAATGAAAGTGTAAAAATAAACATATTTCAAAGCTTAATAAAGGTTGCTTAAAAGTGGTACCTGAAGCTTGCATTAATCGTCATTTATCTTCTTCTGTTATATAATGAAAACAGAATCACCAAAGAGAGACAGGGAGGTAATTATGTAATTAAATACAGTACTTAATGCACTACTTTACATAATTTTACCTACATTTCTTAGACTGCTGGTCCCCAACCTGGCTTTTCAGGAGATACGAAAGCTCAAAACAAGATTTTAATATTAATTTTAAAAATAAATGACTCCATTTTAAAACATTAGAAGGAATCAGAGAATTTAAACACAGTTTTTAAATCTCATAAAAATTCCAGAAACTCTGCAAGAGGACTGGAGGATGGCAGGTTGAACAGCCAGGCAAATGTTCAGTGTCGGAGGCCATGGCTCAGACTATCATTCTTCCATTGAACGCATTTAAGATAAGAGAGTGTTGAAGCAGAATAAGGGGGGAAAGGTTGCTTTTTTGTCTGGGTAGCATCAAGCTAGAAATTATGGACAGTCTTCCTTGCAGTCTAAGGGGCTCTCAAGAGTCTTCTCCAGCACCACAGTTCAAAACCATCAATTCTTCGGTGCTCAGCTTTCTTCACAGTCCAACTCTCACATCCATACATGACCACTGGAAAAACCATAGCCTTGACTAGATGGACCTTTGTTGGCAAAGTAATGTCTCTGCTTTTTAACATGCTGTCTAGGTTGGTCATAACTTTCCTTCCAAGGAGTAAGTGTCTTTTGATTTCATGGCTGCAGTCACCATCTGCAGTGATTTTGGAGCCCCCCAAAATAAAGTCTGACACTGTTTCCACTGTTTCCCCATCTATTTGCCATGAAGTGATGGGACCAGATGCCATGATCTTAGTTTTCTGAATGTTGAGCTTTAAGCCAACTTTTTCACTCTCCAGTCCATCCTAAAGGAGATCAGTCCTGGGTGTTCATTGGAAGGACTGATGGTGAGGCTGAAACTCCAATACTTTGGCCGCCTCATGAGAAGAATTGACTCACTGTAAAGACCCCGATGCTGGGAGGGATTGGGAGCAGGGGGAGACGGGGACGACAGAGTATGAGATGGCTGGATGGCATCACCGACTTGATGGACATGAGTTTGAGTGAACTCCGGGAGTTGGTGATGGACAGGGAGGCCTGGCCTGCTGTGATTCATGGGGTTGCAAAGAGTCAGACGTGACTAAGCAACTGAACTGAAGGAATGGACACGACTAAGCAACTGAACTGAAGGAATGGATACCAACATACTGAGTTTGTAGAGCTTTTATTCCTTGAATGACTAATCATTTTTTTTTAATATGTAAACATAGAATTAATTTTTTTAATTATAGAAGAAAGCATATATTACATAAAAAGTGATATGCATCATGTATGTCATCTGTGTCCAGGTGTATAATAGAGCAAATGAGGCTCAGAGAAATGAAAATCTAAGGCCACCAGTAAGTCAACAGCAGAGTGAGACCAAATCCTTATGCCATACAATTGGCTGACTGCCATGTGCCAGGCATTGTGCTAGGCTCTGGAAGTAAAAGGGGAATAAAAATACTCTCTGCATCAGCTCCAAATGGGATGAAGAGAAGGTGTGGAAGAAGCAAAAAGTAACAAATTACAAGGCAATGTCATAACCCTGTTCTAGAGGTACACATGAAGTGTATCAGTTCAGTTCAGTCGCTCAGTCGTGTCCGACTCTTTGCGACCCCATGAATTGCAGCACGCCAGGCCTCCCTGTCCATCACCAACTCCCAGAGTTCACTCAGACTCACATCCATCAAGTCAGTGATGCCATCCAGCCATCTCATCCTCTGTTGTCCCCTTCTCCTCCTGCCGCCAATCCCTCCCAGCATCAGGGTCTTTTCCAATGAGTCAACTCTTCACGGAGGTGGCCAAAGTACTGGAGTTTCAGCTTTAGCATCATTCTCTCCAAAGAAATCCCAGGGCTGATCTCCTTCAGAGTGGACTGGTTGGATCTCTTTGCAGTCCAAGGGACTCTCAAGAGTCTTCTCCAACACCACAGTTCAAAAGCATCAATTCTTCGGCACTCAGCTTTCTTCACGGTCCAACTCTCACATCCATACATGACTACTGGAAAAACCATAGCCTTGACTAGACGGACCTTTGTTGGTAAAGTAATGTCTCTGCTTTTGAATATGCTATCTAGGTTGGTCATAACTTTCCTTCCAAGGAGTAAGCGTATAGCAGAGAGCAAAGAGTTCTTTCCCTAACCTCTCAACCCAAGGCTTTGCTATGGTTGGAGTCTTATTCAGACTCAAGAACTTCTCCTTCCCATTAATGCCACCACACTGGAGGGCTGCTGCTTGGTGACTGTGTCTCCCCACGTTCACCCTTTCATGATTTATATCTGGGACACTATGGCAAGATGGCCATTAGGAAAAGGGTCATATGGGACTTCCCAAGCTTTCCAGCAAGGAGAAGAATTTGAAGCTACCATTTTCACTTTCTCCTTCTCCTTCTCAGGAACTGCCAGGCTCTAGACTTCCACCCAGACCAGCCCTCCTCTCCATCACAGAACCACTTTCTCTGAATGAAGTGTTGCTAAATGAGGAAGGGGACTTTCCAACATCTTTTGTAAAGATAAAATTTTTCCCATTATGTATCAACCTCAGAAGCTTTCAGATCTGTAATAAAGAGAGAGGAGAAAGAAAAATTGCAACTCTCCTTCTATCCTGTTGCTCACTGTGGAGAATGCCTTTGGATGCTTAAGTTCCAAACTGCCACCTGTCTTTGAAGCAAGGTTTCTGAAACCTGTAGTCTTCACAGGTTAGTGACTTTGTTGATGTTGCTTGTTTCTGAAGGATCCTGCTACCCCAAGACTGGACATTGTCATTTGTTAACTTCCTGCTTATATGGGTAAAGGAGCAAAAATCCTAATAAAACCACATCGAGCATCAGAGGAGGGAGGAGCCTGTTAAAAACCTGGTGGTGCTTTGTGCTGCTGAGGGGTGGACAGTTTCCTCACTGCACTGATGGCTACATGGGTCCTGGCTATGCTGGACTGCTTGCTAATAGAGTTAGAAGAACTTGGAATTCCCAGGAAACCTGGAAAGAAAGGGGTGAAGAGGTAGGATAAGAAGAATGGGCCACTAAGGGGAGTAACAGAGCCAGTGGGAATCCCCAGAAGGATTGGTAAGACCTGGAGTGTCTCGTGTATTTCTGTTCAACTGTGCAAGAGGACCACGAAGCCTTCCTCCTTGCCCCACAAACCATCAGCTACATAGGCAGGCCCTCGAGTTTGCTGTGAGTGGAATCAGAAAGATGGACCAAGTTCCTGGTTGGGATTCATGCCTGAGCAGAGGCAAAGGAAGAGTTATAAGACATGAAGTGTAGAGAAAGATGCATCAGAACCATGAATCAGTGCTGGAGGTGATCGTGAGACTGTCACTACACTCCCCAGAATTTCAGAGAAAGAAGGAGAAGAGAGGTCCTGGAACTGGAGAGACTCAGCAGTGGGAACACTTTACTGACCTTCAAGCTTCGGTATCCACTTCGTCGTCTGCAGTACCAGCAGCTGAGAAGTAGTAGAATTCCCAGAATCACTATCAGGATGCCAATCCCTGCAGCCCTGGCCCGAGAGACAGACAAGTCCACCTTGGTATGGAAACCTTGCTCCAGATTATGATGAAACCTGCGTCAGTCTTCTCTCTTCACAGGGGCTTTGTGATCAGAGCAGTATCTCCCAGTCCCCAAGGAGTATTCCACCCCACCCTACACCAGGCACCCGTGGGCGTCCAGCATGCATATACAGAGACAGAACCATCTCTAGGAGCCTCTCAGGTGTGTGTCCACGCAGCAGTGCTAAGTGCCATGGGCCCTGGCACCCAGGCTCCAAGTGCAACAGGTGCAGTGGCAGCTGACCCTTCTGTGGACTGAGTTATCTTTCCATTAGGGCTAGTTTAAAACATTTTCCCCAACTGTCAGTCCACAAAAAAGAAACAGAAATTAACTTTGACTTAATGTCTGCTGTAAGCTGGGTACCATGATAACCATTCTGTATTCATTAGATTATTTAATTCTCACAACAACCCTGCCAAGCACTATGGCGAGCACCCTGCTATTGGCTCTGTCACAACAATCCTCAGGGGTAGGTATGACATTCATTTCACATCTGACATCCCCAAGACTTCAGGCTGGTAATATGCCCAAGGTTGCACAACCAGAGAGAGACAGAACCAGCATTCATAGCGACTGGCCTGAGGTACCCAGCCAGTGCCCTTTTGACCGCATCACCCCTTCCTGAAATGGAGCTGTTACAAGGGCATTCAGTGGGTTCTCGTGACTGAAGGCAGATGATTCCATTCCCAGCATGCCTGTGCTCTCATTCTACCTCCTAGGTCTGTGGTCACCCCCTCGGGCATCTCGACACACACAGAGCTCTGTTTGAACTCCTCACACCACAGTCACATTGCGCTCACACACAGGAAGTGAGAGCCAAAAATGCTGGGATGTGCCAGACACACCATAAGAACCCATTGCCCAGCAGGGCAGGGCTCCTCAGATGTCACCCAAATACCTCCTGCAAGGGAGTTGCCTGAGATGCGTGTTAAAGTACAGATCCGGGGCCCCTGACCTCAAGACCTACTGAGTCAGCCTCTTGGGCAGCAGTGCCCAGGAAGCTGCATTTTCACGAGCTCCATAGGTGGCTTGTGCCACCTCAACTGAGAACTTCTCAACTGTGGTTTCACAGAGGTAGAGTCTGTTGAGTCATCATGTAAATCCTGAAAAGTATACTACCTAATACCACGTGCAGTTGCACCCCTCAAGAGTATTTTTTTGCTGTTGGGACTTTTTTCCAGAAGATCTCACCACCACATCCCATTTGACCATGCGGGGATATTAGGGAATCCCACTAGGGTCTTCTGAAGAAATACTCCAGCCTGAATTCCTCTTCAGTGCCTTTGACAGGTTCTCCATCTCTCTTGCCCCTGCTAGTTCACTCCAGTAAAGTAATTCAACAGTTCTCTCCCAAGACAGCAGGTTTGCAGGAGGTTCTGAGCAGATCACTTAAGAGACCGTCCAAACGATGCGGGGAGCGAGCTCCGCCCCTGGCAAAGGTCGTGAGGAAGGAGGCTCGGCATACGCAAAGGCGGGATCAAGCCTCAGGAGTCTCCCTGGAAATTCTCGAGCATCTACCCCTAAAACCAGAGTCTGCCTACTTTCTGCTTTGTGCTTTCACCTACACCTCTGACTTTACGGGGGGCTGTCCCCCACTACCTCTCTCTGAAAAAAGAGTTAGCTTACAGCTCCAGTTAATAATTCCTGGGTGTGACAGTGTTTCAACCTACAAACTCCTTTGGAAGTCCTCTAGCCTGCCTGAATAGGTTTTTCCGGCCACATGTGATTGCTTAGAGCCTCCCAACTGTGAGAGGCATGAGATGTTCTAAACTGTCTAAATACAGATTCCGTTTAGCAGTTAAAAGATTGATTAGAAATTGTATTGGTGAAGGGATTTTCACTTGTCAGGCCAATGTTTGCTGCTAAGTTTCCATATCCCTTACCTGCTGTGTCCCTGGCAGTGTATTGATTAATATAATTGGTGTAAGTAGTAGCTTTAATGTTTGTAACCTGGGGCCCTTGAGTTAATTCTTTTTCTTGTTATAGCCCACCACACCTTTGCTCTGTAGGAATGCAACTTTATCTAATGCTTTTTGGAGGCTGGCGCCTGACTTTAGAATAATCACCTTTAGAGAAAAATAAGTTTCTTAAAATGTTAACAGGCCTCCGGGCCAGAAGATGATGCAAATCACCTAAACTTTTGCATATGGTAAGTTCGCAGGAAGAAAGCGTGGCTTACTGCATGACTCTACCCCTTCCCCCATTATCCTCTATGCATAACTTAAGGTATAAAAACTACTTTGGAAAATAAAGTGCGGGCCTTGTTCACCGAAACTTGGTCTCACCATGTCGTTCTTTCTCTTACCTTCTGGCTGAATTATTCAGCCTCTTTTCTCCACTGAATTTCCTCACTGAGCTATCCTTATTCTATTACTCCTTATATCCTTAATTAAAGTTTAAATAAGCAGTTGTTTCCTGATCCTCGCCAACGCCGTCCCCGCTTCGAATTCCCTGGATCCACCGGGGCTGGACCCCGGCAATTCCTCATTTGTCCTATTGGAGTCTCCACTCAGAGAGGGGCCCCTCCACCACCACCACCCCTTGCTCACTCTCATCCTTGCAGAGTATGTCCTGTGGCTTAGGTCCCCATCACAGCACTTATACCTGATGAAATTACTCCCATGCCTAACTGTCCCAGTAGGTTGTAAGATTTTTTCAAAGGAGAGAATAGCATCTTGAGCTGGTGTATATTGCTTAGCACTTAGAAATGTTTAATCATGCAAATACTTATTTTAAAATAATTCATAATACAAAACACCTTTCTTTAGGGTAAAGCATTGATGCAAAGGTTATGACCACCCTCTTCACCTTGGACTCAGTCAACAGGTGGAGGGATGCACCTGCCCTTCAACCTCACTGTCCTTTGGCAACTTGCCTCTGTTCTATCTGCAAACCACCTCTGGGAGCCCAAGTGGAGTAGATAGGCAAGGCTTGAGGACAGAGGCATCATGCTCTCGGACAGAGGTTTTTCAGCCCGGGAACCCACAGCGAAGGCCTCATAGCCAAGAATGCAAACAAAAATGGCAAGATCTGGGTTTTTGCCTTCCCTCCCTCTTTGCCTCTTTGGTCTCAGAGAAACCTGAGACCTTTTGTAGGACCTCAGGGTCTCCTTCCCTCTTTGCCAGGTTTATTTCTGGAGAAATAAACACTAGAGAGATTTACGGACAGACGTGCTGGTGGAAGCCAGAGGCTGTGTCAGCAAACAGCAAACTGTAACCCCGCTGGGTCTGGATTTGAACTTACTCTTCAGCCGTGACATAAGAGTGGCTGTGCCCTTTCCTGGGGGAACCATAGAAGAAGTGAGCCTCTTCTCTTGGCATCTTGTAGGGTCAGGCCACGGGACACCTAGCAGCAGGGGCACAGAGGTGTCATTTCATGCATCCAGAGTGTTCTTACCATCTCAAAAACACCCACAAAGACATTCTCGCTAGGTGACCAAAATTGACATCCAAACCCTCTGTTTTCTGTCTCTGCAAGGACTCGTACTTGTTTCTTTCCCAGATATCAAGTGGGAATTGCTCAGGTTTTTAACCCCTTTCTACCAACTGAAATTTAAGTTCAAAGAAGAAACTATAAACAAAAGGAAAAAACTTTCAAACTGAGTTGTGATTTGAGAGTTAATATGACTCTATACCATAAACTTGTAGAGAAACAAACAAGCATTTTAATTCATTGCTTACTTTCCCTGGCTCAAGACAGATTAATAAGAGGAGTTATTTCTCTCCAGAGGTATTATTTTATATCAATCCTTGGACAAATAAAAGGCTCTGATGATATAATGGGCATGTGCCTTAGCACAGCATCCTTCAAGCCCATTTTCCAACAAAGGAAACTGTCCCCCAAATATGAAATTTTAAACTATGATACAAACAAATAAAAAGCTCGTGAACTTCAGTGGTCATTATTAGAGTGTGCTTATTAAAAACCAACAATGATTTCTCTTCTCTCCTTGCTATTGTGTGTTTTTCATCCCTTTTACTGTTCTCGTGAATTGCATAGGTCTGATCCCCATGGAGTTATATTAATGAGCCCGTTTAAAACAGCTGAAGAGAAGTGGGAAAGGGGAGTGTAGAGTTCACCCCATGAACTCTTTCCTTGGGGAATTTCATGTGCCATTTGCACTTCCCAGTTGTAAAGAAGAAGTCACACTTGACCTTACTGATCATCTCAGGTGAATAATGTGGGGATGAACTCTGTTCAAAATGACAGACACACAACGAATTCTGCATTCAGTTGTTTTCTGTAAATCTATACCTCCAGTTTCAAGCCTTGGCAAACAGTGGCAGGACAGCAAATGTACTTCATCCTACCTGAGCCAAGAAAAGTGGTTCTTCAGAAGACTAGACACAGCTGTTCACGAGCCAGTTACAGCCTACGAATAACTGCTTTTCCTGGTTCTCTGCTTTGCTTCCGGGCAGTCTAGAGGTAGGACCTAGGAGGAGACTTTGTGAACCCTCAAAAGTCGGAGAATTGTGAATATTGAGGAGAATTCTGCCGACATCCAGGTATCAGGGAGGCTGGAGGAGTCCACTGGAATCTCCCAAACCCTGTTCTGTTCTGAAAGAGTGGGTGAAAAGGCATTGCTCTTACCTGCCTGCCTGGGACCAACTCCGTCTGCTGGCTGCCGTTTGTGTGAAGATTGCTTCTCTGGCTCTTAACCTTTTTAATTTTCTTTCCCCCCTGGTCTCGAGTCCCATGTTAATCACGAGTTTGGATTTCTGATGGGGTCATTTGTGATTGCTTAATTAGCGTGAAAGAAACCAACTTCATTCCTCTCCTCAAAAAGTCATGGCTCACTGTGACCAGGTTTCATCTTAGGGGAGTCATTAGTTTTAATGCTGATCCCTCATCTGTAGGATTGCCAGATAAAATATAGGCTTTCCAGTTACATTTGAATTTCAGACAAGCAATGAATAGATTTTAGTATAACTGTGTCCCATGACATTTTTAGTGCAAAAAATTATTTGCCATTTAATTGAAATTCAGTCGTAACGGGGCACCCTCTACCCACCCTCATCTTCACCTCAAAGTGTGGGTGAGCCTTTGGTCTCAGGCATGAGGGTCATCTAGGAGCATGACCTCCTGATCAAGAAGAGGAATTGGAGGATCCCTGAAACTTCCTGAGCTAAGCTCCCAGGTTTTTTGTGACACCCTCAGAGATGACTGTCCCCTGGGAAGAATGGGTTTCTTGCATTGGCAAGGAGCAGAGAAAACTTCCTCTTTGAAGGTGGATATGACCTACCTAGAATTTAATTGAAACCAGGGCTAATTCAACCTACATAGCCTGCTCTGAGAGTCAAATGTGTACAGCCGAGAACTATTTCAGTGGGACAGAATTATCATTGCTCACAAGCTGTCTGTAACCATTGTAAACAAGCAAAAACTAAACAAAACACCCACCAGAATTAAGGAATGTGAAAGTTCTCATCAGCCAAGGACTTAGATTAAATGACCACTAAGGTTCCCCTTTACGGCTTCCCTGGTAGTTCAGACGGTAAAGAATTTGCCTGCAATGCAGGGGACCTGGGTTCCATCTCTGGGTTGGGAAGATCTCTTGGAGAATGGAATGGCAACCCACTCTAGTATTCTTGCCTGGAGAATTTCCATGGACAGAAGAGCCTGATGGGCTGCAGTCCATGGGGTTGCAAAGAGTTGGACATGACTGATCGACTAACATGACTACAACACGAGGTCCCCTTCCCCAGCTTGCAGATCTTATGGTTCTTTCCAGTTCCCATTGGACTGTCTTGTGTGAGGGCATTATCAGCACTGGATAATCATCAGTGGAAATGGCATGGGAGAAATGAAACAGCATGAGTGAGGTTGGTCTTCATTAGGTGAGATCCTTGTTCTCTCCTTTCTGAAAAGGAGAGAATATGCAAACAGATCTGAGTGACAAGAAGGAGTCAGCCATTCACAGATGGATGGAGAGTGTTTCATAGAGAAGAATCAGTGCAAAGGCCCCACAGCAGAGAAAGAATCAGACTTGGTCTGGACTCCCAGAACTGAGGCTGATTTAGGAGATTTCATAAGAAAATCAGGAAGGATACAAGCCTTTGGTGTCAAGGGATTTGAGGAGAGCAACTTTAACCTGAGGCTCAGGTTTATGCCCAATAACTCCCAGGAAGGCCTAGTGGTGGGTGCTAGTCTAGAAAGAAGGATACAGTTCTTTTATTTACTTTATTTTTAAAAAATTTTAATGTATACTTTATTTTTTAGAACAGCTTTAGATTTATAGAAGAATATGAAGATAATACATAGATATCCCATACCCAGTTCCCCTATTATTAATATCTTAAATTAGTTACAATAATGAACCAGTAACTAAAGCCATATCTCACTCAGATACCCTTAGTTTTTTACCTATGCCATTTTTCTGTTCTAGAATCCTACAAGACATGTTAACTAAAGGATGCAGTTCTGAGCCTAGAGACTGAAATGTGCTAAGTTGGACTCAACTAACGTGGCCCCCTGGATGATGAGCAGCCAGACCAGAAAGGAGGAAGGTACTAACCTGTATCTCTGGGCAAAGGGAAGCTCCTGGGTCTTGCTCAAGTCCCTCAGTGATGTGAGCTAATCCAGGGGCCCTGAGTGTGCCCGGGCACCGTTCCAGGGTGGAAAATGCAAGGCAGCTGGCATTGTCCGCTCCCCCAGAAGAGGCTCTGGGACCAGGCCCAGCTCACTGTGGATACTGTGACCTGTCTTGGCACTTCCCTTCCAGCTACTCTGCTTTTTGGAGCTCAGCAAGGGAGCCCTGATCAGATCTTACAGGGGCATATCTTTAGGTTTTTGAGTGGTTTTGCAGCCTCTGGAGTACCCAGTCCTGTTAGAGTGAAGCACCCAGGAAGAGCTAGGGTGGCTTCTTTAAATAAGTCACCAGGGACCCTCAGCCTCAAAATCCTACACATCCCGTTTCCTGAAAGTGCCCCCAGCAGTTCCCTTTGCCTCAGGCTCCTAGTCACTGTCCTTGGACTGGCCTAGGCCCCAGGATCTGCCCCAGAGCCAGTCCAGCCCAGCCCAGGCTCCACCTGCCCTCACCCTACCCCCACCCCCACTAGTGATTTCTCTTCTTCCCTGGTGTAACATCTACCCACCACCACCACCATCACAACCAACAGGCTCACAGTTGGGGCTCTAAAGTCCAAACTGCCTGCACTTCCTCTCTTCGGTCTGTGTGACCTTGGATAAATCATAAATCTCTTAGAACGTCATTGCATGCATCTAAAAAAAGAGAGTTATTAATAGTATCTACTCCCTAGATTGGTTGTAAAAGTTAAAGGAGATAGGCTTACCACCTGGTTGGCACAGACTGAGTTTAACGACTGTGTAAGCTGTTACTACAAGGTTGCCATACCCACCACCCCTTTGGCCCAGTTCAGACCTGCCTTGAGTGTGGGCCTGACACTGCACTTCCTGTGCCCCAGACTCAGGATTAGAGTTTAGCACCTGGCCGGCCACTGACCTGTTCTCTGCTGCCACCTGGTGGGCCTTGGTCCCCTTGCACAGCAGGCCCCCACATGATGAAGCAGCTGGGAGACCGATTGCAGAGATGCTTCTTTGATCTTTTCAAAACCCTCTCATTCACAGTGCTCAGGAACCAGAGTCCTCTTCACTTTTCCTTCTTGGGGATTAGAACTTTCTTCAGTGCCCCACAAGACTGTGAGCTCTTGCTCTCTTACCACAGAAATGCTAGAATATTATGAAAGGCATTGTTGTAAATGGGAGTTGTTTGTGCTGCCCTTTTGTAGGAGAAGCTAAACAAACAGAACTTGCTTATCAGAAAGTGGAGAAGACAGGTAGACATCTCTGCGGTTATTGAAGCAGGCCACAGACAGTACTCTCTCCCTACCCCCGGTGGAGTCCTGGGACCCAGTCAGAATGGCCTTGAATCCCAGCTCCCATTATTACCTGTGTGACCTTCGGCAAGTTTCTTAAGCTCTCTGAGCTTCAGCAACCCCATCTACAAGATGGGAATTAATAATTATTACAGAATTGCTGTGAGATTTAAATGAGATAAAATACATAAAATCATCCAGTGCAATGCCTGGCAAATTATTAAAACTTGAGAAAGGCTGATGCCTCCAGGAATCTCCTGTGGATGTGCAAATAGCCTTAAGAGGGTGGGATAGCAGCATAAGCCTGTGAACTAATAATGCTCAGCTGTGGTCTGATAATTGCTCAGTGCTAATCAGTGAACAAGTTATACTGCCTGTGGTATAAAGGGCCATTGGTCGGAAGGGTGGAAGTGGCGGTGATGAGGTCCAGATGGGAGCAGAACGAAGGTGTATCTACACGGGGGCGCCTAACAGGACACCCACCCCCTCCCCACCCCGGCCCTTCTCCCTCGGGCACTCTAGAGCAAGAGTCAGCTTCTGCGGGTCTCAGGCTGGACTTTCACGAGGCTCCGTCAGTTCCTCAATCCAACAGGTAAGTTGTTCTGGGGAGAACTAGCGTCAGTCTGGAGGCTTGCACAGAAGCTGGTTGTGTGTGAGAACAAAGGCCCAGTTCCTGAGTCTGTTCAGGTGCAGAGAAAAGAGCATTAATAGATCAGAAATGGGATTTAATAATCCCATGGCCACTTGTGACCAGTCAGTATCAAGAGGGATGGGCTTGCAGGACTGATTGGAATGATCTTTGGGGTGGAATGCTATGTTTACCACCATGTCAGATAATATTGGAGCCACCCCAGATTCCTGCCCAGGAAATAGCAGGGGTATGGGTTATTCTTGGGGACAGGAGGCACATGAGAAGTTTGTTAAAGGAAGGTGAGTTTCCTCTGAGTCTGGAAAGGTGAGCAGGGGGTCGCCAGATGTGAGATGGGGAGGGCGTTCTCAGTGCAGAGGATAAGTAAACGTTTTGCAAGTCACGACTTGGGAGCCAGGTTGGGAAGGTGACATCCACATGGAGGGAGGGCACACAGGTGTGGGACGGCCTGGCGGGTTTGGGGGACTGCTCGAAGTTCTGTACGGTTGGAGTTCAAAGTACAGAAAAGGAATGTAGTCCTGAGGTTCTGAAGCTCAAAGCGTGTGAACGCCATGCCAAAGCTTTTGACCCTCGTTTGCTGGTTACATTGAGTCATAGAAAGGTTGTAAGCAGGGGAAAAAACACTGAGGCTGACCAGGCTCAGGGTCAGTCTGTTTTCCAGTGTCATGGTATTTAATCTACCTCCTAGGTGACTGCGAGGATTACATGTGCTGTCGTTGTGTGTAGAAACATTTTGTGAACCGTAAATCATATTGACGTGAAACCTAGAAGCAGCAGTCTGCCCTTAAATGTTGGGGCAATGTATTGGTGACATGGAGAGATGAATAGGAGAAAGCCTGGGTTTTGGTTTTGGATTCTGGTTCTGAGTCAAATGCTGGCTCCGGCATGGACTGACTGTGGTCCTCAGGTATGCAAGGTTCTTGGCACTAGTCTGCTCATCTACAGAATACGAACAGAGTGTCTGTCTCTCTGAGGGGGCTGTCAGGCTCGTGTGCCTGGTGTGCAGTGAACTCTTGCATTAGTCAGGGTTCTTTGCTTGCTGGCAACACAAACTTGACTCTGGCTACTTAAGGATATAAGAAAATTAATGGAAGGTTATAGAAGTGACCCACATAATTTAAAAAAACAAACAAACAACAAAAAAAAACTAAGCATACCAGATCTTAAGAAGGAATACAGCTGAGTTCTACCTGGACACAGGTGGTAGGAATTAATTAATAGATGACCCTTCAGGTTATTTTTATGAGGAAGAAATCAGCTCTGACTAGTTCCTCCTTGTTTAAATATGAGATTTAAATTGATTGGAGGATCTTGCTTGGGGTCTCAAATCAAAAAGCAAGAGAGTTCCAGAAAAACATCTATTTCTGCTTTATTGACTATGCCAAAACCTTTGACTGTGTGGATCACAATAAACTGTGGAAAATTCTTCAAGAGATGGGAATACAAGACCGCCTGATCTGCCTCTTGAGAAATTTGTATGCAGGTCAGGAAGCAACACTTAGAACTGGACATGGAACAACAGACTGGTTCCAAATAGGAAAAGGAGTTCATCAAGGCTGTATATTGTCACCCTGTTTATTTAACTTCTATGCAGAGTACATCATGAGAAACGCTGGACTGGAAGAAACACAAGCTGGAATCAAGATTGCCGGGAGAAATATCAATAACCTCAGATATGCAAATGACACCACCCTTATGGCAGAAAGTGAAGAGGAACTCAAAAGCCTCTTGATGAAGGTGAAAATGGAGAGTGAAAAAGTTGACTTAAAGCTCAACATTCAGAAAACGAAGATCATGGCATCCAGTCCCATCACTTCATGGCAAATAGATGGGGAAACAGTGGAAACAGTGGCAGACTTTATTTTTCTGGGCTCCAAAATCACTACAGATGGTGACTGCAGCCATGAAATTAAAAGACGCTTACTCCTTGGAAGGAAAGTTATGACCAACCTAGATAGCATATTGAAAAGCAGAGACATTACTTTGCCAACAAAGGTTCATCTAGTCAAGGCTATGGTTTTTCCTGTGGTCATGTATGGATGTGAGAGTTGGACTGTGAAGAAGGCTGAGTGCCGAAGAATTGATGCTTTTGAACTGTGGTGTTGGAGAAGACTCTTGAGAGTCCCTTGGACTGCAAGGAGATCCAACCAGGACATTCTGAAGGAGATCAGCCCTGGGATTTCTTTGGAAGGAATGATGCTAAAGCTGAAACTCCAGTACTTTGGCCACCTCATGCAAAGAGTTGACTCATTGGAAAAGACTCTGATGCTGGGAGGGACTGGGGGCAAGAGGAGAAGGGGACGATAGAGGATGAGATCGCTGGATGGCATCACTGACTCGATGGACATGAGTCTGAGTGAACTCCGGGAGTTGGTGATGGACAGGGAGGCCTAGCGTGCTGCAATTCATGGGGTCGCAAAGAGTTGGACACGACTGAGCGACTGATCCGATCTGATATGATCAAATCCTTGTTCAGGCATGGACTAATGGTAGGGGCAGGGATGCTTAATACCCCATCAAGGCTGATAAATTAGAGAAGGAGAAATTTTCAGAGGTCATCTGGTTTTTTGTTACCAATATAAGAAGGAAGGGATGCAGGAAAGACAGAGAGAGACCTTGACAACATTTGGCAAATGATGGCTGTCACAAGGCTCCCCAAGTGAGGATTTATCTCTGAGAAGTCTCCCTAGATTTTCTGTTTCCTAATTGGCACTGTGAGAGGAAATCCTGTGAGCAGAGACTGTGGAAGGCTGCCAGATGTTCCCTGTTTGTACTCCCTTCCTACTGCTTACTCTGTGGTGTTGACACGTCTGTTCATCTGATGTGTCCATGGATTCCTGAGCCCCCTGAGGGTAGGAATCATGTATCTCCATATCTCTAGTGCCTGCTACAGAGCCTGGCCCATGATGGAACCTCAGTGAACTGAACTCTTGCCCCATCTCATCCCCAGTGAAGTTTTTAGGAGGTACGGTCGTCAGAGGAAAATGGGATAATATTTCAACATTAAGGACAACACAGCTGTCTGCTTCAGCATATTTTTATCTTTTAAATTTTGAAAGAAATCCTCCTTTCCCTGCACAATTACCATCTCCTAGAGCCTGGTATCTCTCTCGGCAGGTATTGCCCTGAAGAGTTGGTGGAGGTTTAGTGATGGGAAAGGGTCTTAATCACTGTTCACAGCTCTTCAGCAGTGCCTGCCACATACAGAGGAGTGCTCAGAGGAGAAAAGGGCTCTAGAATGTAGCCTTGAGGGTCCCTGGGTGCTGGCACATTGAGGAAGGATAGCCATGATCTCCAAGCCTCCCTCTTCCCTTTTAGTATCAAAGAGCTAAAAGGGTTAAGAAAGTTTTTGCAAATAATAAACATTTGAAGTATTAGCTGCCACCTTCCTCTGTCTCTGGAAGCACTTTTTCCAGATTTCCTTCCATGGCCACAAAATCTACAATCCCACGAGAAATTCTGGCTTCTAAGGGCTGACATTTTGATGTTCCCATAGTTTTTTGTTTTAAGATATATTTATTATTCATGACTGTTCTGATTCTTCATTGCTGTGCATAGGCTTTCTCTAGTTGCAGCAAATGGGGGCTGCTCTTCACTGCAGTGTGTGGGCTTCTCATTGGTGTCTTCTCTTGTTGCAGAGCATGGGCACTGGGCTCAAAGGCTCAGTAGTTGTGGTTCCCCGGCTCGAGCACAGGCTCAATGTTTGTGGTGCACAGGCTTAGCTGTCTCAAGGCATGTGGGATCAGAACCCACGTCTCCTGCATTGCTAAGTGGATTCTTAACCACTGGACCCACCAGGGAAGCCCCATAGTTTTTATATTTTGAGAGAGTGACCATTTATAATGAACTTTTGGCTGTGTTTCAGTAAGTGAAGGTCATTTGGCTCACCCATAAGACGTGCTCCGTTCTGCCTTCCTGCTGGTCTCCCAGAATGCCTGGAAATAACTCCAGACCTTAGACAGATAAAAACACGAACTGTCTCTGTGTAAAAGGAGTATTTTCTGTGTGTGAAGCAGAAAAGAATAAACTCAATGGGGAGTTAAGCAATTTCATTTCATCCATCGGGGTTGAGATCCTGGGACTTCAAGAACAATGTTGGGATAATAGGGAAGAGGTGGAACTTGAAATTGCTGAAGGTCAGAGTTGTGCTTTATACCTTCTTTCTAACAGTTTCTGTGGAGATGATGGGTGGATATGCTGTCTATCTCAGATTTTTTAATTGTTAAAGAATTCAATGCTGATTTTCTTTTACAAAGAAGTTTCTACATAGCATTTTAATTTTAATTGTTATGTTAAAAATAATCTGGTTAACTTGAGTTATCATCTGAAGGGGAGGTCCCAGCTCTGGGCTTTTTTTTTTTTTAGCATACTCATGGATTGGATAAATCCATCATTTCTAACATTCTGCTGGTATTCAAGCCAAAACCTCAATAGACCGACCTTGTGACTCAAATCATCCAGTTGCCTTATCTCTGCATCACCTTCCTATGTGTTATACCTAAGCTTATTTGTCTGGACCAGCGCAGGGTCCATTTGTCAGTTAGTTTAGGGGAGCTTCAGGGGCCCAAGTTAGGCACTCTTTTAAAGAGGCAGTGCTTGCTAAGTTGGTTCCGTCATGTCTGACTCTCTGCGAATCTATGGACTGCAGCCCACCAGGCTCCTCTGTTCATGGGATTCTCCAGGCAAGAATACTGGAGTGGGTTGCCATGCCCTCCTCCAGGGGATCTTCCCAGCCCAGGAATCAAACTATCATCTTCTGCATTGGCAGGCGTGTTCTTTACCACTAGCGCCACCTGAGAATCCCCAAAAGAGGCAGTAGTGGCCCCCCAAGACCAATGTGGGACCAGTGTCAGGTGCTGCTGGCTTTCAAGATTAGGGTTGAATTTGACCAAGAGAATACAGATTTCATATTGCCAATTAGTGTGCATGCAGGTTTAGGCAGCTCTTTGGGGACCAAAAGAAGATAGCTCATCCAGGGTTTTAAGGAGACTGCCTGAGAGCATTAGGCTGTGGTGGGATCAGGGGCTTGCACCCCAGAAACTGGGTTTCTTGCTGTTTCTTTGTATTTTTCTAGAGGTATTTAGTAAAATTTTTGTAATATTTCAGCCAGTATCAGCTCTACCAGGAGAAACCAAAGAATTTTAATGAAGTATCAGAATAGCCCTTGCAATCAGTAGGATAACAACACATAGTAAAGTCAGAGGACCCCAGGGGGAAGGAAAAGTCCCAGAGGAGAGGCTGGCACTCAGGGCCCAAGCAGCTCTCTCTGCCCAGAGTTTCCTTCCAAGTCTAAATTCATGAGTTCAGGTTTTTCCAGTGTATCTTATTGGCCTGAAAGATTGGAAAACACTGGTCTAAACAAACTTAAACAGATTGATTTTGTTTAACTATAACTCTCTGGACATCCTTAGTTTTCTTATGCACATTATGAGTCTTCAGGGAAAGCCATTGTCCAGTGGAGTTTCTCAAGGCATCTTGTCACAAAGTTGGATCTCCATGGTGCTCCAAGAACACCTTTGGGCTGTGTCACCACGAAGGGTCATTATCAGTCCAACTTCTCATGTGATTGGCCTTTCCCTTCAGGTAGTTAACAAAGAGCCTAAATGAGTCCCTTTCCATGAAGAGTTCAGCCCATACATGTATATTAAATGTATTTTTACTGTGTGTCAGAAACTGAGTGAAGTGATTAATGTAGGTTGTCTCATTTTCTCCTTGAAGCCCCACAGCACGGCTATCAGGTGGGTGTTATTATTACTTCCACTTAACAGAGGAGACTGAGGCCTGTGGAGGTTGGGTAACTAGAGGTCACTAGATAGTAATTGGCAGAGTGGAGATGGCCGAACTCCCATACTTAAATATGGGGCTTCCCTCAGAGGAAAACTGCCCAGTAATTAAACAGAGTCCACCATAGGAAACGTTAAGACTGATTACCCTTCCCCAGAGTCATTTATTTAGAACATGTGTCCAGGAACTGTCTATGTGGATTATTCTTTGACTTTCTCAAGGGCAGAGACTTTTGCATTATCAGTTGCTGGCACAAAGCAAGGGCTCACAGATATTTCTTTCTTTCTTTTTTTAATTGATGTGTAGTTGGTACACCACAGCTATTTCTTGGGTGAGTGAATGAAATAATGAAGAGATGACTTTACAACAGATTTTGATCTGTTATTTCCTAATTGAAAATTGCCCAAATTCTTTCATCTAATCAATAAATATTTGTTGAGCACCTATGCTAGGCCAAGGACTCATTAGTCACCAGAAAATTTGAGTTACTTTTTCCCTTGCTGAATCTGATATGTCATACAAGAGCTATGTGAGGAGTATGCCCTTCTCAAACTATACGTGGACAAGTGAGATAGACACCCCTTTCTTTTCTTTTTTTAATTGGAGGATAATTGCTTTATAGCATTCTGTTGGCCTGCTGCCATATATCAACATGAATCAGCCATAGGTATACATATGCACCCTCCCTCCTGAAACCCCCTCTCATCTCCCACTCCATCCTACCCTCTAGGTTGTCACAGAGCACTGGGTTGAGCTCCCTGAGACATCCCTTTCTTGTATGAATTCCTCAATATGATAAGTCACATTGGTTGCTTGAGGAGATGGATTCTGTGCTAGTGGTGAAGAGTTGGAAAGATAATGCCTCAAAAGAAAGAATTGCATGGACCATTAACATTCACAGGCTGGGAAACACAGAAGGTATTTAATAAATGCTTATTAGAGAAATGCATGCAGACATTCAGGATTGAGTCCTGTTCTGGGCCTCAAAGCCAGAGAGGGAATGATCACCTTTAAGTAGCTTGTCAAGGTCACTGCCTGCTAGATAACCTTCGCTGGGGCCCATGGTGTGGCCATTTTGTGCTCTTTAGAGGGCATTGATCGAAATGTGAAAAGTTAACATGAGAATCTACCCATGCCAAGAAATCCTACTTGGGCCTTTCCCATGAGGGATGAATGAATTGTTGTCATTCAGTTGCTAAGTCATGTCCGAGTCTATGACCCCATGGACTGCAGCATGCCAGGCTTCCCTGTCCTTTACTAAATCCCAGAGTTTGTTCAAACTCCATCCAGTGAATTAATTATGCCATCCAACATCTCATGCCTGGTCGCCCCCTTCTCCTCCTCCATTCAATTTTTCTCAGCATCAGGGTCTTTTCCAATGAGTTGGCTCTTCACATCAGGTGGCCAAAGTATTGGAGCTTCAGCTTCAGCATTATTTCTTCCAATGAATATTCAGGGTTGATTTCCTTTAAGATTGGCAGGTTTGATCTTCTTACTGTCCAAGGGACTCTCAAGAGTCTTCTGCAGCACCACAGTTTGAAAGCATCAATTCTTCAGCACTCAGCCTTTTTTAATGGTCCAACTCTCACATCCAACATGACTACTGGAAAAACCATAGTTTTGACTAGATAGACTTTTGTCGGCAAAATGATGTCTCTGCTTTTTAATGTTGTCTAGATTTGTCATAGTTTTTCTTTCAAGGAGCAAGCATCTTTTAATTGCTGCAGTCACTTTAATCATAGCTGCAGTCACTGTTCTGCAGTAATTTTGGAGCCCAAGAAAATAAAATCTGTCACTGCTTCCACTTTTTCCCATTCTATTTGCCATGAAGTGATGGGACTGGATGCCATGATCTTAGTTTTTTGAATGTTGGGTTTTAAGCCAGCTTCCTCACTCTCCTCCTTAACCTTCATCAAGAATTCCTCTTCCTTTTCTGCCATTAGGGTGGTATCATCTGCACATCTGAGGTTGTTGATACTTCTTGATTCCAGCTTGTGATTCATCCAGGCTGACATTTCACATGATGTAATGTGAAATGTATTAACTGCATACATATAAATGTATTAACTGCATATAAGTTAAATAAGTAGGGTGACAATATACAGCCTTGAGATACTCCTTTCCCAATTTTGAACCAGTCTGTTGTTCCATGCCTGGTTCTAACTTTTGCTTCTTAACCTGCATACAGATTTCTCAGGATATAGGGTTCAAGTTCCATGTTTGCTGTTTATTAGCCATATGACCTTGGATTAGTTATCTGACCTTTCTTAGTCTCAATTTGTTCAACCATAAAGTGGGAACAGTATTTTTTTTTAAGATTATTCTTATTTAAGTTCTGCCAGATTGCAAAGAGAAACCCATAGGGGACCTCAGATGAGGTGGAGAAGTGTGTTGTTAGAAAGGACAGGGTGTCTCCAAGGCTGAGCTGGCAGCTACTTCATGGAGGCTAGGGAAGGCCCCATTTTCATTAAGGAGGTGGCTGTAGCTTCAGTGACTTGTCAGCCAAAGGCCCCCACTGCTCCTTCTGGTACTTCTTGTTATCTCCCTATCATGCTTGCAGTCCTTACCTGAAGGATCTGTCACCTGTCTTCTCTGTGTCTCCTTCTTCACATGGCCTTGTGCCCTCTCTGTGTGTCCAGTCATGTCAGGTTAAAGGCTCACCCTGCTCTGATAGGGCCCCGTCTTAACTAATACATCTGCAACAGCTTCATTTTCAAGTGAGGTCACATTCTGAGATACGAGGAGTCAGGACTTCACTGTATCTTTTCAGGGGACACATTCACTCATAATAGAATTTCACAGACTGCCCGGAATCTACCCAGCAAGTTTGTGGTGAGATGATAACATATAGTTTTCTACCATTATGTCACATAAAATAAAAGTGTTTCCCCAAATTCAGTGATTCTCAAACTCTGTGTCAGCAACAGCCCCTGGGGACAGGTTAGAAAAGTATATTCTCAATGCCCCCTCCAGACATGCTGAATCAGAAACTTGGGTTCCCACCCCAGAAATGTGTGTTCTAACAGGTCCTGCAGGTGATTCTAACACAAGCCAAAGTTTGAGAAAAGTTTTTTTTTTTAACATTCATTTCTCTGGCATGGGCAGAAGTATAGGCTGATAGAGAGAAGGTTGAGCCCACTCACAGCTTCCCAGGAAAGCTTTCTGAACAGCCCCAGGCCCAGTCCTGCCAGTCCTTAGAGGCCTGTTGCTATCCCTCCCTGGCCATGGGCTAGCTCATCCCACCATGGTCTCACATGTTGACACCCTCACATGTTGGGCCACATCTGATCTGTTACAATTATACCTTTGTGGGAATGTTCTCCACCTCATAGTCTGGGGGTAGTAGCTCTAAGGTTAGGGGCACCCCCACCCTCCCACCTGGCATAAGCATGCTCCTCTCTCTCACTGCCCTCTGCAGAGAGTTGGCTGGTCTGAATGATCTGAAGGTAATGAGTGGTCTCTTTTGAGACACAGAGAGATGAGATGACCCACCAGGTCACACAAAGGTGTGTGACAGAACCAGACCCAACACTAGCACTGCCAGTACCAACTCAAAAGTTGTTTCCATTAACGTGGCAAATTCCATCCCTGACATTGGGTTTGCTGGTCCTTGACATCACTCAGGCAAATGCTTAAACCATCATACAGGTTCTGAACTAAGCAATCCTGTCACCTTTGGCAGAAGATGACCAAACAGAGGGAGACTGTGTTTTGGCACCAGAGTCCCTGGCAGGAAGGACCCAAGCTGTCTCTATCACTGTAGACATGTTCAGCTCTGAAGGGAGGCAGGTGAGTCTCTGAAAGATCAACCCAACAGGCCTTTCCCATTGTTTCCCATACCCCGCACCTCTGCCACATAGGTGCCACCGTGCCCTCCTGCTCCATTTCGGTTCTCCTGAGCAGAGACTTTGAGGTTCAAATCTCCAGCCTTGGGATTTCTCTGTTTTGGCTGCTGCTGCTGCTAAGTCATTTCATGTCCGACTCTGTGCGACCCCATAGACGGCAGCCCACCAGACTCCTCTGTCCCTGGGATTCTCAAGGCAAGAACACTGGAGTGGGTTACCATTTCCTTCTCCATTGCATGAAAGTGAAAAGTGAAAGTGAAGTCGCTCAGTCATGTCCAACCATCAGCAACCCCATGGACTGCAGCCTTCCAGGCTCCTCCATCCATGGGATTTTCCAGGCAGGAGTACTGGAGTGGGGTGCCATTGCCTTGTCTGCTGTTTTGGCTAATGAGGCACAAAAAAAGACGGGACAGCCATGAATCATAAACTTCTCCTCCCTCCCCTTCTCTAGGCTGCATCAAGCTAGAGGTGCAGGCAAGACCAAATGGTGGCAAGTTCAGGCAGAGAGCTGGGTCTGCAGTTGCTGCTGGTCCATTGCTCTGAGGCTGAGTCATCCTGCCGTGTCTGAAACCTTCACCATCCCCAGCTCTCACCGGGACTCTGGTGGTCCCTGGTTCATAGCCTCAGTAATGTTGCTGCTTCCTGTGGTCAGAGGTCTCCTTCACATGGCTTCTGATGCTCTTTTCTCTCCTCTGGTCTTGAGTGAGACTGCCACCTGGAAAGCCAAAGGTCCAGCTTCTGGCTGGACAGGATGTCATCTTGTGGGCAGGTTTGGGCCTTCCTCTTTCCTCTCTCCCTACCCAGGAGAGGGCAGGCTCCCAGCCCAGGCAGAAGCAAAAATCCTCATCCATCCCTGGGCCAAGTCTCTATACACCAGCTTCCCTGCTTCCTGGGAGCTCCCTCCTTCCCTTTCCCTCAGAGTTCTGAGTCATCCTTCCTTCCAGGCAAGATATACTGTTAAAAGCACACATTATGTGTGTGTGTGAATGTGCATGAGCATGTTTTATTTCAGGAATGTGAAATAATTTTACCTTTATTCCTTTTCTAACATTCTTCTTTTCCTAGACCTGAATTTGTTTTTTTTTTTTTTTAATAAATTAAAAAAATTATTTGTTTACTTTTGGTCGCTGCCTGCAGGCTTTGTCTAGTTGTAGGGAGTGGGGGCTACTCTTTGTTGTGATGCACAGGCTCCAGGCGTGCAGGCTTCAATGGTTGCAGCACACGGACTCAGTTACTCTGAGGTATGTGGAATCTTCCTGGATCGGAATCAAATCCACATCCCTTCATTGGCAGGCGGATTCTTATCTACCACCAGAGAAATCCTAGACGAATTTCTTCCCTGGACGATTCCTTCTCTCTAAAGAACTTCTGTTAACCTTTCTTTAAGGCAGCTCTCCTAGCAACAGATTCAATCTTTGTTTGCCTTAGACAAAGTTTTTACTTCTCCTTCACCTTTGAAGAATAATTTCACAGGATACAGAACTCTAAGTTGGTGTTTTTTCCTCTTAACACTCTGAATATTTCACACCACTCTTGCTTGCATGATTTCTGAGGATATAATTCTTGACTGCTCTATAGGTAAGGTGTTTTTTTCCCTCTGACTTTTTTGGGAGATTTTTTCCTTCATCTTTTCTTTTCTGTAGTTTGAATATGATATGCTTAGGTGTAGTTTTTTTTGACATTTATCTTGCTTGGTATTCTCTGTACTTCCTGTATCTGTGGTTTGGTGTCTTGACATTAATTTGAGGAAATTCTCTGTCATTAGTTCTTCAAATATTTATTTCCTCCTCTTTCTTCTCCTTCCGGTGATACTTTTAAAAATAAAAGATCTTTTTCCTTTAAACTTTTGCACTGATGAGGTTCCTACATGTCCAACCTGGAAAAGATTGTGGGGCTTATAAGTACGGTTTCAGCCTCATCTGCCCATACACATAGTGTAACCACTGGACCTTCGCCTGTATGAACACATTTTGGACAGCAGATGGAATATGGTTAAGCTGCTCTTCTAATCCAACTCCTGATCTCACAGGAAACCAGCCCCCTCCCCACATTTCATCGCCCTCCCTGGCTTTACGTCTTTACACTTCTTCCTCTTAGATTTGTGTCCAGTCTGCTGGCCTGTTTCTTCCCCATGTCAGTTCAGAAGCAAACTCAAGCTCTCTTTCTGTGGTTTGCACCAAAAAATCCACTGAAACCACCCTAGCTAATGGTGGAGATGCATAACTGAGATGTTTAGCACTGTACTGAGGCCTGAAGCATGTTAAAAAATAAGATGGACTGATGTGGATAGAAGAATGCACAGATGAGTAGATGTGATAAGATGTTAGTTGGAAAATCTAGGTATATGGCTGGTTGCTTTCAATTTTTTTTTTTTTTTTTTTAGCTTTTCTATATATTTGAAATTTTCCACAATAAAATTTGGAGGGACAGATTCATTACACCCATGATTCTGTGATTTTTTTGTAACTTGAATGAAGAAGGAAGGGGTTGAAAGAAATGACCTGTGTGTGCGTGCTGAGTTGCTTTGGTGGTATCCAAATTTTTACAACCCTAGGACCATAGCCCACCAGACTCCTCAGTCCATGGGATTCTCCAGGCAAGAATACTGGAGTGGGTTGCCATTCGCTTCTCCAGGGAATCTTCTGGACCCAAGGATCGAACTCAAGTCTCCTACCTCTCCTGCCTTGCAGGTGGATTCTTTACTGATGAGCCACCAACAGGCATTCAGCCCTCTGCAACTTGCTCATTTTGTCCCCTCACTCTCTTCAAAACTAACAGAATTCTGCCCTTCTTCCAGGCAGAGAAGTCCCATCCACCCCTTAAAGCCCTCTGGAACCCCACTCTCAAGCTATGTAGAGTCACTGAAGAAGCAATGCTTTGCCTGAAAGGCATCTACAAACATCTCTGTTTCCTGTGAAGAATTCTCAAGCCCACAAGAGGCCACCTCAGCCCAAAGTTAGAGGCCTCAGGGCCTCTCAGATCAGATCATTTGCTCAGTTGTTTCTGACTCTTTGCAACCCCATGAATCACAGCACGCCAGGCCTCCCTGTCCATCACCAACTCCCGGAGTTCACTCAGACTCACGTCCATCGAGTCAGTGATGCCATCCAGCCATCTCATCCTCTGTCGTGCCCTTCTCCTCCTGTCCACAATCCCTCCCAGCATCAGAGTATTTTCCAATGAGTCAACTCTTTGCATGAGGTGACGAAAGTACTGGAGTTTCAGCTTTAGCATCATTCCTTCCAAAGAAATCCCAGGGCTGATCTCCTTCAGAATGGACTGGTTGGCTCTCCTTGCAGTCCAAGGGACTCTCAAGAGTCTTCTCCAACACCACAGTTCAAAAGCATCAATTCTTCAGCACTCAGCCTTCTTCACAGTCCAACTCTCATATCCATACATGACCACAGGAAAAACCATAGCCTTGACTAGATGAACCTTTGTTGGCAAAGTAATGTCTCTGCTTTTGAATATGCTATCTAGGTTGGTCATAACTTTCCTTCCAAGGAGTAAGCGTCTTTTGATTTCATGGCTGCGGTCACCATCTGTAGTGATTTTGGAGCCCAGAAAAATAAAGTCTGCCACTGTTTCCACTGTTTCCCCATCTATTTCCCATGAAGTGATGAGACTGGATGCCATGGTCTTCGTTTTCTGAATGTTGAGCTTTAAGCCAACTTTTTCACTTTCCACTTTCACTTTCATCAAGAGGCTTTTGAGTTCCTCTTCACTTTCTGCCATAAGGGTGGTGTCATCTGCATATCTGAGGTTATTGATATTTCTCCCGGCAATCTTGATTCCAGCTTGTGTTTCTTCCAGTCCAGCGTTTCTCGTGATGTACTCTGCATATAAGTTAAATAAGCAGGGTGACATATAGCCTTGATGAACTCCTTTTCCTATTTGGAACCAGTCTGTTGTTTCATGTCCAGTTCTAAGTGTTGCTTCCTGACCTGCATACAAATTTCTCAAGAGGCAGATCAGGCGGTCTTGTATTCCCATCTCTTGAAGAATTTTCCACAGTTTATTGTGATCCACACAGTCAGAGGCTTTGGCATAGTCAATAAAGCAGAAATAGATGCTTTTCTGGAACTCTCTTGCTTTTTCCATGATCCAGCAGATGTTGCCAATTTGATCTCTGGTTCCTCTGCCTTTTCTAAAACCAGCTTGAACATCAGGAAGTTCATGGTTCACATATTGCTGAAGCCTGGCTTGGAGAATTTTGAGCGTTACTTTACTAGCGTGTGAGATGAGTGCAATTGTGCAGTAGTTTGAGCATTCTTTGGCATTGCCTTTCTTTGGGGTTGGATTGAAAACTGACCTTTTCCAGTCCTGTGGCCACTGCTGAGTTTTCCAAATTTGCTGGCATATTGAGTGCAGCACTTTCACAGCATCATCTTTCAGGATTTAGAATAGCCCAACTGGAATTCCATCACCTCCGCTAGCTTTGTTCGTAGTGATGCTTTCTAAGGCCCACTTGACTTCACATTCCAAGATGTCTGGCTCTAGGTCAGTGATCACACCATCATGATTATCTGGGTCGTGAAGATCTTTTTTGTACAGTTCTTCTGTGTATTCTTTCCATCTCTTCTTAATATTTTCTGCTTCTGTTAGGTCCATACTATTTCTGTCCTTTATCGAGCCCATCTTTGCATGAAATGTTCCTTTGATATCTCTGATTTTCTTGAAGAGATCCCTAGTCTTTCCCATTCTGTTGTTTTCTATATCTTTGCATTGATCGCTGAAGAAGGCTTTCTTATCTCTTCTTGCTATTCTTTGGAACTCTGCATTCAGATGTTTATATCTTTCCTTTTCTCCTTTGCTTTTGGCTTCTCTTCTTTTCACAGCTATTTGTAAGGCCTCCCCAGACAGCCATTTTGCTTTTTTGCATTTCTTTTCCATGGGGATGGTCTTGATCCCTGTCTCCTGTACAATGTGATGAACCTCATTCCACAGTTCATCAGGCACTCTGTCTATCAGATCTAGTCCCTTAAATCTGTTTCTCACTTCCACTGTATAATCATAAGGGATTTGATTTAGGTCATACCTGAATGGTCTAGTGGTTTTCCCTACTTTCCTCAATTTCAGTCTGAATTTGGCAATAAGGAGTTCATGGTCTGAGCCACAGTCAGCTCCTGGTCTTGTTTTTGCTGACAGGGCCTCTGACTTCTCCTAAATCTTACTCTTCTTCTCTGGATCATATCAGCCTGGAATTTACAGTTTTGTCACTTTCATGTAACTGTCAGGCTTTGGAGGAAGTCTAAGACACCATAGAGCTGTAACTCCAACAATCTCTTTATTTCAGTGGAATCTATATTACCTTCCTGTGGCTGTTGTAACAAATTACCACAGACTCAGTGGCTTAAAACAACAGAAACTTATTCTCTCACAGGTCTGGAGGCCTAAAGTTCAGGGTCCATTTCACCGAGTCAAAGTCAAGGTGTTGGCCAGGTCACGCTCCCCCTTGGAAGCCCCAGAGGAGAATGTTTGCCTTATTGCTTCCAGCCTCAGGTGACTGCTGGCTTTCCGTGACTTGTGGCTTCATCACTCTCATGTCAGCTTCTTTGGTCACACTGCCTTCTGTCTTCCATCTGTAGTCAAATCTCCCTTTGCTCTCCTCTTGTAAGGATATTTGTGATTGTATTAATGTTTAGGGCTTTCCTCATTAATCCAGGATAATCTGCTCATCTCAAATTCCTTAATCTAATAATATCTACAAATACCCTTTTTTCCATAGAAGGTAGCATTCACAGGTTCCAGGGATTAGAAACAGGATTTCTTTGGCAGAGGTGGGGCGGTCACAAGACTATATACTTTTTTTTTTTTTTCATTCTATTTAATTGACTGCTACGGGTCTTAGTTGCAGCATGTAGGATCTAATTCCCTGACCAGGCCCCCTGCTTTGGGAGGGAGGAATCTTAGCCTCTGGACCACCAGGAAAGTCCCGTGACTATATACATTTAAACCCACTATCTTCTGACCTATAAGGCCAGTATTATTATCCCAACTTTAAAGATGAGAAAACTGAGATTCAGGAGGTCGTTATCAAAGATCACAGTTAGCAAAGAAGTAGAGCATTGCATTGAACTCAGTTTTGTGACCTTGAATTTAGCAGCCTTACCTGCTACAGGATGAATCTGAGCCAAAAGCCACTAACAAAGAATAATCATTAACAAATACCATAGTCGGAGCTGTGTTTATTTATTTATTTATTTTATCTTAATTTTATTTTAAACTTTACATAATTGTATTAGTTTTGCCAAATATCAAAATGAATCCATCACAGGTATACATGTGCTCTCCATCCTGAACCCTCCTCCCTCCTCCCTCCCCATACCATCCCTCTGGGTCGTCGCAGTGCACTAGCCCCAAGCATCCAGTATAGTGCATTGAACCTGGACTGGCATCTCGTTTCATACATGATATTTTACATGTTTCAGTGCCATTCTTCCAAATCTTCCCACCCTCTCCCTTTCCCACAGAGTCCATAAGACTGTTCCATACATCAGCGTCTCTTTTGCTGTCTCGTACACAGGGTTATTGTTATCATCTTTCTAAATTCCATATATATGCGTTAGTATACTGTATTGGTGTTTTTCCTTCTGGCTTACTTCACTCTGTATAATAGGCTCCAGTTTCATCCACCTCATTAGAACTGATTCAAATGAATTCTTTTTAATGGCTGAGTAATACTCCATTGTGTATATGTCTGTGGAGCTGTGTTTACACTTGTAACCACTGGTTAACCACTGGTCTGTAGTGAGATCTCCTTCAAGCTTAACTTCTCCTCACTAAGAGGTGGAGTCCTGAAACTGCAAAATACTTGCACACAGGTCTTTCCTGGCTGTATTGTGCTTGACTTACTGATCATTCTCTATGTGTATTAAAATATTTGGACATAAGAAAGACAAAACTTAAATTCTTACTTAAATGCATGTTTACCTTTCACTCAAACCCTGGTTTGGGGATGAGGAGGTGGAGTCCTAACCACTAGACTGCCAGGAATTTCCCCACATCTTATTTTTGATCAATTATTCTGCATGTATAACCACAGACAAGCCACTTTTAGCCCCTCCCTCCATCTGTAAGTATGGGTAGATTAGGTGGAGAAGCTTGGAATAGATGGTCTCCGAAGGTCCTTCCAACTCTATCATGCTTTGATCCAATTGTGAAACTACAAACAGGGCCAGGTATGTCAGATAATATCAATGTTTGTGTATTGGTGTGTGCTCTTCATGTCCTATGACCCGTTGCCCAACACATCATGTTTGTTTAGAGAAGCCCTGGCAGGCAAGCGTTCATCCATGTTTGTCCAGTCTTGAAAAAATGGACCCCAATGCTTGAAAAAAACAGAAAGGCTACACCCAAACTCTAATGCCTGTGATCAAGACAAAACCTTCAGCATGAGAAAAAAGCACAGCAAAACAAAAGTTTCCCAAGAAATACTTCTGATTTTTAAAAAAAAAATTTAAATTTTATTATTTAGTTTTGGCTGTGTTGGGTCTTCATTACTGCATGGGCTTTGCTCTAGTTGTGGTGAGTGGGGCTGCTCTCTAGTTGGTGGCTTCTCTTGTTGCGGTGCACGGGCTTCATTAATTGTGGCTCCTTGGTACCAGAGACCAGGCTCAGTAGTTGTGTGCACAGGCTTATTTGCTCTGTGGCATATGGGTTCTTCCTGGATCAGGGATCAAACCCACATTGGTTGCACTGGCAGACAGATTCTTTACTACTGAGACACCAGGGAAGCCCTCTGAATTCTATATCATTTGAAAATAGTCCCCAAGCAATTTCTTATCTAAAAAAAAAAAAAAAAAAAACTATAGCAAAATTATGTAAAAACTTTGCCTAGAAGGAACCAGTACAATGTTTTATCCAGTGGCATTATATGATGGTGATTATTATACTTGATTGATTGGGTCTCTGGAAAACTCTATCCTATGCAGAACATTGGGTGCTCATTGTAGTTGATTGAGGTGGTGCTGTGTCCAGGATTGGCAAGAACCCCCTGTGGTTGGACTCTTGGGCTGCTTCCAGGCAGGGTGTGAACTGGTGTGATTTCCAGGACAGTAATTTCATAATATGTCTCAAAATCCCTAAAAATGTGCTTCCCTTTTTGTTGTTCATAAAGAAATGGACAGATATTTGGCCAGGACTGCTCGCCCCCACATCCTCAGTCTTCTGCTGCTACAGGTGCAGAAGGAAGGTGTGCTCTGGGAACACTCCACACAAGCCTTGGCCTTTGTACTGGTTTTTGGTCCCAGATCACTGCACGGACTCTCCAGGCCTACTAAGCTGGGCTGGAGCTTATGGGAGCCACAGTGCTCATTTTGTACGTTTGCGCTAACACTTATCCCTATACTGACCACCTCCACCTTTGTCCCCAAGGCCCATCTCCTAATTTTGGTCCTAAAGGATTCACCACCTAAGAGCAGGAAGAAACAAGGAAAGACAAGCCCAAAAGAAAGGATATTCCTTCCTAAATTCTTGAGAAAAACTAAAGATAGCCCACTCCTAGACTTTTCCAGGGCCTGTGACAGTGACAGGTCCCAGTAATAGGCAGTCCCACGTCCATTATGTTATCTCAACTTGAAAAAAGACCCCAAAGGCCTCTCCCTTCACTTTCTTCATGGAGTAGCATCCTTATTTCTGAGAAGCCCATATGTGGGAGTTTTCATGTTCTTACAGAGCCTGTCCTCCTGGCTTGGCTGGTTGGTCAGGTAGTAAGGTACCTGATGGAGAAGTGCTGATATACTTGACTCCCTGGGCCCTGTTTCCTCTAAGGCTCAGCAGTGTCTCTGCCCTTCCCATGGTTGGGTTACATGCCCTTCTTTTGATTACCTGAGATATACTCCAGTGTTCTTCTAATTGACTCCCTTTTTGCTTAAAGTAATCTTAAATGCATTTCTAATACAGCAGCCTGGGGCCTAAAGAACAGAGGCCCCTAAAGTAGAGCCTATACGGAGCAGCCCTACATGGGCACCAGAGGGTTACACCTGTCATCACCCAGAGCCTTACCTCTTAGCACCATGTCCTGATAGGATTTTTCTGGATCTGTGTCAGCCATCCCCCTCCTGCTCTTCCTTTCCAAGGGGCCTTGCAGGGGAAGCTTTGCATTCTCCCTGATAGTAGGAGAGTGTAGAACCTTAGCAAGTCCATGTTCTAGGATTTTAACCTCAGGATATAATTGAAAATACACACACATATTTAACTATGAAAGCTTAGGGTTGCATTGTTCATAACTGGGGTAAAAAAAAAAAATTGGAAATAGTCTAAATGTCTAATAATGGTTAAAAGAATTATGGTCCATCCTTGTACTAGAATACTTTGCAGGTATTAAAAATGTTATCTTGAAGAACATACTTAATGACATGGAAAAGTGCTAATAATATGTGAAAATCAAGATATAAAATTTAATATACTTTATAATCTCAATCATATCAAATACTACTATGGATTCATAGTCAAAGGCCAAGAAGAACCACACAAATGCCATTAACTACTTTTTTCTAGTAATGTATACATTCTTTGCTGTCTTTTCATGTGTAGGCTTAAATATTTTTATTTTGTTCATGATATATCTTAGGTGTATCTATGTTGATAATGCATTTCTTTCTTTAAAAAATTATTTATTTTTGGCTGTGCTGGGTCTTCGTTGCCACTCTCAGGCTTTCTCTGGTTGCAATGGTGGCTTCTTGTTGTGGGGCATATGGGCTCTGGGCACACGGGCTTCGGTAGCTGTGCCATATGGACCCCATGCTCCACGGCATGTGGGCGCTTCCTGGAGCAGGGATTAAACCCACGTCCCCTGCATTGGTGGGCAGACTCTTAGCCACTAGACCACCAGGGAAGTCCTGGTAACGCATTTCTGTAGTGTGAGTCAGGGTGTTATGTTTAAACGCTTTTTATAACATTTAGCATAGCTTTGAGTTAATAAAAAAATAACTTTCAGAATGGTTAGGATGATGACAGCTTCAAAGCTGTACTACAAATATAATTTTCTTTAAAAAAATATAAAGAACCAAAAAAGGAAACACACAAAAATAACTTTATATCTTCATTATGTTTTCTCTCTTTTCTGAATTGTCTATGGTGAACATGTTTTACTTTTTAAATATAGTGTTAGGTTGGTGAAAAAGTAATTGTGGTTTCAAGCTGTGAATTTTAAATCATTATAACTAAGCTCAAACACATCTTTAATCAAAATAGGGCCCACTACAATCAACACATTTTTGCCAACAAGAAATAATCTCGTTTATTCCTATAGCATAAAAATCCATGCTTCAGAATTTAGTGAACTTCTGGAAAGAATTTTCTGCCTCCTGCTAATTGTGGAAACATTTTCCTGCAAAAAGTTGTCAAGATGCTTGAAGAACTGGCAGTCAGTTGGTGAGAAGTCAAGAGACTATGGCAGATGAGGCAAAACTTTGTAGCCCAGTTCGTTCAACTTTTCAAGTGTTGGTTGTGTACTGAGTGGTTAGGTGTCATGGTGAAGAATTGGGCCTATTCTATTGGCCAATGCCAGCTGCAGGCGTTGCAGTTTTCAGGGTATCTCGTCAATTTGCTAAGCATACTTCTCAGATGTGATGGCTTCGCTGGGATTCAGAAAACTGTAGTGGATCAGACGGGCTGCAGACCACCAAACAGTGACCATGACCTTTTTCTGATGCAAGTTTGGCTTTGGGAAGTGCTTTGGAACTTCTTCTTTGTCCAACCACTGAGCCAGTCATCACTAGTTATCCTATATAATCCACTTTTTGTCACACGTCATAGTCTGATTGAGATATGGTTTGTTGTTGTTGCATTGAATAAGAGAAGATGACACTTCAAAATGACAATTTTTAAAAATTTGAAATCAGCTCATGAGGCACTCACTTACTGAGCTTCCTCACCTTTCTAACTTGCTTCAAATGCCAAACAGCCGTAGAATGATTGATGTTGAGTTCTTTGGCAACTTCTCAAGTGGTTTTAAGAGGATCAGCTTCAATGATCCTCTCAGTTGGTTGTTGTTACTTTCTGATGGCCAGCCACTGTTCATCTTCAAGGCTCTTGTCTCCTTTGCAAAAGTTCTTGAACCACCACTGCACTGTATGTTCATTAGCAGTTCCTGGGCCAAATGCGTTGTTGATCTTGCAAGTTGTCTATGCTGTTTTATGACCCATTTTGAACTCAAATAAGAAAATCACTCTAATTTGCTTTTTGTCTAACATCATTTCTGTAGTCTAAAATAAATATAATAAAATACATAGCAAGTAATAAGGCAAAGCAAAAGACATAAAGTGAAAAACACACATTAAAATGATGTATAAAATAACCATATTTAAGAATGTATTCCAATATCAAACAGCAAAGTTCAACAATGTAAAACCACAATTACTTTTGCACTAACCTAATATTATACTTTAGTATATTATATTTCATTAAATTAGAATATCTTTTCCTATAGAAAAATTTTATTTTTCTCTCTGGTGTTTGCTGTAAGCCTTTAGCAGACAGATATGTAGCCACCAGGAACTAGCCATAGAATTCTCCCCAAAGCACCTGTTCTCAGGTCACTTGTGTCCCTGAAATGCTGCACCTGGCTGGCTCAGGGGGCTGCCACTCCACCCCCAAAGCAGGATTATTTCTTTAGTAGCTGGTGGTTTTTAATACCAAACTAGTAACCAGTCTTTCCCATGATCTTTCTGCAATCCCAAAACTATCGCAGGTAATTTGGTAATTCAACAGATCCTGTTAGCTGCCTTTTTCCAGCTCTTGTTCAGTCAAGGTAGGGAGCCTACAGACTCTTGGGTTCCACAGTTGCTAAGTCACTTCAGTCGTGTCCGACTCTGTGTGACCCCGTAGACGGCAGCCCACCAGGCTCCCCGGTCCCTGGGATTCTCCAAGCAAGAACACTGGAGTGGGTTGCCATTTCCTTCTCCAATGCATGAAAGTGAGAAGTGAAAGTGAAGTCGCTCAGTCGTGTCTGACTCTTAGCGACCCCATGGACTGCAGCCTACCAGGCTCCTCCATCCATGGGATTTTCCAGGCAAGAGTACTGGAGTGGGTGCCATTGCCTTCTCCATGGGTTCCACAGAGGGGACAGCAATTAAGGAGCCCAAGTCCGAGATTCAGGACAGACTTTTGCTTGTAGTTACAAACGTGCGGTTATAACAAGAAACACAAAGGTTAAGGATCAAAGTTTCCTGGCCTCCCTGTGCTGACTCTGTGGGCTTAGACAAGCCTCTATTCGAAGCTCTTGGCCACCTGTCCACAGGCACAGACGATGATGCAGGGGAAACACAATCTCAGACACCTTTCCTGACCTAGACTGTCTGTTCTATTCATTCCATACAGTGTGACTAATAAGAGTGAACCCTTGTCATGTACCAGACACAGTTCTAAATGTTTTATATATGTTAACTCAGTTCATCTTTAAGGCAACCCTGCATGGTGGATTCTGTCATCATCATTACAGCACCATCATCATCTATTTTTTGTAGATGGGAAGGCTGAGGCACAGGAAGGCCAAATGCACGAACCTGGGGCTTCTAGGGACAGGGATTCCAACCCCACTGAACTGGTCAGAGAATCTGGGCCATTAACTCTCTTCTCTTTTGCCTCTCTTTGACCTGAGTTCTGTCATCCTCTCTTCTGCCTTCCTTCTAAACCTGGCCAGAGGTGGTCAGTCAAACACCGTGACTCACCAGCAAAACAGCAAAGAGAATGAATCACCCCTTCCCGCCCTTTAGCTGCCTCAGGGACCCCTGCCCCACCATTCTCCTTCTTCTTCAATTATGCAAAGAGGGCAGCCGCCAGGACAAGTCAATGGGCCCCCTCTTCTGAAGTGAAAAAGCACTATAATTCTTTACTGGTTTGGGGAAAAAGAAGAAATACAACATCCATCACTTAATGAACACACTCTGCACATACACACATGTTTAAGTTAACTCATTGGTTTTCAACACCCCCTACCTTTTTTTTTTATCATGCTAAGTGGTTTTATTAGAGAAAGCCGAGATTATAGCAGACTCAAGAGTTGGCACTGGGGCCCTTCTTGCCAAAGGTGGGTGCAACATTGGCAAAGCCCTGATTGTACTATGTAACGCCTCTTGGCCCGGCCAGCGTTCTTTTTCTCTTTTGGCCACCTTGGAAGTCTGACCTCTTACTTTACCAGCACAGGCCAGGGAACCATGGACTTTACCTCCAAGCATGTGGCCAGCTACTTCTAGAGTACTCAGAGCTTCTAGACAGGAATCCCTGTCCCTGTCCCTCATTGGCCTAGGGGAGCCTCATCCTCTAGGGATGTGCCTGTCAGGAGCAGGACTTTATCTTCTGGAGCAACACTCTCCAACAAGGCTAAATGAGCCTTGATCTGGGCGAGCGACTCTTGGCCAGTCACCTGGAGAGTGTGTAGCTCCTGGGTGTGGACAAAGAGCTGCATGTTGCTGACTAGATCACAGACACTGCTGCCACTGTCTTGAAGATGGAGTCGAGAAAACATAACCTGTGTTACTAAACTGGGGTAAAATTACTTTACAATCCATATACATATATCCCCTACCTCTTTAGCCACCCTACTCCCCACCATCCCACCCCTCTAGGTCATCACAGACCACCAAGCTGAGCTCCCTGTGTTATATAGCTGCTTCCTGCTAGCTAACTGTTTTACACATGGTGAGTGAAGTGAAGTGAAGGTCACTTAGTCCTATACGACTCTTTGCGACCCCATGGACTATACAGTCCATGGAATTCTGCAGGCCAGAATACTAGAGTGGGTAGCCTTTCCCTTCTCCAGGGGATCTTCCCAACCCAGGGATCAAACCCAGGTCTCCCGCATTGCAGGTGGATTCTTTACCAGCTGAGCCACCAGGGAAGCCCAAGAAGGCTGGAGTGGGTAGCCTATCCCTTCTCCAGCGTATCTTCCTGACCCAGGAATCGAACCGGGGTCTCCTGCATTCCAGGCAGATTCTTTACCAACTGAGCTATCAGGGAAGCCCCCAAAATGATGTAGATTTATGTTAATACACAAAAAAAGTGCCTATACTATATTGTTAAGTGAAATAAGTATGTTATAGAATAATCCCATTTTTGTTAAAAAGCAGCATATATATATGTATTTATATATCTAGAAAGATATAACATGCTAAATTTTGATGATGAATAAGTGTGGCTTCTGTGATAAGAATTTTATATTTTAAATTAGTTTTTGAAGCCTCCAAGAATCTCTGCTTGGCTTCCAAAGGCATGCATGCCCTTGACCTTCCCTTGGTCCTTACAGAACCTGTTAAACAGTAAGATTTATCAGAATGCAGTTACACCCAGCCAGGGAGGGAAACCATGCCAGCCTTCCCTCTCCCAACTCAGCCCAACCTCATTTTTATCACCACTGATAGAGCAGGCTTTGCCCATGGTTCTTAAAACTACATTAGGCTTGGTGCAAGGAGTGGAAATGAGAAATTGGCTTTTCAATGGCTTGGTCCTAAAACAGGTAGCGATGATGGAAAGATATTCCTTGGAATTTTCCAGGTCCCAGGTTGTGGCCCAGTGTACTTTTAAGTCATTGGATGACAGCTTTTATAGAAACTCCTGCTATGAAATACTGCCTTTAAACTCTCCCCTCAGCTGCCCAGTCTCAGAAATGGTACATTTCTAACATTGTGTATTTAATGGGACATTTAAACTGACACTAGTCTAAGAAAACAGCATGGTCTTGGTCCTCTCCCCACAGAGAATGGATGTTTCATTCCCATAATTATGGGATACTACTGGTATTTCCATTGCCCCAGGAACTGGGTTTTCAAACTCATAGCAGAAACTGTCTCAAAAGAGTTTTTCTCCGAAGGTGTGCCACCAGAAACAGACATTTCCATCTCCTCCTCTTGTTTCAGTCTTTCCCTCTGATACTTTTCCTCCCTTAATTCTACCACCTTTAAGAGAGACACTCAGATTCTGGCTTTTCTGTTACATTTCACTGGATTGCCATACACTGTCTTGGTTGGAGTCCCTTGGACAAATCCCTTCCCAGGGCCCAAGACCCACCCCATGACCCCAACAAGTATGTACCCCTTTATAATGAGAATTTGCTTTGATGGTCAGCTGGTGCCCTGAAAGACCGAAAGCTGTAGGCCTTCAGGGTCAAGCTGGGTAATAACCGTTGGTATAAAACAGGAGTTTTGGTTTAGCCATCAGTGAATGCTGTGTGTGTGTGTGTGTGTGTGCACGCGCGTGTGTATATATCTACTTCCCAGGTGGCCCTAGTGGTAAAGAACCCACCTGCCAATGAAGGAGACATAAGAGATGTGGGTTCAGTCCCTGGGTCAGGACGATCCTCTGGAGGAGGGCATGGCAACCCACTCCAGAATTCTTGCCTGGAGAATCCCATGGACAGAGGAGCCTGGTGGGCTACAGTCCATAAGGCTGCAAAGAGTTGGACATGACTGAAATAAACTAGCACAGCATATTTATGTATATAAATGGTTCATCATAGGATATTGAATATACTTCTCTGTGCTATACAGTAGGACCTTGTTTATCCATTCTATATACAAAAGCTTACATCTGCTAACCCTGGCTTCCCACTCTATCCTTCCACCCCCTCCCTCTTGACAGTCTCTTCTCTGTGTTTGTGACTGTGTCTGTTTTGCATTATATTTTAGCTTCCACATATAAGTGATACCCTGTGACATTTGTCTTTCTGACTTCACTTAGTATGACAATCTCTAGTTGCATCCATATTGATGCGTATCTCATTATTTCATTCTTTTTTTAAAAAAATTTATTTTATTTAACTTTACAATATTGTATTGGTTTTGCCATATATCAAAATGAATCTGCCACAGGTATACCTGTGTTCCCCATCCTGAACCCTCCTCCCTCCTCCCTCCCCATACCATCCCTCTGGGTCGTCCCAGTGCACCAGCCCCAAGCATCCAGTATCGTGCATTGAACCTGAACTGGCGACTCGTTTCATATATGATATTATACATATTTCAATGCCATTCTCCCAAATCATCCCACCCTCTCCCTCTCCCACAGAGTCCAAAAGACTGTTCTATACATCAGTGTCTCTTTTGCTGTCTCATATACAGGGTTATTGTTACTATCTTTCTAAATTCCATATATATGCATTAGTATAGTGTATTGGTGTTTTTCTTTCTGGCTTACTTCACTCTGTATAATAGGCTCCGGTTTCATCCACCTGATTAGAACTGATTCAAATGTATTCTTTTTAATGACTGAGTAATACTCCATTGTGTATATGTACCAGTCCACTGTGGGAAAAGGAAATGGCAACCCACTCCAGTGTTCTTGCCTGGAGAATCCCAGGGAGAGAGGAGCCTGGTGGACTGCCATCTGCGGGGTCGCACAGAGTCGGACACGACTGAAGTGACCTAGCAGCAGCAGCGGCAGCAGTCCCTTGTATACACACCACATCTTCTTTATCCATTCCTCTGTTGATGGACATTTAGGTTGCTTCCATGTCTTGGCTATGTGACTAGTGCTGCTGTTAACATAGGGGGTGACTGTCTCTTTTTGAGTTATAGTTTTGTCTGGATATATGCCTAAGAATAGGATTGCTGGATAATGTGATAATTCTATTAACTAATTTTGTTAGTTTTCTGAGGAACCTCCATACTGTTTTCAACAGTGGCTGCGCCACCTTTAGAGCCCCACCAACAGTGTAGGAGGGTTCCCTTTTCTCTACATCCTCTCCAGCATTTGTTATTTGTAGTCTTTTTAATGATGGCCATTCTGACTGGTGTGAGCGATACCTCACTGTAGTTTTGATTTGCATTTCTCTGATTAGTGATGTGGAGCATCTTTTCATGTGCCTCTTGGCTATCTGTTTTTGTTTTTTTTTTAAGGACTTTTTTTTAAAGATGGTTGACTTGTGTTTAGATAGGCAGTCCCTGAACCTCTGGCCACTTTTAATAACAGGAAAAACTACACTCAATTGGCCTCATGAAAAGAGAGGGGCCAGGAGCCATCTCCCCAAGTGGCCTAGGGAAAGGGAATGACTGGTGTCCCACCCCGACACTGCTGTTGCCCCTACTGAGATGCTTGAACTCTCATCTTTTCTTCAGTGTCAACTCTTGTGAGCCCTGTCTGCACTGGGGAGAGAACGTCCCCTTGGCTCTCTCCACTTGCTCAGTACCTCCCTCCACCTTTTATTGCCAGATCTCCAGAGGTCCTACCTTGTGGGTCTGAGTTTCCAGTTAAGTGTCCACTCCTTACAGGCAAATGCACCTGCTTTTAGTGCCATCTCTGAAACAAGACAAATGGGTCCTTTTTTATTGCCATCTCTGGAACTAGACAAATGGTCCTTAATCAAGAATGACACACAAGGCTCCTGCGTCCTCCTTCCTAAGTGCTTCAAAAAGAAGTAAAACCAAGTTATCAAAACTCAGTCATGTACCCTGAGTATAATGTGTTTCCTTAAATCTTCCCTTTTCACTCAAATCCAACACAGCCTCAGGCCAATAATAAAGTCTTGGGCTAATACATTGAGTAAGTAACTGTGTTTTTTTTTTCTCCCTCCCTGGTAGTTCATATTTTTACACACACACACACACACACACACACACTCCACACCTACGCCCCAGGCCATTGTGTCTTCATTGTCTTAGAAAATGCACACATGTCCAGATAGCACAACTTCTTACCAATCCCTTCACTTTCCCATAAATTAGAAAAGATCCCCTGACCTAAAGTGGGGTCAAAATGATGGAAGGGAAGTGATGAAGTTGGTGGGTTTCGGATGGCTCGGGGCTGTGCTTCCCTGGCAAAACCTCTGAGTGAGAAACCACTGCAGAGGTGTCTCTGGCAGGCAAGGACCTTTGATGACTTCCCAAGGGCATGAGAAAGCAGAATGACTCCTTTGCCTTCAACTGGCTGACTGGGAGCAGAAATATCACCCAACTGAAGGTGCCAGAAAGTCAGGAACTCAAATATCTCAGCAAGGGTTGGCAAAGACAAGCCGCGGGGCCCTGACACAGCTCCTGTTAAATGAGCTTTCTTTCCAGTATTCCTGGGAACTGGGCACTTGACACAGAAATTGAGTTGAGATGCAGAAAAATAAGCAATGTCATGTCTTGCTTCCTGGGTCTGGGCTGCTACAGCGTGCACCACACTATGGAGTGTTCTTCCAGGAAAGCAGGTTGTCCCTGTGTCACAGGCAGGGAGCTGAAGAAAGCATGAGGATGGAGAACAAGATGTGGGTTGTCCAAGTTTCTCAAGAGCATGATTTTGGGGTGTCCTCTTCCTGTTGTTCTGGCCAAGCAGGACACGTGCTTTGGAGTCAGCGTCTCAGGGAGCATATTTCTCTCTTGCCCTCAACCTAACACCTTGGCTAGACTTAGAGCCCCACTTTCTCTCCCTCCCTCAGGCAGAGACTGTTTTTCTGTACATAATAATAGTGGGGGTCTGAACACTGGAAGACACCTTGCCTCTGGGGCCTTGCTTGTGGCTGTTTGCTCCTTGGTATTTGTAACCATATTTGCATGCATCCACAACCACATGGGCACACAGATGGCAGTCACCAGTGACATCGTCTTAAATGTCCGAAGCGTCCGTACAAGAGCATTTTGAAAGAAAAGCTGTAGGAGTTGTCCCGGCAACCTTTCATGGCCACTAGAGGGGGGACACGCGACATATCACCAGTTAAAATCAGCAAATGGTCCTCAGCTTCACTCACTCACTCATTTCCTGTTAGTACCCAGGACTGGTCAGACACTGGGGACATGGAAATGAGTAGAATGCTCTTGTGCTCACTGGCAGTAAACTTCATGCCTAAAATACTGATAATCGTATTTATCACATATAAAACTGCTGTCTTAATAAACTTAATGTAAGCTTGTTTTGTGCTAAGAAAGTTATATCAGATTTCCTTTAATCCTGGTACTGACATCTGTGTACAAAGGAGTTTTGTTTTTCCAAGGTATGTCTAAGGCCAACTGTGACAAATAATATATTTGTTTTTTTCCCCCTGGTTCCTGGCACATAGCTCTTTAAAAATGCTTGGAATCTCCACAGCAATAAAAGTCTTCTGTATACTAATGAGATGACTGGCCCCTAAATAACTTCAGGATGGGGATTGGTCTCCCAATGATTATTAGAACTTTCACCCCACCCCCAACCACCAGCAAGGGGAGAGGGGTTGGAGATTGAGTTAACCACCAGTGGGCAACAATTTTTTTTTTAATTGGGATGTAATTGCCTTACAATGTTGTTGGTTTCTACTGTACAATGAAGTGAATCAGCTATAAATATACCTATATCCACTCCCACTTAAACCTCCCTCCTCCCTCCATCCCACCCCTGTGGGTCATCATGGAGCACCGAGCTAAGCTCCTTACACTAAACAGCAGGTTCCCACTAGCTATCTGTTTTACACATGGCAGTACACATGTATCAATCCCAATTTTCCAAATCATCCCACCTTTCCTTTCCCCCACTTGGTGTTCATATGTTTGTTAAAGAAGCTATGTATGTCAAGGAATTTAGCACTTTTCTACCTATGGGAAGATGCAAGAGTCTGGGCTTACTGACATCATTCCTTTGATATGCAATCAGCTATCTGAGACCAGTATCTTGTGTTATATCCTGAGTTTCCTCAGGGCTCCCTACAGAGTGTGGCTGCAGTCTGATGGCTACTACATGGCAGGTATTCTTTGCTTCCTGAGTTCCCTCAAGGCTCACCAGCTCACCATCCATGGTGGCTGCAATCGCTGATGACTGTCACATCCTTTGTTTACTGTTATAACAGGAAATATTCCATTTCTCACTTCACTCTGTATGACAGATTCTAGGTCCATCCACGTCTCTACAGATGACCCAATATTGTTCCTTTTTTACGGCTGAGTGATATTCCACTGTATATATGTACCACATCTTCTTTATCCATTCCTCTGTTGATGGACATTTAGGTTGCTTCCATGTCCTAGCATTTACAGGACACTATGTCCTGTAAATAGTGTTGCAGTGAACACTGAAGTGCATATGTCTTTTTGAATTATGGTTTTCTCAGGGTGTATGTCCAGTAGTCGGACTGCAGGGTCATTGTTGTTGTTCAGTCACTCAGCCCTGTCCGATTCTTTGTGACCCCATGGACTGTAGGACGTGGACTTCCCTGTCCTTCACTACCTCCCAGAGTTTGCTCACACTCAAGCCCACTGAATTGGCGATGCCATCCAACCATCTTGTCCTGTCATCCTCTTCTTTTCCTGCCTTCAGTCTTTCCCAGCCTCAGTGTCTTTTCCAATGAGTTGGCTCTTTGCATCAGGTACCAATATGTTGGAGCTTCAGCATCAGTTCTTCCACTGGATATTCAGGGTTGATTTCTTTTAGGATTGACTGGTTTAATCTCCTTGCTGTTCAAGGGACTCTCAAGAGTCTTCTTTAGCACCACAGTTTGAAGACATCAATTCTTAAGTGCTCAGCCCTCTTTATGGTCCAACTCTCACATCTATATATGACTACTGGAAAAACCATAGCTTTGGCTATAAGGATCTTTGTCAGCAAAGTGATTTCTCTGCTTTTTAATACACTGTCTAGGTTTGTCATAGCTTTTCTTCTAAGGAGCAAGCGTCTTTTAATTCCATGGCTGCAGTCACCATCTGCAGTGATTTGGGAGCCCAAGAAAATCAAGTCTGTCACTGTTTCCATTGTTTCCCCATCTATTTGCCATGAAGTGATAGGACCAAATGCCATGATCTTCGTTTTTTGAATGCTGAGTTTTAAGCCAGCTTTTTCACTCTCCTCTTTCAATTTCATCAAGAGGCTCTTTAGTTCCTCTTTGCTTTCTGTCATTAAATGGTGTCATGTTCACATCTGAGGCTATTGATATTTCTCCTGGAAATCTTGATTCCAACTTGAACTTCATCCAGCCCAGCAAATCACATGATGTACTCTGCATGTTAAATAAGTAGGGTGACAATATACAGTCTTGATGTACTCCTTTCCCAATTTTGAACCAGTTTATTATTCCATGTCTGGTTCTAAGTATTGCTTCTTTACCTACATACAGGTTTCTCAGGAGGCAGGTACTATGGTCAGGTATTCCCATCTCTTTAAGAATTTTTTCACAGTTTGTTGTGATCACACAGTCAAAGGCATTATCATAGTCAATGAAGCAGAAGTAGATGTTTTTCCAGAACTCTCTTGCTTTTTCTATGATCCAGCAGATGTTGGCAATTTGATCTCTGGTTCCTCTGCCTTTTCTAAATCCAGCTTGTGTATCTGGAAATTCTCGGTTCATGTACTGTTGAAGCCTAGCTTCAAAGATTCTGAGCATTACCTTGGTAGCATGTGAGATGAATGCAATTGTGCAATAGTTTGAACATTCTTTGGCATTGTCCTTCTTTGGGATTGGAATAAAAAATTACCTTTTCCAGTCCTGTGGCCACTGCTGAGTTTTCCAAATTTGTTGGCATATTGAGTGCAGCACTTCAGCAGTGTCATCTTTCAGGATTTGAAATAGCTCTGCTGGAATTCCATCACCTCCACTGGCTTTATTTGTAGTAATGCTTCTTAAGACCCACTTGATTTCACACTCCAGGATGTCTGGTACTAGGTAAGTGATCACACCATCATGGTTATCTGGGTCATTAAGACCTTTCTGTACAGTTCTGTATATTCTTGCTATCTTTTCTTATTATCTTCTGCTTCTGTTAGGCCCATACCATTTCTGTCCTTTATTGTGCCCATCTTTGCATGAAATGTTCCCTTGGTATCTCTAATTTTCTTGAAGAGATTTCTAGTCTTTCTCATTCTATTGTTTTCCTCTATTTCTTTGCACTATTCACTTAAGAAGGCTTTCTTATTTCCCCTTGCTATTCTTTGGAACTCTGCAGTCAGATGGGTATATCTTTCCTTTTCTCCTTTGCCTTTGACTTCTCTTCTCTCAGCCTTTTATAAGGCTTCCTCAGACAACCATTTTGCCTTGTTGCATTTCTTTTTCTTGGGGATGGTTTTGGTCACTGCCTCCTGTACAATAAGTAACCTCCATTCTGTTTTCCATACTGGCTGTATTAATTTACATCCCCACCTCATGGGCAATAATTTAATCCAACTTGACTATATAATGAAACCTCCATAAAACTGCTTAATGATGGGGTTTGGGGAGATTCTGGGTTGGTAAACACACTGAAGTGCTGGGAGGGGATGCTCCTAGAGAGAGCAGGAAGCTTCAACCCTTTCCCTATAGCTTGCTTTACGCATCTCTTCCATTTGGCGGCTATTGAGTTGTATCTTTTATTTTAAAAAATCAGTGAATTTAAATAAAGTGTTTTCCTGACTTGTGTAAGCCACTCTAGTGAGTTGCCAAACCTGAAGTGGGGGTCATGAGAATCTCAATTTAGAGCCAGTCAGTCAGAAGTTCAGGTTGCAATCTGGGATCTGTGACCAGTATCTAAAGTGGGGATGGTGTTGTGGGACTGAGCCCTTAACCTGTGGGGTCTCCCCTAACTCTGGGCAGTTAGTGTCAGAGTTGAATGGAATTGTTGGACACCCAGCTGGTGTCCAGAGAATTGCAGAACCGACCACTGTTGGGAAAAACACCACACATTTGGTTAGAAGTCAAGCTGGTTTTAGAAAAGGCAGAGGAATCAGAGATCAAATTGGCAACATCTGCTGGATTATCGAAAAAGCAAGAGAGTTCCAGAAAAACATCTATTTCTGCTTTATTGACTATGCCGAAGCTTTTGACTGTGTGGATCACAATAAATTGTGGAAACTTCTGAAAGAGATGGGAATATCAGACCACCTGACCTGCCTCTTGAGAAATCTGTATGCAGGTCAGGAAGCAACAGTTAGAACTGGACATGGAACAACAGACTGGTTCCAAATAGGAAAAGGAGTACGTCAAGGCTGTATATTGTCACCCTGTTTATTTAACTTCTATGCAGAGTACATCATGAGAAACGCTGGACTGGAAGAAACACAAGCTGGAATCAAGATTGCCAGGAGGAAATATCAGTAACCTCAGATATGCAGATGACACCACCCTTATGGCAGAAAGTGAAGAGGAACTCAAAAGCCTCTTGATGAAGGTAAAAGTGGAGAGTGAAAAAGTTGGCTTAAAGCTCAACATTCAGAAAACGAAGATCATGGCATCCGGTCCCATCACTTCATGGCAAATAGATGGGGAAACAGTGGAAACTGTCAGACTTTATTTTTCTGGGCTCCAAAATCACTGCAGATGGTGACTGCAGCCATGAAATTAAAAGACGCTTACTCCTTGGAAGGAAAGTTATGACCAACCTAGATAGCATATTGAAAAGCAGAGACGTTACTTTGCCAACAAAGGTCCGTCTAGTCAAGGCTATGGTTTTTCCTGTGGTCATGTATGGATGTGAGAGTTGGACTGTGAAGAAGGCTGGGTGCTGAAGAATTGATGCTTTTGAAGTGTGGTGTTGGAGAAGACTCTTGAGAGTCCCTTGGACTGCAAGGAGATCCAACCAGTCCATTCTGAAGGAGATCAGCCCTGGGATTTCTTTGGAAGGAATGATGCTAAAGCTGAAACTCCAGTACTTTGGCCACCTCATGTGAAGAGTTGACTCATTGGAAAAGACTCTGATGCTGGGAGGGATTGGGGGCAGGAGGAGAAGGGGACGACAGAGGATGAGATGGCTGGATGGCATCACTGACTCGATGCATGTGAGTCTGAGTGAACTTCGGGAGTTGGTGGTGGACAGGGAGGCCTGGCGTTCTGCGATTCATGGGGTCGCAAAGAGTTGAACACAACTGAGCGACTGAACTGACCTGAACTGATGGGAAGTAAAAACAGCTCAGGAAATATTGATATTTCAATGTAGCTGAATCAGAATGTTTATTTATGATCAACTTGATGGCTATAAATGTAGCTAAGCAGCCTGTGCCTGATAACCAGTAGTCTACTCAATAAATTGTAGTACCTCTCTGTACTGAGCATTAACTTTGTGCTAGGCTAAGGGAATTAACAAAATTCTTCATTAAAGTAAGAAATAAGATAAGGCTTAGAAATAGTTATGTTAGGTTGGGTTAGCAAAAACGAAGCCCATGTGCCTCCATTTACCTTATTCCCTCTCCGACAGCAGACATTACTAATCAATTAACATATCTTCCCCTTGGAGCCTGAACATAGCCTCAGAAGCCTTCTGTCAGAGATTTAGCCCATTTGCCATTCTAATTCCTCAGTTCAGTTCAGTTTGGTTCACTCAGTCATGTCCGACTCTTTGTGACCCCATGAACCGCAGCACACCAGGCCTCCCTGTCCATCACCAACTCCCCGAGTCCACCCAAATCCATGTCCATCGAGTCGGTGATGCCATCCAACTATCTCATCCTCTGTCATCCCCTTCTCTTCCTACCCTCAGTCTTTCCCAACATCGGGTCTTTTCCAGTGAGTCAGCTCTTTGCATCAGGTGGCCAAAGTATTGGAGTTTCGGCTTCAACATCAGTCCTTCCAATGAACACCCAGGACTGATCTCCTTTAGAATGGACTGGTTGGATCTCCTTGCAGTCCAAGGGACTCTCAAGAGTCTTCTCCAACACCACAGTTCAAAAGCATCAATTCTTCGGCGCTCAGCCTTCTTCACAGTCCAACTCTCACATCCATACACGACCACTGGAAAAACGATAGCCTTGACTAGACGGACCTTTGTTGGCAAAGTAATGTCTCTACTTTTTAATAAGCTGTCTAGGTTGGTCATAACTTTCCTTCCAAGGAGTAAGCATCTTTTATTTTTATTTATTTTTTTTTATTCTTCCAATTTTATTTTATTTTTAAACTTTACATAATTGTATTAGTTTTGCCAAATATCAAAATGAATCCACCACAGGTATACATGTGTTCCCCATCCCGAACCCTCCTCCCTCCTCCCTCCCCATACCATCCCTCTGGGCCGTCCCAGTGCACCAGCCCCAAGCATCCAGCATCGTGCATCGAACCTGGACTGGCAACTCGTTTCCTACATGATATTTTACATGTTTCATTGCCATTCTCCCAAATCTTCCCACCCTCTCCCTCTCCCACAGAGTCCATAAGACTGTTCTATACATCAGTGTCTCTTTTGCTGTCTCGTACACCGGGTTATTGTTACCATCTTTCTAAATTCCATATATATGCGTTAGTATACTGTATTTATGTTTTTCCTTCTGGCTTACTTCACTCTGTATAATAGGCTCCAGTTTCATCCACCTCATTAGAACTGATTCAAATGTATTCTTTTTAATGGCTGAGTAATACTCCATTGTGTATACACTAATAATGAGAAACAGAAAGAGAAATTAAGGAAACAATTCCATTCACCATTGCAACGGAAAGAATAAAATACTTAGGAATATATCTACCTAAAGAAACTAAAGACCTATATATAGAAAACTATAAAACACTGGTGAAAGAAATCAAAGAGGACACTAATAGATGGAGAAATATACCATGTTCATGGATTGGAAGAATCAATATAGTGAAAATGAGTATACTACCCAAAGCAATTTATAGATTCAACGCAATCCCTATCAAGCTACCAACAGTATTCTTCACAGAGCTAGAACAAATAATTTCACAATTTGTATGGAAATACAAAAAACCTCGAATAGCCAAAGCGACCTTGAGAAAGAAGAATGGAACTGGAGGAATCAACCTACCTGACTTCAGGCTCTACTACAAAGCCACAGTTATCAAGACAGTATGGTACTGGCACAAAGACAGAAATATTGATCAATGGAATAAAATAGAAAGCCCAGAGAATAATCCACGCACATATGGACACCTTATCTTCGACAAAGGAGGCAAGAATATACAATGGATTAAAGACAATCTCTTTAACAAGTGGTGCTGGGAAATCTGGTCAACCACTTGTAAAAGAATGAAACTGGACCACTTTCTAACACCATACACAAAAATAAGCATCTTTTAATTTCATGGCTGCAGTCACCATCTGCAGTGATTTTGGAGCCCAGAAAAATAATGTCAGCCACTGTTTCCCCATCTATTTGCCATGAAGTGATGGGACCAGATGCCATGATCTTCGTTTTCTGAATGTTGAGCTTTAAGCCAACTTTTTCACTCTCCTCTTTCACTTTCATCAAGAGGCTCTTTAGTTCTTCTTCACTTTCTGCCATGAGGGTTGTGCCATCTTCATATCTGAGGTTATTGATATTTCTCCCAGCAATCTTGATTTCAGCCTGTGCTTCCTCCAGCCCAGCGTTTCTCATGATGTACTCTGCATAGAAGTTAAATAAACAGGGTGACAATATACAGCCTTGATGTACTCCTTTTCCTATTTGGAACCAGTCTGTTGTTCCATGTCCAGTTCTAACTGTTGCTTCCTGACCTGCATATAGGTTTCTCAAGAGGCAGGTCAGGTGGTCTGATATTCCCATCTCTTTCAGAATTTTCCACAGTTTATTGTGATCCACATAGTCAAAGGCTTTGGCATAGTCAATAAAGCAGAAAAAGATTCTCCTTCCCAGGCTAGAAGAAAGAGACTAAGAGTCCAGAGAGTCTTCCTTTTTTTATCTCAGTGTAGGGATGCATGACTTTGAGGTAAATCATTAAATTCCTCTGAGCATCTATTAATATTTACTCATCTGTAAAATGGAGACCATAACTTCCCTTATAGACCACTGAAGGTTTAAATGGTGTGAGGGGTGGGAAAGTGCTTGAAAGGTTAAAAGAGCAAGGTACTCCCAAGAGGGTAGCAAGAGCACCCAGAATTCACTGAAACAAAAATAGCATCTTTGCCAGGTGATAAAGCTCCATTAAGGCCTATTTAGAACAGAAAAAGATACTGTTTCAAAAGGATTTCCTTCTTATTAATATAGAAGGAAAGGAGAAGAGGAAGCAAAATAGAAATGGAATAAAGAAAGAGGACATGAATTGGAGACAGAGGCTTAGCTTCCGGTCTCAGTTCTGCCTCTGACAGAGCACAGAGTTGGAAAATGTTACTCAGCTTCCTTGGGCCCCTCATTCCTCACTCAGTGAATGGAGGAATCAGTGTCTCCCTCTCACGGATACTGGAATCCTGAAATGAGTCCATTCCTGTGTGAGGGCCTGGCCCTGAGCCAGGCACACAGGACCGGCTTGGTGAACCCCACTACCTGATGAGTAGAAAGAACCACAGCTTGGAGCCAGCTCAGTGCCACAAGCATAGAGAATGTTAGGTTTTACTTGTTACCATTCATCCATCAATTCATCTTCTCTCCCTCCCTTCCTTCCTCCCTACTTCTACAAGTGCACCCACTTGAAGCTGAGCAAGGAGAATCCGTGCAACGTTATTGAACAATTCATGGGGGTAAAGAAGACCCTTTTGCATGATGTGATTTGAACATTTCCCCAGCATCCCAATTGCCCTGCAGTTTTACCCCTGTTAAGTTTTTGAGGCTCTCTTTAAGGAACTTTGCTTACAACTCTGACGTTTGAACTCCAGAGGGGGCAGTGGCCCGCCCTGGGCAATTCCAGGCAGCTGCAGGCTCGGAGAATGAGTGTCATCAGTGCTGCCCTGTGGATGCTGTATGTGGCGGGCACAGGGGACAGGTCCCTGCCTTTAGGAAATTATTACAGTGAGCCAGGAGCTCTAGAATAACTTGTCTGGTGCTTCAGCCTCCTGAGTCCGCCTCATGCTTTCAGGGCCAGTGCAGTGTGACCTTGCCTTCCTGTGAGCTCTGACAGCATTTTAACTCTTGCTCTCATCGGCACTTCTCAGCATTTGGACGCACAACGTAATCACATTTGTGTACAGACATGGCTTCACTTCTCGCCTTTCTTACTTCCTCTGCTCTAGGTTCCTGGCAGTGACTCAGAGTCCGTCAAGCCACTCATTCTTGCCTTTAAAAAGCTCTCCCTGACTATTCCACAGTCATTCTTTCTGCCCTAATTAGATCTGGGGCCCCTCATTGTTCCCTTGACAGTAGAGGCTTCTCTGCTCCACTTAGGATTCCAGAGCAGGGTGCTTCACTCACTGTATTTCCCCTTTCCTGCTCTGTAAGTTCTATCAGGGCAGGGATGTTTCTTGGGTCCTGCTATATCCTGCGCACCTAAAACAGGGTCTGGAATGTAGGAGATGTTTAAATAGCTCAATGGGAACTCTTATCTTTTATTTAGTTATTTATAGTATTGTGTTAGTTCCATACGGGAAACTATCTTCTAACCTTTTCAATCTTCTCCTACACAGATTAGAGTGTATAGCCTAGTGCTCTGTGCTCAAAAACTCCATGATGAATGAATGAGTGAGAGAATGAATGAATGAATGGCTTATAAAATAGCCATATCCCTTAGGGTTTCAGCCAAGGCTATAAATAATAAGGGATGATGCACTAATATTCTCTAGGTCCTTCCCAGAACTGCTCACCACTTTTTCCTCATCCTTCTCAGTATCCTTGAAAATTGACCTTTATAAGACTGTATCAAGGGTCCTTGTGCCCTCTGGTTGGGTTCGGTCAATGGGAGGCACCAATGGATTAGAGGAAGGAGAAGAGTGAAGTGTACGTAAAGTTGATTCTCCTTATTTGTAGATTCTACAGCTGCAGATTTGCCTACTTGCTAAAGTTTATTTATAATCCCCAAATCAATGCTTGTGGTGCCTTTGTGGTCATTTGTAGACACGCTCAGAATGGTTTAAAAAAAAAAAAAAAAAAGGTTTGTTGCCCAATGTGCTCATTCCCAGATGAGGTCAGACAAGGCAACTGCTCTGCCTTTTTGTTTCAGCTCTCATACTGTGAATAAGCATCCATTTCACAGTCTGTTAACACCATGTTTTCTCACGTCTGTGCTTTTTTGCTGGTGATTTCACTGTTTTAAATGGCCCCCAAGCATACTGCTGAAGTGCTGTGTAGTGTTCCTTATGGGAAAAAATATGTATGTGTGTTACATAAGCTGCGTTCAGGTGCTCATGGCTGTGAGTTCAAGGTTAATGAATCAACAATTTATATGCCAGGTAACTCAGTGATAAAGAATTTGCCTGTCAATGTGGGAGACCTGGGTTTGATCCCTGGGTCGGGGAAGATCCCCTGGAGAAGGAAATGGCAACCCACTCCAGTATTCTTGCCTGGAGAATTCCATGGACAGAGGAGCCTGACGGGCTACAGTCATGGGGTTGCAAAAAGTCAGACAGGACCTAGCAACTAAACAACAACAATTCGAAACAAACATTAAACAAGGATATGTATTGATTGGGTGATGAAAATGTTGTGGCAGGACCCTAGCTCTGGATCTCGCCTGGGAACGAAGTTTCAGTGCTCACTAATTCAGTATTAGCAGCTACTTCGTAGAGCATAACTGCCTGGAATAATGAGAATCAATTACTTATTCTCCGGTCAGTTTCCTGCCTGCTGTGTTGACATGAGGTTGATTCCACCCCTTGTCAAAAGCCACGGCTCCCATCCGGGCACCTTCTTTGGAGCTACACTGATTGTTGTAGACTTGTGGTAGCAGCTGCCTCTCCTTGCCCCTTGAGGTGCCTGGGGTGGAGACATGTCCCCACTGCAGCTAGCCCTAGAGTGCTTCACTGTCCCTTGCTGAATTCCCTGCATCCTGCCCACACCTTTGTAAACAGTCCCTTATTAAACTCCCTTCATATCCCATCTAAGTGTACCATCCTGACCAATACTCAGTTGATGGAAAATCCCAGCTATTTTCTTTTTAGCACCTAGACATCCACAGGGGCGTGGCCCCCTCTCCTACCCCCAGTCTGGAGTGGATCTTCACCCACAACAGCCCCTGTTTCCCCACGTCACCCTGACTGGAAGGTCCTACCTCTCGGGCAGTGCTACCGAGTGGAGTCCCCTGACCAGCATCCCTTGGGAGCTTGCTAGAAATGCAAATTGCTGGCCCTCCTAGATCTATTGGGGAGAGCCCTGGAATCTGATTTTAATAAGACCTCCAGATGATTCTTATGCACACTCAAGTTTGAGACCCATTTCCTGGAGAACTGGGAGTGGGGAGTGCTGCTTCTAGGACCCCTGCCAGAGCTTCTGACTCCCACCTACCTGGCTTTCCGAGGCTTCCCAACCCTTGTTTCTCAAGGTTGAAGCACAGTTAGGAAGACACACAAGCTGGGATGCAGAATCCTTTGAACCCCATGTGGTGGCTGTTTCTTAGCTGGCAGAGCATGATTCCTTACAGGACAAATACAACAATCCTGGGGGCTCAGCCCTGAAACCTCAGGTATCTCTGAGCCACAGCCACAGAGCAAGAGGGAAGACAAGTGGTGTGGCTCCAGATAAGCTATGCCAAGAATGCCATTTTGGCATATTAATTATTTTGAGCTGAAGCAACTGAGAAACAGCGAATGCAAGAGCTCTCTGCCCTACCCTCTTTACAAAGCAGAGCGTAATTTCCCTCTTGAAGGTTGCAATAATTTTTACCACTTCTTGTATAGGATGGGGAGAATGATACTTATCATTGTAGGTGGAAGGCTGTCTGCATAAATAGACCTTACTAAAGTAGCCCTACCTTCTACCTCCTGGTAGTCTCCTCCACGAGTTTCCTAGTCACTTTCCCATAGTTTACTGCCCCTGGAATAGGGGCAAACCCTCTTTCCTTTTTCTAGTTACTTGTCCACTATTATCATTTTGTTAATATATAAGTCTAGCTACTTTTTTGAGTTTTCACTTGTTTTCTGTGAAGCATTTTCTGTGCATATAAAATTTGTATGCCTTTTCTTCTGGCAGGTTTTTTGTTGTTGTTGTTATTGTTTTGGGGGGTGCTTTTGTTTGGCTTTTATATTTTGGCTGGCATGTGGAATAGTTCCCTGATGAGGGATCAAACCCAGGCCTCTGCAGTTAAAGCACCAAATCCGAACCACTAGGCCACCAGGGAACTCCCTCTCCTGTCAGTTTAATTTGCAGGTCCCAGTGACTAAACATGAGAACAGAGGAAAAAGTTTCCCCTCCTGCCTGCTTCAGTGGCAAGAACTGGCAGGTGGCATGGCCCTTTGGTATTGAAAGAGGAAAAGATTTTCATCCCACTTATAAATCACTTCTCTGTGGTGAATGGAATCTCTTCTGTCACTGTTATTTTCTATAATCTCCCTTATTTCAAAATGCAGATTTGAGGCAGCTTAGTAATATATATATTAATAAGGCTAAAAAATAGACATAATTGGGGTTTGCAAATTGTTCACTTAAAACGTCCTTAAAATGGTTGGCTGCTTTGCTGGAATGCTAGTAACCAAAGGTTCCAGTGTTCGAGCGTATGAAAGCCTCTGCTAGTCACCTGTGCTGAAAATGGCATCTAAAGTGAAGACTTTAGAAAAACGTAGTGACTTTGAGATTATCCTTCAGGTTCTGCACGCTCTCTGTTGTTCTTGGCTATTAAAAAAGAAAGCATATTTGTTACTGAAATGTAGTTAACATCTTACCACTGAATTATGTATGTCACTTAGATAAATATAATTGCTGTAAATGTCTATATGGTCTCGGATTCAGTTTTTATTTAGAAATGGGAGCTTTTTTGTTTATAGGATCATCAACAACTAAAAAATGTTTCTAAGGCAATGAGTTTCTTTAAACAATAACAAAAATGCCTTGTTGACTCACCATGTAATCAAAATCTCCCTAATTTGTTGTCTGACTACTTCAGGCCACTTGTAAAGAAAAATTCCTTTGCAAATCATTTTAGATGTAGTGTTATAACTTTTTCTCAATTTTTTGTTTTATTTTTTAAATTTATTTTTTAATTGGAGGACAGTTGCTTTACAATGTTGTGTTAGTTTCTGCTGTACAACAACACAAATCAGCCATAATAATACATCTATCATCTCCCTCTTGAGCTGCCCTCCCCTGCCCCCACCTCACTCTTCTGCTGCTAAGTCACTTCACTCGTGTCCGACTCTGTGCGACGCCATACACGGCAGCCCACCAGGCTCTGCCGTCCCTGGGATTCTCCAGGCAAGAACACTGGAGTGGGTTGCCATTTCCTTCTCCAATGCATGAAAGTGAAAAGTGAAAGTGAAGTCGCTCAGTCGTGTCCAACTCCTAGTGATCCCATGGACTGCAGATCACCAGGCTCCTCCATCCATAGGATTTTCCAGGCAAGAGTACTGGAGTGGGTTGCCATTGCCTTCTCCGCCTCACTCTTCTAGATCATCACAAAGCGCATGGCTGGGCTCCCTGTGTTATGTGGCAACTTCTCACCAGCTATCTATTTTACACATGGTAGTGCCTTTATGTGGAGAAGGCAATGGCACCCGACTCCAGTACTCCTGCCTGGAAAATCCCATGGACGGAGGAGCCTGTTAGGCTGCAGTCCATGGGGTTGCTAAGAGTTGGACACGACTGAAGCGACTTAGCAGCAGCAGTGTCTTTACGTCTATGTTATTTTTCCTTTTGTCCCACTCTCTCCTTCCCCCACTGTGTCCACAAATCCACTCTCTATATATGTGTCTCCATTCTTTCCCTGCAAATAGGTTCAAAAATACCATTTTTTTAAGATTCTATATATATGCATTAATATACAATATTTTTCTGATTTACTTCACTCTGTATAGCAGGCTCTATATTGATCCACCTCATAGAACTGACTCGAATTTGCTCTTTTTTCTATGGCTGAATAGTATCCCACTGTGTGTATGTACCACATCTTCTTTATCATTTGTCAGTGGATGTCTAGGTTGCTTCCCTGTCATAGCTATCAATTTTTCATTTTAAAATAAATTTTCTATGTGTGTATGAATATGTGGAAAGGAAAGACAGTCATTCTTTTCCTTTTTTATATATACTTTTTATTTTTTAATAATTTTTAAAAGTATTTATTTGGGCATTGGGTCTTAGTTGCAGCAAGCAGGATCTTTGTTGCATCATGCAGGATCTTTCCTTGTGGTGCACGGACTCTAGTTGTGGTACGTGGGCTCCAGAACACTCGGGCTCAGTAGCTGTGGTGCATAGGCTTAGCTGCTCTGCATGTGGGACCTCAGTTCCCAGACCAGGGAGTGAACCCCATGTCCTCTGCATTGCAAGGCAGATTCTTAACCACTGGACCAGCAAGGAAATCCACTTCATGTTCTTTTTAAAATGACTCATAGTCACAATGCCTAGTTTCCCAACTGCCAGGCCTTGATATTGTAATTCCTGCCGCCAATGATGCAACAAGTGCACTGATTTTAAATAGAAGGAAAGTGTGAAAGGGTTTGACCACAAAAGTTTTAAAAATCCTTGTTAAGTGGCTCTGAGCAGATTAACTCTCACTGTTGGAGAGCATCACACTGTGCAAGGGTCTCACAGGAGCCTCTCTCCCCACCCACTTCTTTTCTCAGTATTATTTGCATGCTCTTTTATTTTTATATGACCTAAGACATAGAAAAACTATATTGATAATAGCTCTTTAAATAGTGATTTATTCACTTACAGCCTGTCAGAATAAATTAAGAGAACACTTGTCCAAGGGAAAAAACAGTAAATGCAGAAACAAGGGATGAAAAAAACTAAAGGGAAACAAGAAGTGGCTCAGGGCTAAGAAAATACACAGTGCATGCCATAGGTGCTGTATTATTGCTAAAGGTGAGCCTCAGATTTGGCTCTGAGTTTCAGAGGAGAATAAAGGAAAAACAAACCAATTATAAGATTCACTATGTCCACAAAATGGAAACAAACACTCCAGGAGCTTTGCTTGATACCGGCAAAGAAGGAACACTGGGGGAATCTTTGGGAAACATCATTAGGGAAAGACCTAAGGGTTTGAGCAGTTCCTTCTCACTGATTTGGGAATGAGGTGGGCCTCCCTGGTGGCTCAAATGGTAAAGAATCCGCCTGCATGTGGGAGATCTGGGTTCCATCCCTGGGTCAGGAAGATCCCCTAGAGAAGGGAATAGCAACCTACTGTAGTATTCTTGCCTGGAGAATCCCATGGACAGAGGAGCATGGCAGGCTACAGTATAGTGGGAATTCCTAATAATGTCCTTTCACAGCCTTGAGAAATTCCACAGAAATAGCAACTGGCAAAACAGCATATATTAAGAAAATGTATTAATAATTATCTTTCATGTTTTTCTTAAGAATAATCTCCTTGCTACAACCCCCAAGGCCAGACCCAGAAGGGAGTATGACTGGGATCATGAAAGCATGGTCCTTGGAACACCAGGGTCGGCGTCAGGCATGAACGCTGCCTATGCACTTGCTGCTTGTTCCCGCTGCTGCTGCTGCTAAGTCGCTTCAATCGTGTCTGACTCTGTGCGACCCCATAGACGGCAGCCCACCAGGCTTCCCCGTCCCTGGGATTCTCCAGGCAAGAACACTGGAGTGGGTTGCCATTTCCTTCTCCAGTGCATGAAAGTGAAAAGTGAAAGTGAAGTCGCTCAGTCGAGTCCGACTCTTAGCACCCCCATGGACTGCAGCCCACCAGGTTCCTCCATCCATGGGATTTCCCAGGCAAGAGTACTAGAGTGGGGTGCCATTGCCTTCTCCTGAGACTAGCCCAAAAGGAAATGGCCTGGGATAAAAACAAGATCTGGACTATGTCAGTGTAGTGTCTTGGGAAAGCTAAGATCAAAAAGAGTCTTGTAGTCTGCAATTAGGAATAAAAGCTGGACTCAGAGCAGACTCTGCACCTCAGTCCAATAGAGGCTGCAGGTCCCCTGACCCATTGCAACAAGTTTCGTGTTTTGTCTTCATTCTCATTGTTCACTCCCAGACCATTAGGGCAACACTACAGTCCGTGGGGTTGCAAAGAGTCAGACACAACTAGCAACTAGCACTTCTACACTTATTTCTGATCCAAAGCCCTGGTCTTCTCAGGGGACCCAACCTTGTTCCTCATTCCTTCTCTATTCTCTCTAAACCCCATACTTCCTCTCAGGAGCCTGCAAGCTAGAACACAGCCAGAAGGATAGGGTTGACTTACTTGGGGAGTTACCTTGACTTCGGGGTGTAGTCTTTGTTTTCACTGCTCCCAGAGTTGTGGATTTTGAACTCTGCACATTAGAATCCTTCTGGCAACTTTCCAAAGTTGTGTAATTGCCTGGGCACCACTCAGATGAACTGGATATAGGCCTCTAGGATTGAGCCCAGAATTCATATATATTTTAAATGTTCCAGCTAATTCTTATGTATAGCCAGTTGAGTAAAAACACAGACAACTGGATATACTTGGAAGTCTACAAACCTGAGTGTGTATCAGTCCCCTGAGGAGCTTGTTAAACATTAAAATTGCTCAGTCACAGTATGCCTCCTAATCCTCCCAGCCTCTGACTCTGAAGGCTGAGGAATTCTACATTTTTAACAAGAACCCTAGGTAATTATGAGGCAGTCTATTCACAGATTCACACCAGTTTAAAGGAGGAACACCCTGGGGTCTAGTCTGCTCTGACAACAGCAGGCTGTGTGACCTTGGGCCTATTAATAAGTACTCTAGTTTTGGTCCTCATTGGTAAAATGGTTATAGAAATAATCTACTATACCTACATCTATTAATACCTAGCTCCATCAATCAGGGACTGGGGCGTTTTAATTTTTGTATCCACCCCCCCAAGCCCCCCCTGCCCCCCGCCAAACCTACATCAATTCCTGGCACACAGTAGGCACTCAACTAAATTGAAGATGTGCTCCTATGTAGGAAAGCAGATTTTAGAAGGACTAAGTATGTCTGTGGCCACCAGGTATGCATTTTTATTGGGTGGGTAGGTATGTGCACTGGGAGGCTGATATATATACAGAAGACTAGATTGAAATTATGGAAATCTAGGTCTCTAGGTTCATTCATTTAAGCCTGTGTGTGTGAACTTAGGGATGGGTGGAAAGGTGCCCTTTGGCCTGGTTTCACCTATCTTATGTCAAAATTTAGGTGGATTTAAATGTAATCCTACAGCCGATGCTGACATAGGCACTCCTGCAAGAACTGAACTTGCAAAAGACATGTTATAGTTCAATGATTTTGTAACATCTGTGGCTCTGAAATAAACCTGTTAAAAAGCTGCTGCTGCTGCTGCTAAGTCGCTTCAGTCGTGTCCGACTCTGTGCGAGCCCATAGATGGCAGCCCACCAGGCTCCCCCGTCCCTAGGATTCTGCAGGCAAGAACACTGGAGTGGGTTGCCATTTCCTTCTCCGATGCATGAAAGTGAAAAGTGAAAGTGAAGTCGCTCAGTCGTGTCCGACTCTTTGAGACCCCATGGACTGCAGATCACCAGGCTCCTCCGTCCATGGAGTTTTCCAGCAGCATGGGTTTTATTGGACAAGTATAATAGGACAGTTTACTGAAGTATGAAAATTTCTTATTGATTTAAGACAGTGTCTACAAATACCATCCTCTGAACAGTGACCAAACTGTGAATGTTTTTATGTGAAATGCCCAATTAGTGTACAAAAATTACACTATGTGCCAAGTCAGGGGAGTAGGCAGAGCAAGAGACTGGAACCAGGAGCCAGATCTGGGCTCTGGTCCTGCCTGAGGACTCACTGTGTACCTTGGGCAAGTTGGCTGTCCTCCCTGGGATTAAGTTCCTCTTCTGTAAAATGAAGTTTTGGATGATTATCTTGAGGGTCCCTTCTGTCCCCCACAGGATATGGCTATCTGCTTGCAAGACTGAAGCACTGAAAGTCTTCTCCATTCATTCTTTCTGCTCAGAATCACCCCATGTGATCAGAGTACACCAAGTGGGTCCCTCCTTTCCTTTCGGCCATTGACCTGCATTCAAACGGACACCTTTATAAACCAGTCCACACTATTCACTCTTAGAAAGGTGATACTCAAGAAGTCTACCAATAATTTCCAATGTAAATAAACTTGATAGTCTTTATTTCTTTAATACTCCATATTAAACCAGAATTCTAGCTACACACAACCACTTTCAAACAACAGAAGTCTTGTTTGGGGGTGGAGGTGAGGAGAGGCTCTTTCATTCTGTGGTTAATAGTTCAGGCTCTGAGTATTGAAAAATAATTACAGTTCCCTAAATCTGGGTGTAAAACCAGAAATGTCTAACAGCAACATACATATGACTCATTGATAAAACCAGACTTTTCTTTCCGCTCTTCTTCCTATTGGTATAGGCAGACCTTGATTATTGTGCTCCACTTTATTGCACTTCAGAGAGTGCACTTTTTACAGATTGACGGTTTGTGGCAATCCTGTGTCAAAGCAACTGTTTTGACACGATTTTTTCAAAACATTTGTTCACTTCGTGTCTCTCTGTCACATTTTGGTAATTCTTGCAATATTTCAAACTTTTTCATTCTTATTTGTTATGATCTGTGATCAGTGATGTTACTGTTGGAAAAAGAATACCACTCACTGAAGGCTCAGATTGTTTTTAGCAATAAAGTATTTTTAAACATATATGTAATACATGTACATTTTTATATCTAATGCTGTTATTGTTCAGTCGCTAAGTTGTGTCTGATTCTTTGCGACCCCATCAACTTTAGCATGCCAGGCCTCCCTATCCTTCATTAACTCCCTGAGTTTGCTCAAACTCATGTCCATTGAGTCAGTGATGCCACCCAACCATCTCATCCTCTCTCACCCCTTTCTCTTCCTGTCCTCAATCTTTCCCAGCAAAAGGATCTTTTCCAATGAGTCGGCTCTTTGCATCAGGTGGCAAAAGCATTAGAGCTTCAGCATCAGTCTTTCCAGTGATTATTCAGGGTTGATTTCATTTAGGATTGACTGGTTTGATCTCCTTGCTGTCCAAGGACTCTCAAGAGTCTTCTCAACACCACAGTTGGAAAGCATCAATTCTTTGACACTCAGCCTTCTTTATGGTCCAACTCTCACATCCATATATGACTACTGGAAAAACCATAGCTTTGACTACAAGGGCCTTTTGTTGGCAAAGCGATGTCTCTGCTTTTTAATACACTATCTAGGTTTGTCATAGCTTTTCTTCTAAGGAGCAAACATCTTTTAATTTCATGACTACAGTCACTGTCTGCAGTGATTTGGGAGCCCAAGAAAATGAAATCTGACACTGTTTCCACTTTTTCCCCCTCCTATTTTCATGAAGTGATAGGACTAAATGCCATGATCTTAATTTTTTGAATGTTGAGTTTTAAGCCAGCTTTTCACTCTCCTCTTTCTCAAGAGGCTCTTTAGTTCCTCTTCACTTTCTCCTTTAAAGTGGTATCATGTGCATATCTGAGGTTATTTATATTTCTCCTGGCAATCTTGAGTCCAGCTTGTGAGTCATCCAGCCCAGCATTTTGTATGATGCACTCTGCATATAAGTTAAATAGGCAGGGTGACATACTTCTTTCCCGATTTTGAACCAGTCCATTGTTTCATGTCTAGTTCTTACTGTTGCTTCTTGTCCTGCATACAGATTTCTCAGGAGGCAGGTAATGTGGTCTGGTATTCCCATCTCCTTAAGAATATTCTGAAGTTTGTTGTGATCCAGTCAAATGCTTTAGCATAGTCAATAAAGCAGATGTTATTTTTTTTTAATTCCCTTGCTTTTTCTATGATCCAGTGTATATGTATATGTAATGTTACTGTCATCCATTAAGTGCACAGTAATGAAAATGTAAATCTAACTTCTTTATGCATTGGTAAATGAAAAATTCATGTGACTCACTTTATTGCAATATAAATTTTATTGTGGTTTGGAACCAAATCTGCAGTATTTCCACGAAACACCTGTATGTGTGTTAGATTCCTATTGCTGCTATAAGAAATTACTGCAAATGCAGTGGCTTGCTACTGCTAAGTCACTTCAGTCGTGTCCAACTCTGTGCGACCCCATAGATGGCTCCCCTGTCCCTGGGATTCTCCAGGCAAGAACACTGGAGTGGGTTGCCATTTCCTTCTCCAATGCATAAAAGTGAAAGTCAAGGTGCTCAGTCCTGTCCGACCCTCAGTGACCCCATGGACTGCAGCCTTCCAGGCTCCTCCATCCATGGGATTTCCCAGGCAAGAGTACTGAAGTGGGGTGCCATTGCCTTCTCCGATGCAGTGGCTTAAAAGAACCAAATATATTACCTTACAGTTCTGGAGGTCACCTGTAGCTGATTCATGTTCATGTATGGCAAAAACCACCACAATATTGTAAAGTAATTAGCCTCCAATTAAATTAAATAATTTCTTTTTTAAAAAAGAAAAAATAAAGACCAAAATGGCTCAGCTGGGCTGTTCTCCTTCTGGAGGCCATAGGGGAGAATCCATATCCTATCTTTTCTAGCTCCAAGAGGCTGTCTGCATTCCTTGGCTTGTAGCTCTGTGTCACTCCAACCTGTCCTTCTGTCATCACTTCTTTAATTCTCCCACCTCTCACTTTCCCTTATAAGAATCCTCATGTTTACATTAGCCCCATCCAAATAATCCTGGATAATCTCCCATCTTAAAATCCTTATTTTAAGCAATCTGCAAACTCCTTTTTGCCAAGTAAGGTAATATATTCGCAGGTTCTAACATTAGGGTGTGGACATTGTTGGGGGCTATTATTTTGCGTAACATGCACATTTACTTTCAAATCCCACCTTGGCCACTATGTGACCTTTGGTAAATTATATCCTTTCTTTGGGCTTCAGTTTCCTCATCAATTAAAGTGGGTTAATAATCAATCACTGTATGGTTTTTTGTCTTGTTTTAATTGGTTGGTTTTTGAGGATTAAATAAGAAAATGTTTAAGCCCATGGCATACTGTCTACCTGCTATGTGTTATACTTAAGAGGAGAAAATTTGGGGCTTTAGTTTAAAAACCAATCTGGAGCCTGTCTGCAGTCATCTACACCTTAGCATCATGTGTAATCAGTGATGATATTCAGGATGATGACTCAGGTGCTGCAAAATCCTAATCTTCCAAAGCTTTAATTGTTTGAGATATTCTCCTTATTAAGGTGGTAAATTGGAGAGTAGCGTCTCAGAAAAAATTTTAATTATAAGACTTGGGGAAGGGACCTCCCTTTAATGGTGAGTTAAACAGAAAATTCTATTTGCCAGAGTCTCTTCCCTTCTCCCCTTGGTATTTGTGGTCCTTGAGGCCTGCCTGGGTGGGTGCCTGTGCATTGGTGCTGAGGTTATGTAGCAGGAAAGGTACTGAATCTGGTGGGAGGGGCCCTGTCACACTGGAAGGAAAATGAGCCCTGTTTTCAGGAGAAGCATCTGTAACACACCTTTGTGGGCTACTCATTTAGAGTTTCCTAATGAAAGGGCATCTAGTTCCACATCAAACAGGAAAATCAACTATTCTGCCCAAGAGTGTAGGTGAAATGTGAGACAGCCCCAAATAGAAAAGAGAAGTCTCCATCAACACAAACACTTCCTTCATCTTTTCAGAGAGGACTAATCATCCAATAAAACAGATGAAGTGATTAATATTGAACCAGAAGGATAGCAAAGGCCTGGACATGGACCAGTGAACATCACAAAGGCTTAGAAGGATGATGAAACAGATACAAGTTCCTCTTTTCCAGTCTCATGGGAATAAGTGTCCAGTGCTCTGAGAAAGGTAGTTAGAGTTAGTGTTAATCATATGTGGGTGAAAATTTGCAGTGGTATCAGCATAATTATAGGTTACATTTGCAAAGTACTTTGGTATCTATAAAGAGTTTCCTTATGTTTATTTCATGTAATCCTTAGGGTAACCCTGGAAACTGGCCAAAGCAGATTTTACTATCTCTGCTTTTACAGATGCAGAAACAGAGGCACCAAGAGATGAAATGATTTCCTTAAGATCAGACAGCAGAGTAGTGGCAGAGCCAGAATGTCAACCTATATTGATCTCCACTGGCTGTCTTGTTCTCCTCTTGGCTGCCTCACTGGAAGGCTGTCCGTCTGTTCACTTCATAGTGGAGTGGTAGCAGACTTCTTTTCGTTCTCTCTTGCCTCTGCCCCTCACTGCACCTCACCTTTATGCTAGTCCCTAGTTCCCAAAATACTCTTATCATTTTGCTTCTAAAAGGGTAGCAAAGTAGCAACACTGGCATTGTCAGGAAGCCTGTTAGAAACGCAGAATCTCCCCCACCCTAGACCTCCAGACTCCGATCGTAGGTGTTTCCTACAATCAAGTTCAAGAAGCCCTACCCTACCACATCTGTGTACCTGGTAATCCAAAATGATTCCTTCTCTTCCCTTTTTTTTCCTGTCCCTAACACCACGAGGATTGTAACAATGGAATTTCACTGATTTCCTCTTTCCTTCTGGAACTTCCGCCTGTACCAGTTGATGGCTTTATGGTCTCAAAAGAACTTCATAGGCTCGTTCATTCCCCACATTTTGTTCTGTTAAGCCCTTCCACCTTGGAGTCCTGGCTCACTCTAGCAAGAAGTTCATTCAAGGAAGTTTTATCACAGAATGCTCAAAGGGCTCTCAGTAAGATGTACTCCCTAAGAGGTGAGAGTGGACTCCATTATTTGCTTGAAGAGAGATCAAGATAAGGCCTGGGCCCCACAAACCTCTCTTGGGTAATCAAAGAGAACTAATTCTAGTTTTTTCTTTCCTCTTCCTTAGCAGAAACAACAAAGATTCTTGGCAGTAAAGGAAAGGGTGAGGTATTGGTGGCAGGAGGTGGGGAGGGTATGTGTGATTAACCTGCAAGCCGGAAGAGATAATCAGTCAATTAGGGGTTGGTTTTGCCAGACAGAACAGAGAGAAGATAAATAACTTGAACAAATTAGTCTCTTTCACACTTTCTCCTCCCCACTCCTCCAAAGTTTAAGAAACTTCTTTTTTTTTAATTTAAGAGCACAAACAATTGTCAGATCCTCTCAGGGTCACAGGTCAGGGGCATTACAGGTTTAAAAATAAACAATTTTTTTTTTAAGCCAATACAGAAAGGGCACTGAAGTTCATCTGATGAAACAGAAACAAGCGAAATACCAAGATATAGGTTTTAGGCTCAGCAAGTAGAGTTATAAAAGATTCAAAGGGGCCAGATGCTGTTCCTAGGGAGGGTCCTGGCCAGTGGAAGGGGGCGTTTCCCTCTGTTCATGTCAGCAGGAAACCCAGCTAAGCCACCAGTGTGCCCAGGGCACTACTTGCACTCTGGAGAAAACCAGCCATAATTTATGGATAGACCAGTTGGAAAAATGTGATATTTGTTGAATTTTATCTCTATAGTCAGGATGGTGTCTCTGGAAGGAAGAACTGGGGTTGACATAATCAGAATGCATGAGTGTCAACTGGAAGTCTATTTATGGTTTCCTGAAAGGCCGATAAAGCTGAAAAACCCACCCAGTATACACACAATCAGAAGGACGGATGCAGGTAGCTCGCCTAGGTTTCTGCAAGAGGAGCAAGGGCCGTTCAGTCTGACCCAAGTGGCTTTTTGTTAGGTCTCAGCAAGACGGACTGCAGAGGTTTCTCTTTAGTTCTTACAAAAGTTGAATTTAATCTCTCCTGTTGGGTCCACTTATGTCTGAACCTGGACAAAAAGAGCTTGAAGGTGCAGGAAGGAAGGTGCTGGGATGTAGGATGGCAGTGTTTTCTAGAACAGGGATCTAATTTTAAGAAGAAAGTGTTTTTCTGTACATCAGAACCAATTTGTAGGTTTGACTGAGTCTCAACTCCTGGAAATTCCCTCCTACTTTACAGAGGATTCCACTTCAAATTAAGAGTCAGGGACTTTCCTGGCCGTCCAGTGATTAAGACTCTGCCTTCCAACCTAGGGAGTGTGGGTTCAATCCCTGGCCAAGGAACTAAGATCCCACAGCCATGTGGCATGGCCAAAAGATTAAAAAAGAAAAAAAAAAAAGTGTTGCTACTGATATTGACCACTCTGTGGAGGAATGCTCTGTTTCCCACAGCTGTGGGCTTTATCCTAGGCCACTCACTCTCTGCTCTTCCCTCCCTTCCTTCCCATGGGACACTCAGAGAGTAAATACAGTGGCATAGCCCCAGCTTGATCCAAATCTAAGAGGGTGGAACAGGGCTGTAACTGCGGATCAGTTTCATGCTCCCGTGTGTTCAAAGCACACACTGCTTGGGTGTGGTGAGGAGTAGAATGAGGAAGCACTAGACAGGACTCACCTGTCACCTGCAAAGAAAAGAAAGAGGTCCGGCTACACTGGCTACATCTGATCTACTCTAGCGCTGAAAACTTTACCCTCAATTGAGAGCTAAGAATTCAGTGTATAATCTGATTCTCACTCAGGGAAATACTTATCTCTGGCAAGTGTGTCCTTGAAGGCTTAAAGATAAGGGTTTGAAGGTTCTAAACTGGCAGCTGGCAGGCAGGATCGTTTACAGACCTGTTTTGTTTTGGTGTGCACAATGATCTTCTCTTTTTAAAATTAGTTCTTGACATTAGCAGAGCAGAAGCTTTCACATAAATATCTGAATTTCTGCCATTTCTTGAAAGATTAGAAGACCTGGTTATGCTGGGCTTCCCAATTCCACAGAGCAGTAGTCACAGATTTAGGTGGGGCTTGGGGGTCACAGTTCACCCCAGTTCTTACCACTCCCTGCAACCGTAATCTGAACTGTTTTAGCCTTACCTTATCTGCCCATATCAGAAAATAGTTTATAAATGTTCTGTTGCCCCAAATTAGTCAAAACCACCCTATGAGCACAACAGCACAAGACCTTGTGGGTTTTTATCTCTGAATCTCTCAACTTGGCCTCCTGATCTTACAGGAGTCCCTTAAAAATTAGCTTTACCTCTGACCAGGGTATTTGGGTAACTCTTTATGTTAAGTGAAATTAGAACCATGGAGGAATCTTGGAGGAAATGGTTTTAAAAATGAGGCTATGAATTAAGGTCCTTTCTTTGCTTTCTTTGAAGAATGACCATCTCTGCCACAGATCTGTCTGATTATCTTAGAAATAAATTAATAATCCTTGAGTGAGAAATCCTAGTTTGGGTTGCTTGAAAATAAGAGGTTATCTTATTTTATTATTATCATCACAATTTATAACAATAGCATTGGTGTAGAAAATCATTGTACTGTAACTTTGAACTTGGACAGGCATCTGTTTCTGGAGCTAAGAATTCTTTTTAAATTCCACTTACTATCTGGTCAGCTGTGTATAATTTATAGTGAATATAACTTTATTATTACTGAAGTAAAATTCATATTGTATAAAATTAACCATTTTTAAAGTGTACAATTTAATGGCATGTAGTACATTCACATGGAGAAGGCAATGGCACCCCACTCCAGTACTCTTGCCTGGAAAATCCCATGGATGGAGGAGCCTGGTAGGCTGCAGTCCATGGGGTCGCAAAGAGTTGGACACAACTGAGCGACTTCAATTTCACTTTTCACTTTCATGCATCAGAGAAGGAAATGGCACCCCACTCCAGTGTTCTTGCCTGGAGAATCCCAGGGACGGGGGAGCCTGGTGAGCTGCCGTCTATGGTGTCGCACAGAGTCGGACACGACTGAAGTGACTTAGCAGCAGCAGCAGCAACAGTACATTCACAATATTGTACAAGCTGCCACCTCTGTCTGGTTCCAACACATTTTCATCACCCGCAAAGGAAACTTTGTACCCATAAAGCAGTTGATTCCATCCCCCTCTCCCTATCCCTGGAAAGGATCAATCTGCATTCTCTCTGTGTTAGTTTACCTATTCTAGATATTGTATGTGAACAGAATCAGACAATAGGCAACCTTCTGTGTCTGGCTGCTTTCGTGTAGCATAATGCTTTCTTGGTCCATCCGCATTGTAGCATGTATCAGCACTTCATTTCTTTTTATGACTGAATAATATTAATAATAATTTAATGACTGAATACTCTTTATTATTAAAAAAAGAGTACTTATTCTTGGTATTTCTGGTTTTTTTGCTCATTGACTGCTTCGTACCATAGAAGACCAAGACTTGAGATAAGAAAGGGAAATAGTTTTTCCACAAAACCTCTCACCAAGAAGGTGGGGATAAAGAAAAATGTACAATACTTGCAAGGATATGAAAGCCTTGTATTTCAAGGTTAGGCAAGTTTCCCTCAGGCTAAGATTGTAAATTGCCTTTCACAACTTTGTTGTCGTTGTTCAGTGGCTTAAGTTGTGTCTGACTCTGCAACCCCATTGGTTCAGACACCAGTTAGCCCCTTTTAAGGACCTCATCTCTGAGGTTTATGCCAAACTTCCCTGTCCTTCACTATCTCCCGGAGTTTGCTCAAACTGAGTTTGTCCACTGAGTTGATGATGCCATCCAGCCATCTCATCCTGTATCGTCCCTTTTCCCTCCTGCCCTCAATGTTTTCCAGCATCAGGGTCTTTTCCAATGAGTTGGCTCTTCGCATAAGGTGGCCAAATTACTGGAGCTTCAACTTCAGTAGCAGTCCTTCCAATGAATAGTCAGGGTTGATTTCCTTTAGGACTCACTGGTTTGATCTCCTTGCTATCCAAGTGACTCTCAAGAATCTTCTCCAAAACCACAGTTTGAAAGCATCAGTTTTTACTTGGGTGCTCAGCTCAGTCTTCTTTATGGACCAACTCTCATATCCATACATGACTACTGGAAAAAACATAGCTTGGACTATAGAGACCTTTGTCGGCAAAGTGACGTCTCTGCTTTTTAATACACTAAGTTTGCCATAACTTTTCTTCCAAAGAGCAAGCATCTTTTAATTTCATGGCTGCAGTCACTGTCCGCAGTGATCTTAACAACTTTAAGTTTCTGTAAAGGGTCTGTCGAGTTCTCTCATTTCCTTTCACTCACATATAGCCACCAGCAAAAGAGTGACCTGTAGGTTTTGGAAACCAGGTCAGAGACCCAGAGATGTTATCTCTTCATCTTGTGAATGTCCTACAGAATAGGTTCAAACCACAGAAAAGGAGCAACAGCTTTCACACCTTGAGCTCTTGCCAGGTCTCCCATTCAAGGCCCTCAAAATAGCCCTATTAACCTTACTTCTCAGTTGGAGAAACTGAGGCACTGCAAGGGTAAATAATCCACTGGAGGTCACACAGCAAGCTGGTAGTAAAGAGCACAGATGGAAGCAGTTTGAGTGCAGAACCCATGCTCTTAGCCAGAACACCTTCTGGGTCTGACATTCCTAACTGCTAACAAGATGTGCCAAGGTGCTACACAGTCCTTCTGGCCACTGGGGGTGCAGGAGGGCATGGCAGGTTGGGAGACGGTGGCAGCAGCGATGCTGATCCAATCTTCCTTTAGGTGAGAGGAGGGGCATCTGGCCCAGGCTCTGCTCAGTCAGCCTGTGTGCCATCTTGGGCTTGTGGACCAGAGATGGAAGGCCCTTGACTGCACCGTGGTTTACCATTTCAGTGTATGCAGGAATCACAGTTCCAGGGCCCTACCTGCAGGGAGTCAGATGCAATAGGTGGGTAGGACACAGGAAGATGTTTTTTAAGCAGGTGCCCAAGTAATTCTCATACCACATGGTCCTCAGACTACACTGTGGGAGAGATTTGTTATTCTCATCCCAGATCCGTTGTTATCCCTTTTCTCCTTCAGGTGTCTGGGAGAAGCACAGTTGCAGAGGTCCCAGTGGAGGTCACATGAAATGGGCCTGGGTCAGAGCCTGCAAGAGAGGTTCTGGGGGCTGCAGGTGGTCTCTGGGCATGCATTCTTAGATGTGCTGAACACTGGCAACATACATGAACATTAATTTTGTTACACGTCTAAAACAGCTGAACTTTGGCCCAGAGTCAGCTTCTTCCACCCCCTAAACTGCTGAGTCACCCACCTCTGTTCTGGCTCTCCTGCCCCTACAGCCCAGGGAGGAAGGCAAACAAAGCCCTGGGCATGTGGCCCTCAAATAAATTCCTAGAGACTTCCAGCTCTCTGGGTTCTCTTCCTCTAATACAAGGAATGCACTATGGATGAGGGAAGAGAAAATGCAAAATCCAAAGCCATTTAAAAGTCTAAGCATGAATTCTTCTCTATTCATGAAAATTCTCCCCTAATTTTTTTTTAATTGGTTCAGCTATTCATTAATTGTTGAATCTTTACCCTAAAACCTTTTAGTCTACAAATGTACTTGTGCTTAGGCTGGAGATGAGGTTTTGACATTGCATTCCCCTGTTGGATCACATCCATGCTGGAATCAATTTAAAAACTGCCTTCCTAAGGATTAAAATGCAGCAGATTTTAAAGTGTCTTCCTAGGCACAGGGTTGAGGAGCCTGAGGCTCTGAAAGGGAACACTGAGATCATGGTAGGAAAGGTGGAAGAGAGAGAAATGAATGAAGAAGAAAAAAATCACCCACAGAAAACCACTGTCATTGTATCCATGTATTTCCTTCCATGTTTTTAGTATTCTTAAGTATATCCTTTATTCAATTTTGGCTATTTTTTTCCTTTCTGTTAGTATTTACAACATGAGCATTTCTCCCACATTATCGGATAGACTTTGGCAATGTTGTATTTAATACTACATGATGTCCCACACTCTGGATATACTATAATTTATTTGACTGGATTTTTATATGCTGAAGTCATTTCCACATATTTGACTTTAATCGGTGAGCAATCCTTTTGCATTTAAGAAAATTATTTATTATTTGTTTTTGGCTGTGCTGGGTCTTCATTGCTGCGCAGGCTTTTCTCATGTGGTTCATTGCGGTGGCTTCTTTTGCTGTGGAACACAGGATCTAGGACGTGCAGCTTCGTTAGTTGTGGCACCTGGGCTTAGAATTTGTGACGCCAGGCTCTAGAGCACAGGCTCAATATTTGTGGTGCACAGGCTTAGTAGCTCTGTGGCATGTGGGACGTTCCCGGATCAGGGATCAAACCTTTGTTTCCTGCATTGGCAGGTGGATTCTTTACCAGTGAGTCACCAGGGAACCTGCATATTTCTTTTCCTTTTTTTTTTTTAAGTTTATCACATCAACACGTTCCTTCATATGAAAATACTACATCGAAAATTGTGAATTCTTTTAAAGCTCCTGGTACATCTTACCAAATTGCTTTGCAAAAAGGCATTTTGATAGTTATTCCACCTACATCATGTAAGTGCTTATCAATCAAATTTTTGTCAGCATGCATATTGTAATTAAAAATAGAATGCAAGAAGCTTTTTCCATGTGATAAGTTTAAAATGGTCTACATTTTCACATGTGTTCCTTTGATACAAAGGGTGACTGGTTTACATATTTTTCTAATGAGGCATTGATATTTTTCTTGCTGACTTTATATATATTAAGTTAAATATAGCTATTAATTTATAATAAATTACATATAATATATAACAAAATTAGATATATACATTGAATCTCTCAAGACAGAGGGGATGAGAGACAGTGTATAAGATATTAGTCTCTTGTTTTAAAAACTTGTTTAAAATAATGTTTCAGGTTTGTCATTAGACTTTTCATTGTTTTGGTCATTGTTTTTGATACGCAGAAATTTTGAATTTTATTTGCTCAACATGTGACTTTTTTTCACTTTATGATTTCCTCTAAATCTTTTTTGATTAGAGCCCTTGGCCATTTTAAATCTTAATTATAATTTTTAAATTATGATTACCTTATTTTCTATCAGTTAAAAAGTTGTTCATATTCTGATTTCTACTTGATTTTGGGGGAGTGTAATGTGGCACAAGTTTCCAGTTTTATATTTTCCTCCAAAAGAGCCAGTTTTCTTACCCTGTTGGTTTCCAGAAGGTCTTTTTTAAAAAATTATTTTTTATTGAAGCATAGTTGAATTACAATGTTGTTAATTTCTGCTGTACAGCCAAGTGACTCAGTTATACGTAATACACATTTTTTCATATTATCTTCCATTATGGCTTATCACAGAATATCGAATATACTAATAGTTCCCTGTGCTATACAGTAGGACCTTCTTGTTTATCCATTCTCTATACATATCAGTTTGCATGTGCTAATCCCCAGCTCCCACTCTTACACTCTCCTATTTCCCTCCCCATTGGCAATCACCAGTCTATTCTCTATATCCCTTATTCTGTTTCTGTCTCATGCTGCTGCTGCTAAGTTGCTTCGGTCATGTCCAACTCTGTGCGACCCCAGAGATGGCAGCCCACCAGGCTCCCCTGTCCCTGGGATTCTCCAGGCAAGAACACTGGAGTGGGTTGCCATTTCCTTCTCCAATGCATGAAAGTGAAAAGTGAAAGGGAAGTTGCTCAGTCGTGTGTGACTGTTAGTGACCCCATGGACTGCAGCCTACCAGGCTCCTCCGTCCATGGGATTTTCCAGGCAAGAGTTTTACTGGAGTGGGGTGCCATTGCCTTCTCCTTCTGTCTCATAGATAGGTTCATTTGTATCACATTTTAGATTCCATATATAAGTGAAGTCTTTTTCTTTCTGAATTATTCACTTAGTATGACAATCTCTAGTTGCATTCATGTTGCTGTAAATGGCATTATTTTGTTCTTTTTTATGACTGAGTAGTATTCCATTGTATGCATATACCACAGCTTCTTCATCCATTCCTCTTGTTGATGAATGTTCAGGTTGTTTCCATGGCTTGGCTATTGTGAATTGTGCTGTTATGAACATAGCAGTGCATATCTCTTTTTGAGTCATAGTTTTGGGGGCTTCCCTGGTGGATCAGAGGTTAAAGCATCCGCCTGCAATGCAGGAGACCTGGGTTCGATTCCTGGGTCAGGAAGATTCCCTGGAGAAGGAAATGGCAACCCACTCCAGTATTCTTGCCTGGAGAATCCCATGGATAGAGGAGCATGGTGGACTATAGTCCATGGGGTCGCAAAGAGTTGGACATGACTGAGCGACTTCACTTTCACTTTCACTTTCTTTGTCTAGATATATGCCCAGGAGTGGGATTGCTGGATCATATGATAATTCTATTTTTAGTTTTCTGGGGAGCCTCCATACTGTTTTCCACAATGGCTACACCAACTTAGATTCCCATCAGTAGTGTAGGAGGGTTCCCTTTTCTCCTTGCCAGCATTTATTATTTGTAGACTTTTTAAGATGGCCATTCTGATTGGTGTGAGGTGATACCTTATTGTAGTTTTGATTTGCATTTCTCTCATAATTAGTGATGTGGAGCATATTTTCACATGTCTATTGGCCATCTGTATTTCTTCTTTGGAGAAATGTCTCCTTAGGTCTTCTGCCCATTCAAAAGGCCTTTTTAGTCAGATATAAGTTCTTTCAAAATTAGAGCATCTCCTTTCTAATTGGCCATGGAAAAGGGTAATTGGACATGGTGGCTTCAGCTATAACGCAACTGGACTGGTTTTCTACCTCCTGTGTGGCCACCAGTGACAGGACACTAAGGAACAGGAGGGACCAGCCTGGAGTTTGAAGGGGAGGTAAGAGTGGTGTACTATCACCCTCGTCCTAGGCTCCAGGGACAGCTCAGCTCATGGGGGTAGAAAAACTCTAAACAAAAGGGGGATTTGCAGATCTGGCTTCTGTGCCCTTGAGAAAGCTCTTTTCTACCACCACTGTTAGCTCCCAGGCTGCCTGGCTTAATGCAGGTTCTTCTTGTAGCTGATACATTGTCACCAGCTCTCAAATATTCCCTTGCAGTGTGGCATAATTGGGAAGACCAATTGTCCATTAGCACCCTGAGGCCCTCACTTAAGCCTGATGGGACCTGAACCCGCCCTCTGACCCCCAAATAAACAAACCAGAAAACAAACTAATGGTGTCTCCTGAACCTGGGCATAAGCCCTATTCCTGCACATTTAAACATAGTTGACCCATCCTCACACCACCTCAAGTGAGTACATCTAATCCTGTTGCTGTAGCAATAGGACCTGTCTACAGTATTGATCAAAGATCTCTTTTGCCTTTGGAGTCACTGTTCTTGATTTCTCAGTCTTTGATCCTCTGTTAGCCTCTGACATCTGCTCTGTCTTTTGCAAATGGTTTGGATTCTCTTTCCACCTCTTGGCTTGGCACCTCCCTTGATGTTAAAGTCAGTCCTAGAGAACTTCCACCATATCCCCCCACTAGCCCCTCTTCCAAGGAAGAAGGCGCACAGGTCGTGAGATGACCTCTGTGGAAGACAGAGACTGGCAATTCACCTGAAACCTGACAACTGGCATGCCATGCCCTTCCACTCACCTTGGCCAGGTTAATAGGAAATAATGGAGAGATGGCAAACAGGGACTTGGGACTCTCAGTGCCCATGAAGTTGGTTTAACTTATTTGGTCATAAAGGGACACATTAAAAAAAATAACATGTCTGTCAGGCCAGATGAATTGAGTCAGCCTCACTGATCAGTTCTGTTTGACTGACAACCAGGCTTTTTTTCTACTATGGCACATTGCCTCCCATGGAATATTGTCAGAAATGCTTTGCAAACATTATGTGTTCAGAAAAAGAAGGCTCAAATGACTTAAGTTGTAACCTAGCTCCTGAGAGGTAGAACTTATCCCTAGGTTTTCTGACATCCACCCAGCTCAGCAAGTCACAGTGTAAAGTTTAAAAGACCATGAGATGTTTGAGCCCTACCCCTAGGAACTAGAGACATTCACATCTTGTCATTCTGTGTTGGTAGAGGCACTTCTGAGGTTTTACCTTCTAAAGATAAGGGAAGTGCTGACTCTTTAGAAGGAGACAAGACAGCAAGAGAGCTGGTTCTTACAAAGGACAATATATATTCATTTCCTCATTCAGTAATATGTATTGAGCAATGACCATGGGCTGGGCACAGGACTAAGCACTGGGTACACAGTAACAAAGAAATAAGATAGCCATTGTCTTTGGTCTCATGGGTCTTAAAGACTAAAAAGGATTTTATGTATCTAAAATTATGCTTCTGCCATAAAACTGTTATGATTTCATTTATTCACACAACCAAGAAATATTTATTGACAACATAGTACATATCATGTTTTGTGTTAAGAGAAGGAAATAAAATGGTGAGCAAAGCCAGATATGATTCCTGCCTTAATGGAGCTTACAGTCTAATGAGGAAGATACTAAATAATTACATGCATACAGTTGCTCAGTTGTGTCCAACTCTTTGCGACCCCATGAACCGCAGCACACCAGGCCTCCCTGTCCATCACCAACTCCCGGAGTTTACCCAAACTCATGTTCATTGAGTCAGTGATGCCATCCAACCATCTCATCCTCTTTATCCCCTTCTCCTCCTGCCCTCAACCTTTCCCAGCATCAGGGTCTTTTCAAATGAGTCAGCTCTTCGCATCAGGTGGCCAAAGTATTGGAGTTTCAGCTTCAACATCAGTCCTTCCAATAAACACCCAGGACTGATTTCCTTTAGGATGGACTGGTTGGATCTGCTTGCAGTCCAAGGGACTCTCAAGAGTCTTCTCCAACACCACAGTTCAAAAGCATCAATTCTTCAGTGTTCAGCTTTCTTTGTAGTCCAACTCTCACATCCATTAATGACCACTGGAAAAAATATAGCCTTGACTAGACGGACCTTTGTTGACAAAGTAATGTCTCTGCTTTTTAATAATGCTTTCTAGGTTGGTCACAACTTTGCTTCCAAGGAGTAAGCGTCTTTTAATTTCATGGCTGCGGTCACCATCTGCAGTGATTTTGGAGCCCAGAAAAATAAAGTCAGCCACTGTTTCCACTGTTTTCCCATCTATTTGCCATGAAGTGATGGGACCGGATGCCATGATCTTCATTTTCTGAATGTTGAGCTTTAAGCCAACTTTTTCACTCTCCACTTTCACCTCCATCAAGAGGATATTTAGTTCTTCTTCACTTTTTGCCATAAGGGTGGTGTCATCTGCATATCTGAGGTTATTGATATTTCCCCTGGCAATCTTGATTTCAGCTCGTGCTTCCTCCAGCCCAGGGTTTCTTATGATGTACTCTGGATAGAAATTAAATAAGCAGGGTGATAATATACAACCTTGATGTATTTCTTTTCCTATTTGGAACCAGCCTGTTGTTCCATGTCCAGTTCTAACTGTTGCTTCCTGACCTGCATATAGGTTTCTCAAGAGGCAGGTCAGGTGGTCTGATATTCTCATTTCTTTCAGAATTTTCCACAGTGTATTGTGATCCACACAGTCAAAGGCTTTGGCATAGTCAATAAAGCAGAAGTAGATGTGTTTCTGGAACTCTCTTGCTTTTTCCATGATCCAGCAGATGTTGCCAATTTGATCTCTGGTTCCTCTGCCTTTTCTAAAACCAGCTTGAACATCTGAAAGTTCATGTATTGCTAAAACCTGGCTTGGAGAATTTTGAGCATTACTTTACTAGCATGTGAGATGAGTGCAATTGTGCGGTAGTTTGAGCATTCTTTGGCATTGCCTTTCTTTGGGATTGGAATGAAAACTGACCTTTTCCAGTCCTGTGGCCACTGCTGAGTTTTCCAAATTTGTTGGCATGTTGAGTGCAGCACTTTCACAGCATCATCATTTAGGATTTGAGAGAGCTCAACTGGAATTCCATCACCTCCACTACCTTTGTTTGTAGTGATGCTTCCTAAGGCCCACTTGACTTCACATTCCAGGATGTCTGGCTCTAGGTCAGTGATCACACCATTGTGATTATCTGGGTCATGAAGATCTTTTTTGTACAGTTCTTCTGTGTATTCTTGCCATCTCTTCTCAATATCTTCTGCTTCTGTTAGGTCCATACCATTTCTGTCCTTTATCGAGCCCATCTTTGCATGAAATGTTCCCTTGGTATCTCTGATTTCCTTGAAGAGATCTCTAGTCTTTCCCATTCTATTGTTTTCCTCTATTTCTTTGCATTGATTGCTGAGGAAGGCTTTCTTATCTCTCCTTGCTATTCTTTGGAACTCTGTTTTCAGATGCTTATATCTTTCCTTTTCTCTCTTTGCTTTTCGTTTCTCTTCTTTTCACAGCTATTTGTAAGGCCTCCTCAGAGATCCCTTTTGCCTTTTTGCATTTCTTTTCCATGGGAATGGTCTTCATCCCTGTCTCCTGTACAATGTCACAACCTCCATGGGTAGTTATCATGCACTCTATCAGATCTAGTCCCTTAAATCTGTTTCTCACTTCCACTGTATAATCATAAGGGATTTGATTTAGGTCATACATGAATGGTCTAGTGGTTTTCCTCATTTTCTTAAATTTAAGTCTGAATTTGGCAATAAGGAGCTCATGATCTGAGCCGTGAGATCTTACAATTAGGGGAAACTGGATTCATTAGATTAGGAGGTTCTTGCTTGAGGAAGTTCCACTTAAGCTAAGACTTGAAGGATAAACAGGAGTTAAAACTAGGCAATGAGGGGAGGGAAGAACATTCTAGACAACTCAGCATGTGAGAAGATCCTCTTGTGGAAGGAAAGATGGTGAGCAGGAAGGACTTTGAAAAGCCAGTGTGGCTGGAGAATTGGGAATAAGGAGTGCCCTGGTCTCAAGTGGGCCTAAGTGGTAGGCAGGAGCAGACCAGTCGGGTAGTGCACCTTCCCAGTCAGTCTCTAGGTTAACAGGGTACCACAGCAACTCCATGTTGGAGATGCGGAGCTTTGAAGCAGACAGGCTCCTTGCAGCAGCATGCAGGAAGAAGACTAGATGCTCACTAGGATATACTCTAAAACCAAGGCTCATCCCCCCACAGGGCAACATGGAGGGAGGAATACCTTTTCTAAACCTTCCTTTCCAGAGTGCTATAAGCAATAGGCTGTTTTGGGAGCCGACTAAATTAGATCTAAGTCCTTCATCTGTTACCTGTAAGTTCCTCAGCTATTAAGTGGGAATAAAAATACCTTCTTTTCAGGATTCTTGTGAGAACCAAATGAGATAGTGTATTAAAGCACTTAACACGGTGCTTGGCTCATGGCAGGTATTCGAGAAATAATAGCTATTATTTTTCTTAGTCTGTTAAATGGAGTCAGTGTCTACCTCACATGGTTATGATGATCTGTGATTAGATCACAGTACGTGGAAGCACGAGGCTAGGGCTCCTCTGTGCAGTCCTATTTCTAGTCTGAAGGGCTAGGAGCCTACTATTTTTCAGAGCCTGTTCTAATGCTCCCTGCACAAGCTGGGCCATTGCCTTCATGATGCATAAATGATGACCCTCGTGCGGTCTTTTAAAAGCAGTCTCTCTTCTCACGTTTCCAAGTTTATGGAGATCAGTGGACAAATAACTCCAGAAAGAATGAAGAAACAGAGCCAAAGCAAAAAGAATACCCAGCTGTGGATGTGACTGGTGATAGAAGCAAGGTCCGATGCTGTAAAGAGCAATATTGCATAGGAACCTGGAATGTCAGGTCCATGAATCAAGGCAAATTGGAAGTGGTCAAACAAGAGATGGCAAGAGTGAAAGTCGACATTCTAGGAGTCAGCGAACTGAAATGGACTGGAATGGCTGAATTTAACTCAGATGACCATTATATCTATTACTGCAGGCAGGAATCCCTCAGAAGAAATGGAGTGGCCATCATGGTCAACAAAGAGTCCGAAATGCAATACTTGGATGCAATCTCAAAAATGACAGAATGATCTCTGTTCGTTTCCAAGGCAAACCATTCAATATCACAGTAATCCAAGTCTATGCCCCAACCAGTAACACTGAAGAAGCTGAAGTTGAACGGTTCTATGAAGACCTACAAGACCTTTTAGAACTAACACCCAAAAAAGATGTCCTTTTCATTATAGAGGACTGGAATGCAAAAGTAGGAAGTCAAGAAACACCTGGAGTAGCAGGCAAATTTGGTCTTGGAATACGGAATGAAGCAGGGCAAAGACTAATAGAGTTTTGCCAAGAAAATGCACTGGTCATAACAAACACCCTCTTCGAACAACACAAGAGAAGACTCTACACATGGACATCACCAGATGGTCAACACCGAAATCAGATTGATTATATTCTTTGCAGCCAAAGATGGAGAAGCTCTATACAGTCAGCAAAAACAAGACCAGGAGCTGACTGTGGCTCAGACCATGAACTCCTTATTGCCAAATTCAGACTTAAATTGAAGAAAGTAGGGAAAACCACTAGACCATTCAGGTATGACCTAAATCAAATCCCTTATGATTATACAGTGGAAGTGAGAAATAGATTTAAGGGCCTAGATCTGATAGATAGAGTGCCTGATGAACTATGGAATGAGGTTCATGACATTGTATAGGAGACAGGGATCAAGACCATCCCCATGGAAAAGAAATGCAAAAAAGCAAAATGGCTGTCTGGGGAGGCCTTACAAATAGCTGTGAAAAGAAGAGAAGCCAAAAGCAAAGGAGAAAAGGAAAGATATAAGCATCTGAATGCAGAGTTCCAAAGAATAGCAAGAAGAGATAAGAAAGCCTTCTTCAGCGATCAATGCAAAGAAATAGAGGAAAACAACAGAATGGGAAAGACTAGGGATCTCTTCAAGAAAATCAGAGATATCAAAGGAACATTTCATGCAAAGATGGGCTCGATAAAGGACAGAAATGGTATGGACCTAACAGAAGCAGAAGATATTAGGAAGAGATGGCAAGAATACACAGAAGAACTGTACAAAAAAGATCTTCACGACCCAGATAATCACGATGGTGTGATCACTGACCTAGAGCCAGACATCCTGGAATGTGAAGTCAAGTGGGCCTTAGAAAGCATCACTATGAACAAAGCTAGTGGAGGTGATGGAATTCTAGTTGAGCTATTCCAAATCCTGAAAGATGATGCTGTGAAAGTGCTGCACTCAATATGCCAGCACATTTGGAAAACTCAGCAGTGGCCACAGGACTGGAAAAGGTCAGTTTTCATTCCAATCCCAAAGAAAGGCAATGCCAAAGAATGCTCAAACTACCGCACAATTGCACTCATCTCACACGCTAGTAAAGTAATGCTCAAAATTCTCCAAGCCAGGTTTCAGCAATACGTGAACCGTGAACTTCCTGATGTTCAAGCTGGTTTTAGAAAAGGCAGAGGAACCAGAGATCAAATTGGCAACATCTGCTGGATCATGGAAAAAGCAAGAGAGTTCCAGAAACACATCTACTTCTGCTTTATTGACTATGCCAAAGCCTTTGACTGTGTGGATCACAATACACTGTGGAAAATTCTGAAAGAGATGGGAATACCAGACCACCTGATCTGCCTCTTGAGAAATTTGTATGCAGGTCAGGAAGCAACAGTTAGAACTGGACATGGAACAACAGGCTGGTTCCAAATAGGAAAAGGAGTTCGTCAAGGCTGTATATTGTCACCCTGCTTATTTAACTTCTATGCAGAGTACATCATGAGAAACGCTGGACTGGAGGAAGCACAAGCTGGAGTCAAGATTGCCGGGAGAAATATCAATAACCTCAGATATGCAGATGACAGCACTCTTATGGCAGAAAGTAAAGAGGAACTCAAAAGCCTCTTGATGGAGGTGAAAGTGGAGAGTGAAAAAGTTGGCTTAAAGCTCAACATTCAGAAAACGAAGATCATGGCATCTGGGCCCATCACTTCATGGGAAATAGATGGGGAAACAGTGGAAACAGTGTCAGACTTTATTTTTCTGGGCTCCAAAATCACTACAGATGGTGACTGCAGCCGTGAAATTAAAGGACGCTTACTCCTTGGAAGGAAAGCTATGACTAACCTAGATAGCATATTGAAAAGCAGAGACATTACTTTGCCAACAAAGGTTCGTCTAGTCAAGGCTGTGGTTTTTCCTGTGGTCATGTATGGAGGTTTGAGTTGGACTGTGAAGAAGGCTGGGTGCTGAAGAATTGATGCTTTTGAAGTGTGGTGTTGGAGAAGACTCTTGAGAGTCCCTTGGACTGCAAGGAGAGCCAACCAGTCCATTCTAAAGGAGATCAGCCTGGGATTTCTTTGGAAGGAATGCTAAAGCTGAAACTCCAGTACTTTGGCCACCTCATGCGAAGAGTTGACTCATTGGAAAAGACTCTACTGCTGGGAGGGATTGGGGGCAAGAGGAGAAGGGGACGATAGAGGATGAGATGGCTGGATGGCATCACTGACTCGATGGACGTGAGTCTGAGAGAACTCCGGGAGTTGGTGATGGACAGGGAGGCCTAGCGTGCTGCGATTCATGGGGTCGCAAAGAGTCGGACACGACTGAGCGACTGATCTGATCTGATCTTCCATTTATTTTCTGCGTCCCAATGCCAGGCAGGGAACTCCTGCATAAGAAGGGACACCCATCACACTCAGTTGGCTCTGGGCGCTGCCGCTGAGCCTCAGGCAATCTGCCCAAAGAACCTGAGGCGCGGCGCCGCGGGACCGGCCAATCAGAAGAAGTTTGGCCCTCTGCAGTTTCCGTCCGCTCACTAGGAGGCGCTGCGGCCGCCGCGGCGGCTCCCAGAGCTGTAGCGGGCCGGGGCGGTTGGACTGGCTGCTGATTCTCATGGCCATGGAGTGGGCTTCGGAGTCTGGCGCCGTGAGGCGGCACCGCATCGGAGGGGAGCGCCGGGACGGCCCGGCGGCCGCACAGCAACCGGAGAGGGAGGCCCTGGCGCCGGAGCCCCTGGCGGACGCGTGCGGCGGCGGCGCAAGGACGCGGAAGCGGAGCGGGGAGGGGAGCGGTGGCGGCGCGAGACGGGGCACGGGGACCGGACTGTCTGAGGCGCGCGCCGCGCTGGGGCTAGCGCTCTACCTGCTCGCGCTGCGGGCGCTTGTGCAGCTCTCGCTGCGGCAGCTCGTGCTCCGAGGGGCAGCTGTTGGCCACCAGGGAGAGTTCGACGCGCACCAAGCCAGGTACTGCCCCTCCCACCAGGCCGGTGCTTTCCTTTTCGGCCCGGGGCACCTCACCTGGGTGTACCCGCCCCGCGGGACCGCCCGGGCTCGCCGGCCCTGTCCGGCTGCACGTGGGGTGGAGTGAGGGTGGCCTCGCGTGTCCCCCTTCTAGAGGTACAATTTAAGGGACGCGGGGCTCGCATTGTCCCCTCTTTAAGCTCGTGTTGCTGGTGGTCAGGGCAATACGTCGGCTTTTCCAGCCACTTTTTGGTTGTTAGTCGTCCCCTATCTCTCAGAGCAACTTACACTTTTTACTCGCCCTCCTGCTATACAAACGAAAAGCTGTGAAATTTGTGAACCCAGTTAGGTTTTCGGGGAGGGTTCGGAAGGGAATAATGCAGTGATCTAAGTTTTTGAGGGTACAGGTCTCAAATCTGAGCACTCTGGAGGCTTTCTCTGGAACACGGCACATTCACAATTTTACAGGTTTAGAAGTTCTGAGATTCCTGGAGCTTGTTCTTGGCGTGTCAGGTTTTTTTGTTTGTTTTAATTAAAACTTTGCTCATTGGTTTAAGTGTGCCAGAAAACGTGAGTTAAGTCAGAGGTTTTGTAAAAACCTAAGTGTAAAAACCAAAGCTCATAAAATCATATGCTTGCAGAGTTTTCAACAACTACTGTGTTTCAAAAAAAACTTTTAAGTACAAAGCACTGGAATCTTATTTTTTTTTAAAGGCTTCCTGAAACACACCTCCGCCCCCTTTTTTTTACTGATTTGGAATGCAGTGAAAAGACAAAAAAAAATTTTGTTTGTTTTAGGGGTAGAGTTGGTTTAGCCTGAATTGAAGTTACTAGGCCCTATGTGCACACTGGGAGGGCTGAGTCCATTCTTCAAAATAAAAAGTTCTTTGCTTATTTAACCTCTTGTCTAAATTGTCTTTGCTCTTTGGTTTCTGCTGCTTAGAATCAGTAACCCAGAGTCAATAACCCTCCAGAGTATGACAAAATAAAGTTGTATGCTGTCCTATCTAGCCATCAGCAGTTACGCATTTTGAGTAAACTCCCTGGTCCTTGTATCGTTTCTTTGTGGGTGCTGGGAGAAGTTGGGAGTGGTGTGGGTGGAGAAAACTGAAGGGATGAATTCATGAAAGGCAAAAAAAATGATGGAACTCAGCAAGTGATTTTCACATGTTACCTGAAATATTAAAGGCAGCCTTTTTGTGTGAGAAGAACTTGTTTTATGTCAAAGAACTTGTCTTTTGGGGAGGGAGAGTGTGGAGGGAAAGTTGCTCAAAGTGTTAGTTTTCAGCCAGCATGCCTTGTCATCATGCTTCTTTTCGTTGCTTCCAGGGATTATCTTGAACATATAACATCCATTGGCCCCAGGACTACAGGAAGTCCAGAAAATGAAATTCTGACAGTACATTACCTTTTGGAACAGATTAAACTGATTGAAGCTCAAAGCAACAGCCTTCACAAGATTTCAGTAGATGTACAACGGCCCACAGGCTCCTTTAGCATTGACTTCTTGGGAGGGTTTACAAGCTACTATGACAACATTACCAATGTTGTGGTAAAGCTGGAACCCAGAGATGGAGCCCAGCATGCTGTCCTGGCTAACTGTCATTTTGACTCAGTGGCGAACTCACCAGGTATGTGCCTGTTTTTTTGTCATTTTGAGGTCCTCATAGCCTCCAAAGTTTAACTCCAAACTGCTTGAGTAATTGTGGGACACCATTTTTTGAGACAAACCCTTTTTTCATTGTGGTGGAAGACAGGATAATTAGAATAGTATAATTTTGTTTATGATTCTACCTTTTAGTATTCTCTCAAGTGCTTTATTTACTTAATTTTCAAACAGTGCCAGCCGCCCAGCTACAGGGCATCGAGTGTTTCTACCAGACTGAAATAGCCTTATCATTGTTACCAGTGTGTGTTCTTGAGTCCTGGAGTTAGGTTCTGCCCCTTCAAGTGTTTACTCAGCTAGGTGTTGTGCTAGGCTCTGGGAATGTGGGATAAAGGAACAGTCTTGGCCTTTATGGGACGTGTAATTGGAGACTCATTCTCCTAGCAGTTTCTTTCAACCTGTTACGTGAGAATTTTGATCCATCGGGGATGCCATACTCTTAGAGCACGTTAATTATTAATCCATAAATCTTGCCCTGAAAATAGTTTACCAAAATAGAGTACTTGATGTTTAGGACACGGCCTGAAACAATAAATATTTGTTGAATGAATATCTCCTAAATTCAACTTCAGTTTTTTAAAGCAAGATTCCTCAGAGAAAGGTTTTCAGTAGCTAGGGAATGTACATAGGGAAGAATAGAAAATAGCATTTTACAGTGAGATGGCATCTGGTTCAGTCCCCTCATTTGACATAGGAATACACTTAGCTGACTACCACTGATCTGAGACAGGGCCTGGACCTGGGTTTCCTGGCTAGTCGGTTCTTTTAGCTGTATTTGAAAGAAAGGAGAGTATTAGGATGTAGTTAATGTTCCATTTGGCAAACTACTTAACCTCTTCTTTCCTCAGTTTCTGATCAGAAAAATAGAGAGATAATAGTACTTTCTTAATGGCATTGCTTAGAGGATTAAGTGAGGATTAAATATGAGTGAAACAGTAGACTAGCAACTGGCATGAAAAATCCTTTTTTTTGTTATTAGTATTTATTTAATATTAAGTTCTTCCAGAATGCTTAAACTTAAACCAGGCCCAATGTAGACATGCAGAGTTATACAAAGTCTAAAATAAAATTTATCTGCTTGATAAAATTTTTTATACTAGGATATCTTTAGTGGGAAATCTTGCCAATTGCATTTAGAATGTAACATGCTTTTTCAAAAATCAGCATGCACTCATGTTTTTTTTACAAAGTCAAAAATACCTTTTGTGTTGGGGAAATTAGTTGTCTTTTATGTCCAGTTCAAACCGGTAATAAGCATCACCTTTTGCCTACTGTTTTGATGCTTAAAATCTAGGAAGGAACAAATTAACACCATGGTTATTTAAGAGCATTATGTAAGAAAGTTGTGTCTACAAGTGTCAGAAACAGTGCTAAATGTTAGAAATCATATATGGAGTCTGGGCATAAGGATGGGATTATTTGGTTACTGGAACCCATTTTTAACTAAAATTTTATAAGGATACCCATGCCAACAATCTCAGGGAAATTTCTGTCATTAATAAATTGTTAAAGATGGTTTTAAAGACATTTATAAAATAGACTATCACCTAAATTTTTTTAGTGGATGAACAAATTGAAGCATGAGTATTTTTTAAGAGTGCTTCTCAGCAAGAGATCTGAAACTTAGGAACTGATATCAGTTAGGAGTAGTGTTACCCACAGAAAGGCCTTAAATACCTTCTTGGGTTTGCACGGTTCCAGGCTATTATTCTGGAGGTGGCTTCAGTTTCAATGATAATTCTAAATGGAAAGGGATGTTGGTTAAGGATACAGCCCTTTTGACACTGTCCTCTAACTTTCCTTCTCTTTCTTAAAGATGTCTGACCCTTCTCTAGGTTTGTTCTCAGACACCAGAGCTATTAAAATAGATGATAAAAGTACAGTTTAACTTTTAATCCACCCTACAGAGATATATATCTTTCAACTTCCATTTGTCTTCTTTTGAATAAAGAAAAATTTTACTGCTTTTTATTTTAAAGTAACTCAGAGTCTCAAAGTTAAAGACCATTTATTTCATTTGGTTCTTGAAAGATGGCACTTTTTATTGATAGCTACCTGTATTTCCTGCTCGATAGTATTGAGGTAATTATTACTTTGTTTCACTTTGATTAAATTACAGTCCAGTAATCACTACTAAGACAAGTATAGCTAACAGGTAGTTTCTTCTCAAGCAGGAATGAGGTCTTGAATTTAATAGCACCAGAACAAACACTTTAGCTGGCTGCAGAGCAGTCCATAAATGTGTAGAGAAAAGAAGGGAAAACCGACACTGAACGCCTATCACGCATACTAGACACTCTGCGTTACTTTGTCATCCTCACAGCACATCTGTGAGTAGGTGTCGTCAATTTGCCCTTCAGTCCAGGAAGGAGAAAAGGGGCAGAGCTAGAATTGACATCCATGTCTTTCTTACTCCAAAACCTACACTAATCTCTGTAGCACCCTGCCTCCCAGCATGTAAACCCAGAAATGCTGTTGCCTGGGTTATTACTGTGCCTATTTACTTTGATTATTCTTTAAACTTTTCATTATGGAAAATTTCAAGTGTATACACAATGAATAGTTTAATGAACCTGAGTGTACCTATCACCCAGCTTCAACAGTTCAATCTTGTTTTTTCTGTACTCCCCCACCCCCTCCCCTTGACTATTTTGAAGCAGATCTCAGGTATATCAGTTCCTCTGTAGATATTTTGGGCTGTATCATTGAAAGATAAGAACTCTTTTTTTGACATGCTTATAATACCATGAATTACCTCACTAAAGAACTCAGTAGTAATTCCTTGATACCAGCAAATTGGAATAGGAAATGGCAACCGACTCCCATATTCTTGCCTGGAAAATCCCATGGATAGAGGAGCCTGGCAGGCTTACAGTCCATGGGGTCACACAGAGTCAGACATGACTGAGCATGCTAACGACATCAGCTAATATCCAGTTAGTTCCTTTAATTACCTCTTACGGTACTTTTAAAAGTGTCTAAGTACAAAAGTCACCTTTATAGTCATGTTTAATACCTAAAGTTTCTGAATCAAGAGGTTAAGTGATTTGATAAGGTCCTCTGTTTTATCAGTTCTTAGACCTGGGATATTATTAATACTTTGGTCATTAACCCCCTTTCCTGTTTCTTATTAGGTGTCTTCTTTATATTTTTCCATCACACGATCCCCTTGGAGAAACTTTTAATATAATGCTACACTATCCAAACTGACCCCTCTAAATGTGGAATGATCTGCAGCTTTTATGATTTTTGGCAGAAAAACTAGCAGGAAAGGAGTGGGTGGCAGTTGGAGATGACATAGGAAACCAGAAGTGAAGATACTACAGAGGATATGAATAAGGATAAATTAAATTGCTTTTGGTGATGAGAATGCCAGTGTTCAGTATTGCTTTAGGTCCCCTCTAGTTGATTAGTTAACAAATACTAACTGAGCAACCGCTGTGGGACCAGGCGCAGTTGGAGTTACTGAGAGTAAGTCAGTGAGCAAACCAAAGATCCCTGTCCTCCTGGAGGTCACTGCTGGCAGGTGCAGTTATTACCTGATGATGCCAGAGCGGTGCTACTGCAGATGTTCTGATGCTGCCTTGGTAGGAAAACTCCTTTTCTTGCCATGATGGTTTGTGCTATAAAGGTTTTAAAATCTGAGAAGCAAATCTGTTTTTCTGATTTAAAGGTGCCAGCGATGACGCAGTTAGCTGTTCAGTGATGCTGGAAGTCCTTCGTGTCTTGTCGACATCTTCAGAAGCCTTACATCATGCGGTGATATTTCTCTTTAATGGTGCTGAGGAGAACGTCTTGCAAGTGAGCTTTTACTATTTTAAAGACTAGGCTTGAGTAATAGTGACAATGAGAATAATAATAATAGCTAACCCATGGGTTTTGATGGAGTAGTATAAAATGACATGTGAAAGAAATACTGTACTAGGCAGTACTTTAAAAAAAATCGATAGCCACTTATGTATTCATGCTTAATTTTGAAAACTCAGGACAGATCATCTTGTCAGTGTTTAATTCATTAAAGGGCTCTCTGATGGCGTAATTGTTTGCCTCAGGTTTTCTAGAGTTTCAGAGATGCTTTGAGGCAGGCATATGTCATGAGTGCCCAACCATAGGAATAGTGCCTTCTTTTGTTTTGTGCTTTCTTTTGCACAGGCTCACACTTAACTAAAGATGCTATTTGGCTTCACTCGTGGGAATGAGGCCGCCTTCTGTGACGAGTGACTTTCCACTGAGCAAACTGCACACGGCCGTTAGTCAGAGGGACAGAAACAGAGGAAGTCTTTCGATCCTGCCTTTGAAAAAAATGATTGTGCTTTTTTTTTCCTTTTTCTTTGCCTCATCAGCGTAGACGTTCCATCTTTTAAAAAAGCAACATAAAGACTTCAGTGATATTAGATTGTTTACCCAGTATTTGTTTTCTTCTCATTCAGGCCAGTCATGGTTTTATTACCCAGCACCCCTGGGCCAGCCTAGTCCGTGCATTTATTAACTTGGAGGCAGCAGGTGTAGGAGGGAAAGAACTTGTATTCCAAACAGGTACGTGAGGCTATGCATTGTATATTGTAATGCAATTTGTGTTTTTATAGAAGTGGAGAATTTCTGAATGTAAATAATCTAATGAAATGAACCTTCTTTTTAAAGCATGAGATAGTTTTAGCTTGTCTTTTTAAAGTTTTTAACAAAATAATATTTAATGTTGTAAAAATCCGGTAAATCATACTAGAGTTCAGAGCTCAGATTTGTTTAGTTAGGAGATACTGAAATCTGCTGTTGGTAGTTTCATGCTATTATTTTTCTGCTCTGTTAGAAGTGTGTGTAATGCATTTTAGTGAGAGATGTTGCATTTGTTAGAAACTTAATAATGAACACTGTCTTTAGGCATGAGGTGGGCTAAGGGAAGTGAGTAAGGTGATATGGGAACTTTCTAAATATTTTTAGCACTTTTCACAGACATGGTATTGTTTAAGTTATAAAAATATGCTAAGTGTGTCTTCATAACCTAAACAATACACATTTTAATATTCTCCATCCAACTTTAGATTTTTTCCACTCAAATGTATATTTTAACTTCAGTTAAACCTTTGAGAATCTCAAAGTTACGTGGTCAGAAGCAAGGTTCTCCCTTCTTTTCAACTCATAGCTTTCTGCTTACTCTTCATCTGAATAGTGAGAAGAAGCTGCTATGTAATGTCTGTGGGGGTAAGTGGATGACTCACTATTATTCATTTCCCTCTAATTCTTGGATATTGGTCAGGATAGGAGAAACACTTGATATAATAACTACCAGATCAAAAAGCAGCAGGAGAACATTCTGTAAGCAGAGAGGACACTGTGTCTTTCTTTTCTCTGAAAATATCTGGACCACACATGGGCAGGAGTGTGTCTTTTTATAGTTTCTCTCCTGGAAGTATACTATAAGTACCTTCACATCCATGCTTTGTTTGTTTATTTTTGGCTGTGGTGGGCCTTCATGGATGCATGCAGGCGAGCAGGGGCCACTCTTCACTGCTGTGCGCGGGCTTCTCATTGTTTTGGCTTCTCATTGCAGAGCACGGGCCCTAGGTGAACGGGCTTCAGTAGTTGCAGCGTGCGGGCTCCGTAGTTGTAGCTCGTGGGCTTAGTTGCTCCACGGCATGTGAAGTCTTCCAACACCAAGGATCAAACCTGTGTCCCTTGTATTGGCAGGTGGATTCTTATCTACTATTCCAACAGGGAAGTGCCACACGCATTCTTTTTAATTTTTTATCACAGGACCCTGCCCCTGAACTTCTGTAACCCAGAGAAGAACCAGTTTTAAGGTTTAGTCTGTGCCTTTCCTGAATTTTTTCTGTGCATATGTATTAATTCATGCATACATATTCTGTGTGTATATATTAATATATCTTTCATACATATAATCCAGAGAAGTTAAAACACATTTACCTAACTCCTGGGTATATATCCAAAAAAAAAAACCCCCAAACCCCGTTAATTCAAGCATACATGCAGTGTGATGTTTCTAGCAGCATTATTTACAATTGCCAAGATATGGAGGCAACTTGTGTCATCAACAGATGAATAGATAAGTGTGTGTGTGTGTGTGTGTGTGTGTGTGTGTATGTACAGTGAAATACTATTCGGCCATACAAAAGAATGAAATTTTGCCATTTTCAGCAATGTGGATGGACTTGGAGGATATTGTGCAAAGTGAAATAAGACAAAGACAGATACTGTGTGATATCACTTATATGTGAAATCTAAAAAATACAACAAACTAGTGAATATAACAAAGCAGGAGCAGACTCACAGAGCAAAACTAGCAGTTACCAGTGGTGGGGGGCACTCTACAGAGGTGAGGGAGGAAGAGGTACAAACTGTTGAGGGTAGGACAGGCTCAGGGATGCATTGAACAACATGGGGAATATTGCCCATACTTTGCAGTAACTTAGATGCAGTACCCTTTAAAAATTGTGTTCAAAAATTTTAAAAAAAGAGACACATTAACCTAGGGTTAGTGAGAGCAAGACACAAGTCATTTCATTTATTTCTTTACATTTATTGAGTACTCACTTTACTGGTTTAATTTATAGTCCATGCTCTTTCTACTAAATGCAGACAGTTAAGCTCAAGAATCCTACAGTTTACATTTTAGATATATTGGCATTATTATGTTAATAACAGTCACCACTGGATGGTGGGCATTGCTGATGGAGCTGTGGTGTGAGTGACTAGAGGGGAGGATGGGGCAGACTGTGAAAAGCCAATTTGAATTCTCCATTGCTTCATAAACTTAAAACCAGAGTTGCCATTGCAGCTTTACTTATACTCTTTATAGTTTTCTGTATTGTTTACATTTTTGCATTTCATATGGGCTTCCCTGATAGCCCAGCTGGTAAACAATCCGCTTGCTATGCAGGAAACCCTAGTTCGATTCCTGGGTCAGGAAGTTCTCCTGGAGAAGGGATAGGCTACCCACTCCAGTATTCTTGACTGGGAAATCCCATGGAGGGAGAGGCCTGGTAGGCTACAGTCCATGGGGTCACAAAGAGTTGGACACGACTGAGTGACTTCACTCACTCACTCACCCATTCCAGTATTCTTGGGCTTCCCTGGTGATTCAGATAGTAAAGAATTCACCTGCAATGTGAGAGACCTGGGTTCGTTCCCTGGGTTGGGAAGATCCCCTGGAGAAGGGCATGGCAACCCACTCCAGTATTCTTGCCTGGAGAATCCCCACGGACAGAGGAGCCTAGTGGGATATAGCCCATGGGATCGGGAAGAGTTGGATACAACTGAGTGACTAAGCACAGCACATGATTAGTAATAAAACAAAAAACAGACTTGTTACTAGTTAGCAATATATATGGCTTAGTGAGTAAAGAATCTACCTATAGTGCAGGAGACAGAGGAGTCGTGGGTTCAGTCCCTGGGTCGGGAAGATTCCCTGGAATAGGAAATGGTACCCAGTCCAGTATTCTTGCCTGAAAATCCAGTGGACAGAGGAGCAATATATATACAGCTTAAGTGTTTTACTTACTCTAGAATAAAATTGCCATATTTCAAAATTAATTTTCTTTGTGAAGGGGCATTCTACAAAAGATTTGTAAAGAATGTTTTTCCCTTTTCTTTGAGTCTTTGTATGCTGTTTTCCCTCTAGATTTTGGTAGTTTATCCTTGTGGCTAAATGCTCTACCCCAAAGCTTTCTGGGCATTTTCGGATGGTCTAATACCTTTCTCAGTATATCTCTCACTTCCCAATGTTCTTGCTACAAAACACTAGCTTTCTCATGGGCATTGCTTTCAGAAAGCTAGTTAGTGTTGCTTCCGTGTCTGAAGAGGCAGGAGGAGGCCTCCTGGGTCTGGAGTCCTGGGGATCACTGCCAGACCAGTCCGTCCTCGGCTTCTGCGGCAGGCGCTTTTATCCTGAACGGTAGTGTTTGTCCTGCCTGGGAATGTTTCAGTTAAAACAGTTTGTACTCTGTAGTGTCCTGTTGTCGCTTCAGAGAGACATTCATTTGGGGAGGTTTTAGTGACTAGAATAATCACTACTACTTAATTTTTTTAAAAAGGGCCAGAATGCATGAAAGAATGGCATAATTTATCAGACTGATGATATATATCATGAGTCAAGGCTTAATTTAATAGATTTGAAGGTGTTACAAAATTCATTGTTTAAAATTTTAAAGTGATTAAACCAGTAATATATGTTCCTTGTAAAGAAATTATACGCTACCAACCTTGAGTAGAAGGAAGCCCATAAACAACGGGGTCAATGAAATCTTTTTTTTTCCCTCTTATGAAAAATATCCATGACCCTGTAATGTTAACAACCCAGAGCAAACTATTGCTATAGTTTAGTCCCTATCCTTCTGGGATTTTTTTTTAATTCATCTCTATATAAATATATAAAATATATACTATATGTAATCTTGAATTTGACTTGAACAAGTCTTTATTGAATTTGTTACAATATGGCTTCTGTTTTATGTTTGATATTTTTTGTCTGTGAGGTATGTGGGATCTTAGCACCCTGACCAGGGATCAAACCCAGACCCTCTGCATTGGAAGGTGAAGTCTTCACCACTGGACCATCAGGGAAGTCCCCAGTAGTTTTTAGGTATATTCACAGAGTTGTACAGTCATCACTACAATCAATTTCAGAATCTTTTCATCTCCCACCCTTTGGGGTGATAACCCCAAAGAGAAACCCCATACTCATGAGTGGTCTGGCTTCTTTCACTTCTTACAGTATTCTTTGATGCTCATGCATGTTGTAGTGTGTATCAGTACTTCATCCTCTTTTAAAAATTATTATTACTGTTATTTTTTGGCCACACCACATGGCTTGCAGGGATCTTAGTTCACCAACCAGGGATTGAACCTGCACATTTGGCAATGAAGACGTGGAGTCCTGACCTCTGGACCACAAGGGCATTCTTCATTCTTTTTTATGGCTAGATTATATTCCATGTAGGAATATCCTGCATTTCATTGATCCAGTCATCAGTTGATGGACATTTGGGTTGTTTCCACTTTTATGCCATTATGAATAATGCTGCTGTGAGCATTTGTGTGTAGTTCTCTGTGTGGACATGTATTTTTATTTCTTTTGAGTGGATTCCTAAGAATGGAATTACAGGGTTATATGACAAGTTTATGTTCTAACTTTTTGAGAAACTGTTAAACTAAGTTTTATTTTAGAAGAAATGTAAATTCAAATAACAGTAAGAACTTTTTAATAATTAGTTTTGCAAAAGGTAAGTAGAATGATAATGCCCAATTCTGATGAATAGAGAGTAACAGGCATTTTTATACACTATTGCTAGAAGTATAGATTGGTGCAGTTTTGGGGCAGTTTGGCCATATATATCACTTTAAAAAATGTACAGATCCTTCTTCTAGCAGGTCGCCTTGTAGGAATTTATTCTGTGGAAATAGTTGTACACAGATGCATAGATCTAAGTCCTGCATAGTCTTTTTGATTTTTTTTCTTTTTTTATAAGAATGAAAAATTGAAAACACCTTTCAGGTCCATGCATAAGAGACTGTTTATATTAATGGTGAGTTTATTGACATTGAGATCTGCCTTCCCTTATTATCACACATGTGGATAACTTTTGCTTTAAGAAAGATGGGGCTCATTCTTTAAGAAGAAATTAATGCACAAGAAACTGGGAGCATCGTGGGATTTAGATGATGGTAGGAGAAAGACTATAAGGTGAAAATATTTCTCTATGAGATAATTAAGATAAGAGCTTTCTGGGGGAGGCAGGGTAGGTGGTGATAAAGAGCACAGGCTCTATAGTCTGCTGATCCAAGTTCAAATCTCAGTGCTGTACCATTGTAACCTTGGACAAGTCACTCAACCACTCCATACTTCAGTTCCTTATCTGTAAAATTGGGCTAGTATTGGTGTGTACTTTTAGGATGAATAACTACTTGCTAAAAACCTCAAGTCTGTAATTTCTTGTGGAAGAGCTCCCTTTGCCTTTTTTATATCACAGAAACTATCTTAGCATGGAGCTCATCTGTCTTCCCCATCCCAGTCTCTCCAGTTTTCCCTTTTACACCATCACTGGACCTGTCTGTGGCCTGTAGGCCTCCATGGACAATCAATGAGAGCCTAGGGTAGAGCTGGAGCACTGCTGTACAGCCATGGCATCTGTAAAGGGTCAAAGGCCAGGTAGCAGCTACTCAAAACCTTTTCCTATTGATGGATCTTATGGTTTTCTCAAGTATTTTTTATTGTACAGTGCATAAATTGAACTTTTATCTTTAGGTGTCTATTTCATCATTGATTGGTTGATTGGCTGTATTGGGTCTTAGTTGTGGCAGACAGGATCTTCTGTTACTGTGTGCGGGCTTAGATGCTCCGTGGCATGTGGGATCTTAGTTCCCTGACCAGGGATTGAACCTGAGTCCCCGGAATTGGAAGGTGGATTCTTAACCACTGGACCATTAGGAAAGCCCCTATGTCATGTTTTATTATAAGCTAAGAAAAGTGCACAGCTCTGAATGCTCAGCTTAATGAATTTTTATAGACTGAGTAAGTAATGTAACTAGAACCCAGATCAAGATTGAGAGTATTTTGGTTGCTTCCAGAAGCCTCTGCTGTGGTCCCTTCTCAGTCATTCCTTCCCCAGGATCACCATATTTTAACTTGTTTCTTGGTAGATTTAATCTTGCTTGTGTTTGAACTTTAAATTGACTCATACATAGTGTTTCTTTTGTGTGTGGCTTTTTTTTCTCAGTATTATGTTTGTAAGATTCATCTGTGTTACGTTTAGTTCATTCTTTTTCATTGCCAGATAATACTCCATTCACAAGGATATCCATTGTAGTAGTGATGTTAGATTGTTTCTAGGCTTTGGCTCTTATGAGTGGTCTTATGAACATTCTTAATGAGTGTCTTTCATATACATGTTTGTGTATGCACATTTCTTAGTGAAACTAGAGTCATAAAGTGTGTGTAGTCTCAGCTTTGGTAGATAGTTTTGGTAAATAAATGCCATGCTGAGATGCAAAAATCCTAAAAAAAAAAAATTAGTAAACTGAATCCAGCCATGTATCAATATGTGTATTTATATGTATATGTGTACATACAAAAAAGGTAATGTTTCCAACCAGGTTGAGCTTATTTCAGGAATATAAGATTTTTTCAACTTTCAGGTATACAATATAGTGACCCAGTATTTGCATGTGTTGCAAAATGATCATCAATAAGTCTAGTTAACATCCATTACCATACAGATGCAGATGTTTTTTCCTTACGTTGAGAAGGTTTAAGATGTTTTCTTATCAACTTTGTTAAAATTAAAAAAAATTAACTGGAAGATAATTGCTTGACAGTGTTGTGTTAATTTCTGCTATACAACAACATGAATCAACTGTAAGTGTACATGTACCCCCTCCACGTTGAGCCTGCTTCCCATATTCCGTCCCACCCCTCTCGGTCGTTGTGGGCCGCTGAGCTGAACTCCCGTGTTACACAGCAGCCTCCCGCTAGCTGTTTCACGTATGGCAGTGTATATGTGTTAGTGCTGCTCTCCCTTTATCCTACTCTTTCCTTCCCCTGCTGTGTCCACAAGTCTCTTAGCAGCTTTCAAGTATGCAATACAGTATTATTAAATTTAGTCCCCGTGCTGTACACACATTATGTCCCCGTAACTTACTTATTTTATGACTGGAAGTTTGTGCCTTTTGGCCACCTTCACCTATTTCCCCCACCCCCCTCCCCCCATATTTGACAACCACAGTCTGTCCTCTGTTATCTATGAAGTCCTTTTCTCAGGGGAGGGGTCAGGATTCCATGTGAGATCAAATGGTGTTTATCTTTCTCTTTCTGACTTAACTTCATTTAGGATGGGCTGAATGATATTCCAGTGTGTGTGTGGAAGAAAAAAATTTGCAACTGTATGATAATGAGTGCGTGTGTGTGTATACACATACACACACACTTTCCTTATCCATGCATCTGTTGATGGATGCAGGTTGTTTCCATGTCTTGGCTATTGTAAATAATGCTCCAGTGCATATGGGGGTGCAGATATCTTTTTGAGTTTGTTTTTGTTTTTTTTTTGGATAAACGCCCAGAAGTAGAATCATATAGTTTTTAATTTTTTGAGAAACTTCTATACTGTTTTCCCTAGTGGAAGCACCAATTTACTTTCCCACCAACAATGCACAGGATTCCCATTTCTCCACATCCTTACAAACACTTGTTTCTTATCTTTGTGATAACAGCTGTGCTGACAGGTATGAAGTGATATGTCACTGTGATTTTGATCTGTGTATACCTGATGATTAGAGATGTTGAGCACCATTGAAGTACATCTTAGGCATCTGTTTACCATCGTTAGACAAGTGTCTATTCAAGTCCTGTGCCCATTTTTTAATCAGATTGTTTGGGATTTTTTATTTTGCTCTTAATTTGTATGAATTCTTTATATTTTAGATATTAACCCTTTATCATATATATGGTTTACAAACATTTTCTCTCATTCAGTACACTGCCTTTTCATTTTGTTGATGATTTTCTTTGCTGCGCTGAGGCTTTTTAGTTTGATGTAGCCCTGCTTGTTTATTTTTTGCTTTTGTGGAATCCAAAACAACATCACCAAGACCAATGTCAAGGAGCTCACTACCTATGTTTTCTCCTTAGAATTGTATGATTTCAGTTTTATGTATTCAATCTTTAACCCATTTTGAGTTAACTTTGTGTATAGTATAATACAGTTGTTCATTTCCATTATTCTGTGTGTGGCAGTCCAGTTTTCCCAATACCATTTGTTTCAAACACTGTTCCTTACCCACTGTATATTCTTGGCTCCTTGTTGTAAATTAATTGACCATATATGTATGGAGTTACTTCTGAATTCTCTGTTCTGTTTCACTGATCTGTGTTTCTGTTTTTATGCCAATATCATACTGTTTTCATGACAAGAGCTTTGTCATACAGTTTGCAATCAAGAAGTGTGATGTCTCCAGCTTTATTCTTCTTGCTTAAAGTTGCTTTGGCTATTTGGGGTTTTTTATGGTTCCATACAAATTTTAGGATTGTTCTATTTCTGTGAGAAATGCCATTGGCATTTTGATAGGGATTGCATTGAATCTATGGAGAAGGCAATGGCACCCCACTCCAGTACTCTTGCCTGGAAAATCCCATGGATGGAGGAGCCTGGAAGGCTGCAGTCCATGGAGTCGCTGAGGGTCGGACACGACTGAGCAACTTCACTTTCACTTTCCACTTTCAAGCATTGGAGAAGGAAATGGCAACCCACTCCAGTGTTCTTGCCTGGAGAATCCCAGGGATGGGGGATTCCCTGCCTGGTGGGCTGCCGTCTATGGGGTCGCACAGAGTCGGACATGACTAAAGTGATTTAGCAGCAGCAGCAGCAGCATTGAATCTATAGATTACCTAGTCTAGCATGGATATTTACCAATATTAATACTTCTAATCTGTGTTGTTCAGTTGCAAAGTTGTGTCTGACTCTTTGGGACCCCATGGACTGCAGCACACCAGTCTTCCCTGTCCCTCCTTATCTCCCAGAATTTGCCTAAGTTCATGTCCAGTGAATCAGTGATGGCATCCAACCCATCTCATCTTCTGTTGCCATCTTCTCTTTCTGCTTTCAGTCTTTCCCAGTATCAGGGACTTTTCCAGTGAGTTGGCTGTTTGCATCAGGTGGCCAAAGTATTGGAGCTTCAGCTTTAGCATCAGTCCTTCCAAAGAGTATTCAGGGTTGATTTCCTTTAAGAGTGACTGGTTTGATCTCCTTGCTTTCCAAGGAACTCTCAAGAGTCTTCTCCAGTACCACAGTTCGAAAGCATCTATTTTTCTGTGCTCTGCCTTCTTTATTGTTCGGTTCTCACAGTTGTACTTGACTACTGGAAAGACTGTAGCCTTGCCTATAAGGACCCTGGTTGGTGAAGTGATGTCTTTGCTTTTTAACATATTGTATACGTTTGTCATAGCTTTCCGGCCAAGAAGCAATTTTCTTATAATTTCATTGCTGCAGTCACCATCTGCAGTGATTTTAGATTCCAAGGAGAGGAAATATGTCGCTGCTTCCACCTTTTCCCCTTTATTTGCCATGAAGTGATGGGACCAGATGCCATGATCTTAGTTTTTTTTAATAGAGTTTTAAGTCAGCTTTTTCACTCTCCTCGTTCACCCTCGTTAAGAGACTCTTTTGTTCCTCTTTGCTTTGTGCCATTAAAGTGGTATCATCTACATATCTGAGGTTGTTGATATTTCTCCTGCCAGTCTTGATTCCAGCTTGTAACTCATCCAGCCTGGCATTTTGCATGATGTGCTCTGCATATAACTTAAATAGGGTGACAGTAAACAGCCTTGACATACTCTTTCTCAACCCTGAACCAGTCCATTGTTCGGTATAAGGTTCTAACTTTGATTCTTTTTTTTTTTTGGGCCTCGATCAGAAGGACTTGGGCCCCTAACTTTGATTCTTGACCTGCATACAGGTTTCTCAGGAAACAGGTAAGATGGTCTGGTATTCCTATCTCTTTAAGAATTTTCCAGTTTGTTATGATCCACATGGTCAAAGGTTTTAGTGTAGTCAATAAAGCAGAAGTAGATGGTTTTATTGGAGAAGGCAATGGCACCCCACTCTAGTACTTTAGCCTAGAAAATCCCATGGATGGAGGAGCCTGGTAGGCTGCAGTCCATGGGGTCGCTAGAGTCGGACATGACTGAGCGACATCACTTTCACTTTTCACTTTCATGCATTGGAGAAGGAAATGGCAACCCACTCCAGTGTTCTTGCCTAGAGAATCCCAGGGACGGGGAAGCCTGGTGGGCTGCCGTCTATGGGGTCGCACAGAGTCGGACACGACTGAAGCGACTTAGCAGCAGCAGCAGCAGATGGTTTTAAGGAATTCCCTTGCTTTCTCTATGATCCATCAAATATTGGCAATTTGATCTCTGGTTCCTCTGCCTTTTCTAAACCCAGCTTGAACATCTGGAAGTTCTTGGTTCATGTAATGCTGAAGCCTAGCTTGGAGGATTTTGAGCATAACCTTACTAGCATGGGAGATGAGTGCAGTTGTCCAGTGGTTTGAACATTCTTTAGTGTTGCTTTTCTTGGGAATTGGGATGAGGATCGACCTTTTCTACTCCTGTGGCCACTGCTGTGTTTTCCAGATTTGTTGACATATTGAGTGCAGCACTTTAATAGCATCATCTTTTAGGATTTTAAATATCTCTGCTGGAATTTCGTCTCCTCCAACCTTTATTGACACCAGTGCCTCCTATGTCCCACTTGACTTCACACTCCAGAATGTCTGGCTCTGAATGACAGACTACACCAATGAGGTTATCTGGGTCATTAAGATCTTTTTTGTACAGTTCTGTGTATTCTTTCTGGATATTTTCAATCTCTTCTGCTTCTATTAGGTCTTTACAGTTTCTATCCTTTATTGTGTCCATCTTTGGAAGAAATGTTACTTTGATATTTCCAATTTTCTTGATGAGGTCTCTAGTCTTGCCCTTACTGTTGTTTTCCTCTATTTCTTTGTATTCATTGAAGAAGGCCTTCTTGTCTCTCTTTGCTGTTCTCTGGAACTCTGCATTTAGTTAATTTATGAGCACACAATTTATTCCATTTATTTGTGTTATTTTCAGTTTCTCTCATCAGTGTCTTAAAGTTTTCAGCGTATGTGTCATTCACCTCCTTGGTTAATTTGTTCCTTGGTATTTTATTCTTTTTAATACAATTGGAAATGGGATTGTTCTCTAAATTTCTTTTTCTGATAGCTCACTGGTGTATAGAAATACATCTGGTTTTGTGGAATGATTATATATCCTGAATTTTTACTAATGGTATATGAAGATGGCTTAATATTTAAAAGTCACTCTGTGTAGTTCATCACATTACCACCTCAGCTGAAAATCTCAGTGTAATCATCTCAGTATATAAAGAACAGGGTTTATGTTCCTTCAATAACAGTACATTTATCATATTCAGAAAGTATGATATTAATATAAAACTGTCAGTGAATAAACTGCATATTCAGATTTCTCTTGTTTTGATAACATTTTAGCTGTTTTTAATCTGAGTTCCAATTCAGGATCAAACAGCAGAGATATTTTGATGTATAATAATCATTACATAACATACAAGTAAAAAATATGTGTGAACATAATTATTATAAAGTCAATATACATCTAACTTCAATATGTGAAAGAGGATAGACTCTGGCCACATGCTCCCAGAAGTTTTCCACCTGCCTTTTCTCAAATACTAGGTTGGTGCAGAAGTAACTGTGGCTTCGGACCCTGAATTTTAAATCAGTATAATTAGGCTAAAACACATCTTTATTAATAAAACAGGAACCATCACAGTCAATACATTTTTGCCAACAGGAAATAAAAATAGGAACCATCACAGTACGTTTTTGCCAGTAGGAAATAAGTTTATTCCTATAGCATAAAAATCTGCTCTTTCGAATTCAACAAACTCTTGGAAAGCATTTTCTGTGTCCTCCTGGTTGTGGAAGCATTTTCCCTGCAAAAAGTTGTCGAGATGCTTGAAGAAGTGGTAGTCGGTTGGTAAGAGGTCAGGTGAATATGGCAAATGAGACAAAAGTTCGTAACCCAATTTGTTCAACTTTTGAAGTGTTGGTTGTGCAATGAGTGGACAAGTGATGTGGTGGAGAAGAATTGGGCCTGTTCTGTTGAACAGTGCCAGCTGCAGACATTGCAGTTTTTGGTGTATCTCATCAATTTGCTGAGCATACTTCTCCGAGGTAATGGTTTTGCTAGGATTCAGAAAACTGTAGTAGATCAGAGAGGCAGCAGACCACCAAACAGTGACCATGACCTATTTTTGATGCAACTTTGGCTTTGGGATGTGCTTCAGAGCTTCATTTTGGTCCAGTCACTGAGCTGGTTGTCTCTGGTAGTATAAAATCCACTTTTTGTTGCATGTCACAATCTGATTGAGAAATTGTTCATTGTTGTTGTATAGAATAAGAGAAGACAACATTTCAAAATGATGTTTTTGATTTGTAGTCAACTCAGTTCAGTTCAGAGAAGGCAGTGGCACCCCACTCCAGTACTCTTGCCTGGAAAATCCATGGATGGAGGAGCCTGGTAGGCTGTAGTCCATGGGGTCGCTAGGAGTTGGACACCACTGAGCGACTTCATTTTGACTTTTCACTTTCATGCATTGGAGAAGGAAATGGCAACCCACTCCAGGATTCTTGCCTGGAGAATCCCAGGGACGGGGGAGCCTGGTGGGCTGCCGTCTATGGGGACGCACAGAGTCGGACATGACTGAAGCGACTTAGGAGCAGCAGTAGCAGCAGTTCAGTTCAGTCTCTCAGTCATGTCCGACTCTTTGTGACCCCATGGACTGTAGCATGCCAGGCCTCCCTGTCCAGAACCAACTTCCAGAGTTTACTCAGACTCATGTCCAATGAGTCCGTGATGCCATCCAACCATCTCATCCTCTTTCATCCCCTTCTTTTCCTGCCTTCAATCTTTCCCAACATCAGAGTCTTTTCCAATGAGTCGGGTATTCGCATTAGGTAGCCAAAGTATTGGAGTGTCAGCTTACCATCAGTCCTTCCAATGAATATTCAGGATTGATTTCCTTTAGGATGGACTGGTTGGATCTCCTTGGAGTCCAAGGGACTCTTCAAGAGTCTTCTCCAACACCACAGTTCAAAAGCATCAATTCTTCGGTGCTCAGCTTTCTTTATAGTCCAACTCTCACATCCATACATGACTACTGGAAAAACCATAGCTTTGACTAGATGGACCTTTGTTGGTAAAGTAATGTCTCTGCTTTTTAATATGTCGTCTAGGTTGGTCATAACTTTTCTTCCAAGGAGCAAGCGTCTTTTAATTTCATGGCTGCAGTCACCATCTGCAGTGATTTTGGAGCCCCCCAAAGTAAACTTTCTCACTGTTTCCATCGTTTTCCCATCTATTTGCCATGAAGTGATGGGACCAGATGCATGATCTTAGTTTTCTGAATGTTGAGCTTTAAGCCAACACTTTAAGCTTTTTCACTCTCCTCTTTCACTTTCATCAAGAGGCTTTTTATTTCTTCTTCACTTTCTGCCATAAGGGTGGTGTCATCTGCATATCCGAGGTTATTGATATTTCTCCTGGCAATCCTGATTCTAGATTGTGCTTCATCCAGCCCAGCGTTTCTCATGATATACTCTGGATAGAAATTAAATAAGCAGGGTGACAATATACAACCTTGACATACTCCTTTCCCTGTTTGGAACCAGTCTGTTGTTCCATGTCCAGTTCTAACTGTTGCTTCCTGATCTGCATACAGATTTATCAGAAGGCAGGTCAGGTGGTCTTGTATTCCCATCTCTTTAAGAATTTTCCAGTTTGTGGTGATCCACGCGGTCAAAGGCTTTGGCATAGTCAATAAAGCAGAAATAGATGCGGTCAACTCATGAGGCACCCAATTACTGACATTTTCCACCTTTCCAATTTGCTTCAAATGCCAAATGACTGTAGAATGGTTGACATTGAGTTCTCGGGCAACTTCTTGTATAGTTATAAGAGGATCAGTTTCAATGATCTTCTCAGATGGTTGTTGTCAACTTCTGATGGCCAGCCACTGTGCTTCTTACTTTCAAGGCTCTCATCTCCTTTGCAAAACTTCTTGACTACCACTGTACTGTACGCTCATTGGCAGTTCCTGAGCCAGATGCGTTGTTGATGTTGTGAGTTGTCTCTGCTGCTTTATGACCCATTTGAAGTCGAATAAGAAAACTGCTCAAATTTGCTTTTTTGTCTAACATCATTTCCATAGTCTAAAATACATATAAAATAAATAGCAAATAATAATTTATTAGCAGTTGACTGGCTACAGTCCAGTCCAGTTCAGTCGCTCAGTCATGTCCGACTCTTTGCGACCTCATGGACTGCAGCATGCCAGGCTTCCCTGTCTGTTACCAACTCCCAGAACTTGCTCAAACTCATGTCCATCGAGTCAGTGATGCCATCTAATCATCTCATCCTCTGTCTTCCTCTTCTCCTCCTGCCTTCAATCTTTCCCAACATTAGAGTCTTTTTCAGTGAGTCAGCTTTTTGCATCAGGTGGCCAAAGTATTGGAGCTTCAGCTTCAGCATCAATCCTTCTAGTGAATATTCTGGGTTGATTTCCTTTAGGATTGATTGGTTTGATCTCCATGCTGTCCAAGGGACTCTGAAGAGTCTTCTCTAGCTCCACAGTTGAATGTATCAATTCTTCCGTGCTCAGCCTTCTTTATGGTCCAACTTTCACATCATATATGACTACTGGGGAAAGCATAGCTTTGACTTTATGGACCTTTGTTGGCAAAGTGATGTCCCTTTTTAATACACTGTCTGGGTTTGCCATGGCTCTTCTTCCAAGGAGCAAGCGTCTTTTTAATTTCCTGGCTGCAGTCACTGTCCACACTGATTTTGGGTCCCAAGAAAATAAAATCTGCCACTGTTTTCACTTTGTCCCCCATCTATTTGCCATGAAGTGATAGGACCAGATGCCATGATCTTTGTTGTTTGAATGTTTAGTTTGAAGCCAGCTTTTTCACTCTCCTTTTTCATCCTCATTAAGAGGCTCTTTAGTTTCTTTTTGTTTTCTGCCATTAGAGTGGTATCTTCTGCATATCTGAGGTTGTTAATATTTCTCCCAGAAGTTTTGATTCCAGCTTGTGATTCATCCAGCCCACCATTTCTCATATTCTCTGCATACAAGTTAAATAAACAGGGCGACAGTATATAGCTTTGACATACTCTGTTCTCAAGTTTGAACCAGTCCATTGTTCCATGTCCAGTTCTGACTGTTGCTTCTTGTCCTTCATACAGGTTTCACAGGTGACAGGTAACGTGTTCTGGTATTCCCATCTCTTGAATTTTTCCAGTTTATTGTGATCCACACAGTCAAAGGCTTTGGCGTAGTGAATGAAGTAGAAGTAGATATCTTTTAGTATTCCCTTGCTTTTTCTATGATCCGCTGGATGTTGCAATTTGATCTCTGGCTCCTCAACCTTTTCTAAATCCAGCTTGTATATCTAGAAGTTCTCAGTTCATGTACTGTTGAAACCCAGCTTGAAGGGTTTGAGCATTACTTTGCTAGCATATGAAATGAGTGCAATTGTGTGGTAGTTTGAACATTCTTTGGCATTGCTCTTCTTGGAATTGGAATGAAAACTGACCTTTGCCAGTCCTGTGGCCACTGCTGAGTTTTCCAAATTTGCTAACTTGGTGAGTGCAGCACGTTAACAGCATCATCTTTTAGGATTTTAATTAGCTCAGTTGGAATTCACCACCTCCAGTAGCTTTATTTGTAGTAATGCTTTCTAAGGCCCACTTGACTTCATACTCCAGGATGTTTGGCTCTATGTGAGTAACCACACCACTGTGTTTATCTGTGTCATTAAGACTTTTTTCGTGTAGTTCTTCTGTTTATTCTTGCCACATCTCTGCTTCTGTTAGGTCCTTGCCATTTCTGTCCTTTATCATGCCCATCTTTGCATGAAATGTTCCCTTGGCATCTCCAGTTTTCTTTACGGGATCTGTAGTCTTCCCCGTTCTGTTGTTTTCCTCTATTTCTTTGCACTGTTCACTTAAGAAGGTTTTTTCATTTCTCCTTGCTATTCTCTGGAATTCTGCATTCAGTTGGGTATATCTTTCCTTTTCTTCTTTGCCTTTCACTTCTCTTCTTCTCTCAGCTCCTTGTAAGACTTCTCCCTTGTGTGTGTGTGTTTATTTCAGTGTTTTTCATGTGTTTTATTTTATGGATTTTATATTATGTTATAACCATTTTAATGCATGACTTGATCCAGTTCAGGCCAATGGCAGCCCCTTCAGCTGGTGCCTGTCCTTTTGACACGTCTCTGACGTGTTTGAGCACTTCCTTTCTGGCACAAGATGTTCCCACTTTTGAGTATTTTCCTAGCCTCAGATTTGGAATTGGGCATATCTCTAGGGAGAACTGGTTCTTTTGGTGGATAATGGTATTCAAAAGCAAAGAGCCTGATGCTGAGTATGTTTTTGTTTATGTTTATCTTGTTTCGGCTTTCTAGGGCCTTTTGAATTCATAGCTTGGTGGTGTTTCCTGTAAGTTTTCAGAAGTTATTGGCCTTAACTTCTTTTACACATTGCTTCTGTTCCCATCCTCCCCTTCCTCTGGGATTCCAGTTACTCATGTTAGACCTTTATATCCTATCCCATATGTCTTATAAGCATTTTTGAGTTTTCTATCCCTGTTTCCTTTTGTGCTTTAATTCTCTGGATCTATCATTTTTCTTCTGCTGTTTTTACCTTTCTTTTTTTTTTTCCTGTTATCTCCAACTTTTATTTATTTTTTTTTAATATAAATTTATTTATTTTACTTGGAGGCCAATTACTTTACAATATTGTATTGGTTTTGCCATACATCAACATGAATCCACCACAGGTGTACACGTGTTCCCCATCCTGAACCCCCCTCCCTCCCTCCTCCCCGTACCATCCCTCTGGGTCATCCCAGTGCACCAGCCCTGAGCATCTTGTATCCTGCATCGAACCTGGACTGGCAATTCATTTCACATATGATATTATACATGTTTCAATGCCATTCTCCCAAATCATCCCACCCTCTCCCTCTCCCACAGAGTCCAAAAGACTGTCCTATACATCTGTGTCTCTTTGCTGTCTCACATACAGGGTTATCGTTACCATCTTTCTAAATTCCATATATATGCGTTAGTATACTGTATTGGTGTTTTTCTTTCTGGCTTACTTCACTCTGTATAATAGGCTCCAGTTTCATCCACCTCATTAGAACTGATTCAAATGTATTCTTTTTAATGGCTGAGTAATACTCCATTGTGTATATGTACCACAGCTTTCTTATCCATTCACCTGCTGATGGACATCTAGGTTGCTTCCATGTCCTGGCTTTTATAAACAGTGCTGCGATGAACATTGGGGTACACGTGTCTCTTTCAATTCTGGTTTCCTTGGTGTGTATGCCCAGTAGTGGGATTGCTGGGTCATAAGGCAGTTCTATTTCCAGTTTTTTTAAGGAATCTCCACACTGTTCTCCATAGTGGCTGTACTAGTTTGCATTCCCACCAACAGTGTAAGAGAGTTCCCTTTTCTCCACATCCTCTCCAGCATTTATTGCTTGTAGACTTTTGGATCACAGCCATTCTGACTGGCGTGAAATGGTACCTCATTGTGGTTTTGATTTGCATTTCTCTGATAATGAGTGATGTTGAGCATCTTTTCATGTGTTTGTTAGCCAGCTGTATGTCTTCTTTGGAGAAATGTCTGTTTAGTTCTTTGGCCCATTTTTTGATTGGGTCATTGGAACAAAATAGAAAGCCTAGAGATAAATCCACGCACCTATGGACACCTTATCTTTGACAAAGGAGGCAAGAATATACAATGGAGAAAAGACAATCTCTTTAACAAGTGGTGCTGGGAAAACTGGTCAACCACTTGTAAAAGAATGAAACTAGAACACTTTCTAACTCCATATACAAAAATAAACTCAAAATGGATTAAAAATCTAAACATAAGACCAGAAACTATAAAACTCCTAGAGGAGAACATAGGCAAAGCACTCTCCGACATACATCACAGCAGGATCCTCTATGACCCACCTCCCAGAATATTGGAAATAAAAGCAAAAATAAACAAATGGGACCTAATTAAACTTAAAAGCTTCTGCACAACAAAGGAAACTATAAGCAAGGTGAAAAGACAGCCTTCAGAATGGGAGAAAATAATAGCAAATGAAGCAACTGCCAAAGAACTAATCTCAAAAATATACAAGCAACTCCTGCAGCTCAATTCCAGAAAAATAAACAGCCCAATCAAAAAATGTTTTTACCTTTGTATTAAGCTGTGTATATATTAAAATTCTTAACAGCAGTTATTATTTTCAGTCCGAGGGTTTCTCTTTGACACATTCTCTGTTAATGGTTTGTGCTTGTTTAGTGATACCCTTGCTGTTATCTGTGTTTTTGAATAATTAATATTTATTTTAAAATTCATGCCTGGTAACTCCAGTATCTGGGTCACCTAGGTATCTGATTCTGTAGCGTTTCTTCACCCCTTCTGTCCTCCACCATTTATGTTTTTTTTTTTTCCTGTAGGAAAGCAAATGATTATCTGGTTATAAAGTTATGAAAATGTTAATATTCTTGGATTCTCTGAAATGGAGTTACTTGATCTGTCAACATCAGATAACTTTTTGCTAAATTTAGTTATAATATACAACCCCTGAATCTCAGTGGATTACAACAGCAAAGGTTTATTTGTTGCTCATGTTACATTCTGGTCCCATGGTTATTGTGTTCCATGTGTCTTATTCATCCTGGGATCCAGGCTGAAGAAGCCCCCATCAGGGACATAGCGATCTCAGGGCCAAAGTTAATGGGAGAGGTGGACCATGTGATGGCTCTTCAGGGTCTGTGTCTCTCCCATTCACAGTCAGTTGGCTGAAGCAGTTCATGTATGTGCTGCTTCCACAGGAGGCATTGTAAGTTATGTGAGAGGGAACAGTGAATAATTGGGACAGTAATGTAATTTATCTTGTTATCTGAAAGAAAAAACTCCTTTATTTGAAAACTGTATATGATGGAGATGTTAATGTGGAATTGTTAATAATGATACAAGTTATGTGTAATAATAAGGAACTTTATGATATGTTCAGTAATTACACAGTTATTAAAATGATCATTTAAAAATTATTTGGCTGCTTTGGGTCTCCGTTGTGGCAGGCAGCATCTTTTCACTGCAACGTGCAGGCTCTCTAGTTGTCGTGTGCAAGCTCAGTTGCCCTGCAGCATGTGGGAGCTCAGTTCCTTGACCAGGAATTGAACCTGCATCTCCTGCATTGAAAGGTGGATTCTTAACCACTGGACCATGATCACTGTAATATCTAAAATAATCATTGTAATAACTAGCAACATAGGAATGTGTTTAGTACAACGTTAAGTGAAAGAGAAATGTAAAGATTATACATACCCTATCAGTACATCTGTGTACACACATACATTTATAAGTCATATATAAGTCGAAGACTTAAAAATGATAATAGTTATCTTTGGATGATGGGCTTGTGAGTAGTTTTTCATTTTTAAACTTAAACTTTTTATAGAGCTGTTATATTATTATTAAAAGCAATTTTGTTGTCCACAAGGTTATTTTTCATTTAAAAGAATCATATGCATTTATCAAAGAAATGTTGGAAAATATAGAAGAGGATTAAAAAAACAAAACTCTTGACCTATCTCCCCAAATCACCATAGTAACTACTTTATGTATGTTAAAAAGTTCCAGATTAACCTCATTGTTGTCATATTTTATTTTAGGTCCTGAAAATCCTTGGTTGGTCCAAGCTTATGTCTCAGCAGCTAAACACCCATTTGCTTCGGTGGTGGCTCAGGAGGTTTTCCAGAGTGGAATCATTCCTTCAGATACTGACTTCCGGATCTACAGGGATTTTGGGAACATTCCAGGTATTGTCAATTGTTATGGACTTTTCTGTGACAATGATTAATTAAAAACAAGTCTTACTTTTTGGAAGTTTGTGGGTAAGCAGCATTTTCTGAGAGCAGATTTTTATGTGAGAACTGTATATACTGACTCACTCAAAAAGAGTTCCTGATAGTCTCCTTTTCTTTTAAACTCCAATTTACTTTAAATGCTTCCTTTTTCTAGAACATGTCATCTTGGCCCACAATGTGACAGAAGAACAGGGGAGAACTGTTAGCACTTCATTCGCAAAAGATGGTGATAGATCCTTCAGGGGTCTTTTTCATCGTTACCTTGCTTCGCCAACTGCCCTGGGGACTTGTACAGCTTATTTAAAGTTAAAATTTGGCTCTGGCCAAATTCTACATCTGGCAAGATGTAGATGGTAAAGTTTTGATGACCTCCCATGCCAGTATTCCTACTCCTTGCTGTGTGACTTGTAATGCCCCAGTCATTACATATTGAATTATGTACCATAGCTATAGGTTCTGTGAGAATTTCATCATTCCTTCATGAATGTGACAAAGCAGTCATGCTACTGCTTTGCTGTCTTTTAGGAATTTAATACATTAAATACATTAAACAAAGAGGCCTTAAATTGAGGTTGATCTTTAAAGTAAAATGACTTTTATTTTGTTTTTTTTTTCTGTATGTCTTAGGAATAGACTTAGCTTTTATTGAGAATGGATACATTTATCACACCAAGTATGACACAGCGGACAGAATTCTAACAGATTCCATTCAGAGAGCAGGTTGGTACTCTGATTTAGACTTTTGATATTAAGATGGAATATTATGGATGACCTGTGAGCCTATAGATACTCTGTGTCCTGTGCATTAAGGAGGCAGTGTATGGTGTGAATGAAGTGGGGCTTTGGAGTTAGATGAGGCTTTGAATTTTAGCCTTGAACTCTAGTTTAGCAGTTAGGAACCTAAGACTATTCATTATGAGGAATTTGAAAGGGAGTTGACTTAGGGTTATGGAAACATTGCTGAGTATTGAGAGTGTAGCCAAAATGGAAGCTGTACATTGGAGGTGGCACAAACACATATTTGGGCAACTTGCCCAGGTATGGAAAAGTTGCATTGATCCAAGGTTGGGTGGTGAGGACAGGTGAGCCAGTTATATAGGACAGGTGTCAGGACGGGAGTTAAAATGCTTTCCGGTGACATCAGTAGTAGTCAGGGGAGGTGAGTCTGAGGCTGAGCCTTCCAAAGAGTTGGGATTTGGCACAGTGGGAAAGAGCCTGTTTGAGTAAGAGCTCTGCATGAGTAGGGCTTGTTTGTGCTGAGGACTGTTAGACTACAGTGTGAATGGAGGTTGCATTTTTCAGACATAGAGGGAAATGAGGCAGAGGTGTATGGAGGTAGAGAAAGCTGTAGATGGCTTTAAAAGTCAGCAAGCGGATGCTATAGGAATAAGAGATCATTAAAGGCCTGCATATGTGAATGAATGATGGTTTAAAATGCTGTCAGTCTGGTGATGCAGTATGGAGTGTATGGGAGACAAGGGGAGAGAGCCAAGAGTCAGGGCTGTTCCAACAGTAATTTTAGTGTGGAATACGAAGACCTAGACTGTAGTGCTGGCAAAAGATAGACATGAAAGCAAGGGTGGAAAACTAGGTACATTTTGAATGAAAACTCAGCAAGACTTGATAGGTTACATAGCAGGGATGAATCAGATGGATGGCAGCAAAGAAGACCTCAGAGGGTAAAGCCTGGCTGGCTGGGGAGAGATGACACCACTGACCATAATTGGACATGGGAAGGTGGCTCTCGCCCAGAGCAGTAGTGAGAAGGGGGAGGAGGCTGTGAACTCTGTCAGATACGAGACAGAGGGTGTCTGTGAACTGACCAGATGAAAATGTAGATATGCCATTAGAGACTGTGGCAGAACTGGGTATCTGGGTTTGGAAATTAAAGGCACAGTCAAAACCACAGAAGTCTGGAGAATGGAAATGGTGTTTGGAAGGGTGAAACAAACCTGAGCTTAGGGGAAGATGCATTTGAAGGCGGCAGGAGAGCTGATGAAAGAAATCCCACAGTGAGACAGTGTGGTGTCTTCAGTGAAAAGAAGAGGAAGTCCAGGACGGAATGAGCATCAGGAAGATATGCCAGCCATTCAAAGCTTCTTACAATTCTTCATTATAGTTCAAACTCAGTCATTGATTGATGTAACAGATACTTATGACGGCCTCTGAGGTGCCAGCTTCTGCCTGACAATGACTCAGCCCGCTCTCCAGCTTCATTGCAAAATACTCTCGCTCCTCATTCTGGACATTTTTCCCCTCCTCAGGGCCTTTATCTACACGGGTCTCTAAACAAAATCTCTCCCCTGTCGTAGCTCCTATCCATCCTTTAGCTAGTTGATTTCTCCAACTCCACTAGTCTCCCTGATATGTTCTTAGGGCACTTTCTCCATACTATTTCTTTTTTTAATTGAGATATTATTGACGTTCCTTATTATTATTTTTTAAAATATTTATTCAGCTGTATCAGGTCTTAGTTGCGGCACACAGGGATCTTTCATTGGGGCATGCAGGCTTCTCCAGTTGTGGGCACAGGCTCCAGAGCATGGGCTCAGTAGAGTAGGCATGAGGACTGAGTTGCCCCATGGCATGTGTGACCTTAGTTCCCTGAACAGGGGTTGAACCTGCATGTCCTGCGTTGCAGGGTGGATTATTAACCGCTGGACCAGCAGGGAAGTCCTTATTAATTCTTAATACATGTGTAATAACTTGTTTGGTGTCAGAGAGCTTCTTGAGGTTCTTGGTTCCCCACTGAATTTCTATGTCAGAGCAGTGTCCGCTACATTAAGTATATATTAAATGAATAGAGACTGAGAAATAGCTGTTGGGTTTGTCACCAGCGAGGGTACAGTTGATCAGGGAGTAGCTATAATAACTAGAAGAGAAAGGATGAAGACCAGGTCACGGAGCTTCAAAGCAGAGAAGAAACAGTGTAGAGGGCATGGACCTTATAAGAGAGATTTATCAAGAAAAACTGGGGCGAACAGTAGGACGGTAGAAAGCTGTTTCTGTTCATAGTCTTTCTAGGTACTCCTTGACTCCAGCAGTGGATGGTTTATTCAACGTTGTTACCTTTCATTTCTTTTTACTAATAGGTGACAACATTTTAGCAGTTCTTAAATATCTAGCTACATCTGATATGTTGGCTTCTTCTTCTAAGTATCAACATGGAAACATGGTCTTCTTTGATGTGCTTGGCCTGTTTGTCATTGCCTACCCGTCTCGTGTTGGCTCAATAATTAACTATATGGTGGTAATGGCTGTTGTTTTATACCTGGGAAGGAAATTACTGCATCCCAAATATAAGAGTAAGTATTTTCCTCTAAAACTACAATACTGGATGGGTATAGAGTTTACCTAAAGTTGTTTGGCACTTTTCTTGTATCTTTCCAAGAAGTTACAAATCTTAAGAAAAATAACATTTGATTTACACTATTGTAAGAAATACAATAAAGGACAGAAATGGTATGGACCTAACAAGAGGTGGCAAGAATACACAGAAGAATTATACAAAAAAGATCTTAATGACCTAGATAACCATGATGGTGTGATCACTCACCTAGAGCCAGATATCCTGGAACTGAAGTCAAGTCGGCTTTAGGAAGCATCACTATGAACAAAGCTAGTGTAAGTGATGGAATTCCAGTTGAGCTATTTCAAATCCTAAAAGATGATGCTGCGAAAGTGCTGCACTCAGTATGCCAGGAAATTTGGAAAACTCAGCAATGGCCACAGGACTGGAAAAGGTCAGTTTTCATTCCGATCCCAAAGAAAGGCAATGCCAAAGAATGCTCAAACTGCCACACAATTGTACTCATCTCACACGCTAGCAAAGTAATGCTCAGAATTCTCCAAGTGAGGCTTCAACAGTATATGAACCAAGAACTTCCAGGTGTTCAGGCTGGATTTAGAAAAGGTAGAGGAACCAGAGATCAAATTGCCAATAAGTATCCGTTGGATAGAAAAAGCAAGAGAGTTCCAGAAAAACATCTGCTTCTGCTTTATTGACTTTGTGTGGATCACAACAAATTGTGGAAAAACTCAAGAGATGGGAATACCTCTGCCAACCATACCTGCCTCCTAAGAAATCTGTATGCACATCAAGAAGCAACAGTTAGAACTGGACATGGACCAACAGACTGGTTCCAAATTGGGAAAGGAGTATATCAAGGCTGTATATTGTCACCCTGCTTATTTAACTTATATGAAGAGTATATCATGTGAAATACTGGGCTGGATGAAGCACAAGCTGGAATCAAGACTGCCGGGAGAAATATCAATAACCTCATATATGCAGAGGACACCACCCTTATGGCAGAAAGCGAAGAGGAACTAAAGAGCCTCTTAATGAAAGTGAAAGAGGAGAGTGAAAAAGCTGGCTTAAAACTCAACATTCAAAAAAGATCATGGCATCTGGTCCCATCACTCATGGCAAATAAATGGGGAAATGATGGATCAGTGACAGACTTTATTTTCTTGGGCTCCAAAATCACTCAGATGGTGACTGCAGCCATGAAATTAAAAGACGCTTTTTCCTTGGAAGAAAAGCTATGACAAAGCTAGACATCGTATTAAAAAGAAGAGACATTCCCTTGCTGACAAAGGCCCATCTATTCAAAGCTGTGATTTTTCCAGTAGTCACGTATGAATGTGAGAGTTGGACCATAAAGAAAGCTGAGCAGTGAAGAACTGATGCTTTTGCACTGTGGTATTGGAGAAGATTCTTCTGTTGAGTCCCTTGGACTGTAAGGAGATCAAACTAGAGAATCCTAAAGGAAATGAGTCCTGAATATTCATTGGAAGGACTGACGCTGAAGCTGGAACTTCAATACTTTGACCACCTGATGTGAAGAACTGACTCAGTGGAAAAGGCCTTGATGCTGGGAAAGATTGAAGGCAGGAGAAGGGAACGACATCCAACAGACAGTTGGATGGCATCCCTGACTCAATGGACATGAGTTTGAGCAAGCTCTGGGAGTTGGTGATGGACAGGGAAGTCTGGCATGCTGCAGTTTGCAAAGAGTTGGATACAACTGAGCAACTGAATTGAAGAAATTTCTAAATGAGTATCAGGGTGATATGCTCATTATACTTTTAGTCTTGGTGAAGCATGCAATTTTTATGTACTTACGCACTTCATGGAAGTACTTCAAAAGCTTGTAGAAAATGGTTTGTAAAGATTGACTTTTAGTGAAGAGTCCCTTAAAAAGCGTTGTCCACATTGCAGACCAGTAGCACCCTGTTCTGGAGTATGAATGAACTGTTTCTGGTTAAATTGGTCTGCTTCTGCTTGAACTGTTTTACAGTCTTAAGTTAGTGTGTGCTGTTAGCAGGTCAGATATTTAGCAGCGATTTAAATATTCCTTAATCACTGGTTATTTTCTCATGCTGCTTCTCTTCCTGTGTTAAGTTTCTTTTGGTAAGACTTTATATGTAACTCTGCCTTCCATTTTTGCTGTTATTTCAATACACAAAGCATTCCAGAGGTGGTAAAAATCAAGATGACTCCCTTTCCTAGTCAGGAATATAGCTGAACTTTTCCTGAAGACTTACCTCTTTGGGTCCTTTGTACCCACAGACTCTCAGCAAATGTTCATACTTGAATTTTATTCACTGATACTTTCCTTGTTTGTTGTAATGTTTAACAAACCTTACCCCTAGGAAATTTTAATATTTTCAATTATAGTGGTAAATTTTGTTTTAATGTTTGCTCCTTTAATTCTACTAACTGGTGGTGAAATTGATTTGATAAAGACAGTGATCACTGCTCTTGTTTTCTCTCCGTCAGCTGCTACCTACACAAAGGACTTCTTCTGTGGACTTGGCATCACTCTGATAAGCTGGTTTACCAGCTTGGTTACAGTTCTCATTATAGCAGTGTTCATCTCACTTATTGGACAGTCCCTCTCATGGTATAACCACTTCTATGTCTCCGTTTGTCTGTATGGAACTGCAGCTGTAGCCAAAATAATATTCATACATACCCTTGCAAAAAGATTTTATTATGTGGTAAGTGTTGGGCTTTTTTATTAATTTCTTTCTGCCACCTTCAAGGATTGAAGTCAAACTCAGGTGGGGTTCCTTATGTTTGGCCTTTTGTGACACCAAAAATTGTTTGGCATGGTTATGGAAAATCGACTCCCAGAACCATGTTGACTTTCTGGAAAACTTCTTATTCTGAGGGTTGCAGACTTATTCAGTGAGTTTACACGGCTGGCAAACAGTGTTTGGGGTGTTGGTGACAGCAAGGCGTGTTAGCATAGCCTTCTGCCTCTGCTGACAGTGGCAGTTTTTATGACCATGCTCTTTAATCTGCCAGCCTTCCCTGGGACCACCGGTTATTTTTATTTGAATAGCCCTGTTCTCTGGTGGACTGTCAGCTCCTTGAGGGCAGGGATGATTCTGTTCACTGTCCCCTGTGCTTAGGCAGTCTCTGGCACAGAACTGACACACTGTTTTCTGCCTGGATGAGCACTGTATCTAAAGCTGCACTGAACTTGTTCAGTCTCCTTTACTCTTTTTTTTTAAAGCTGTGTGTTGTTGATACAGATTCTGTCAGCATGCTAGGTGGTCTGGGGGTTAGTGACACATTGCTGAGGAGAGAAAGGGAGGGGAGATAGAGTTCCAAAATAATACATGCTGTCTTAGAGAAATAGCCGTAGTCATGGTTTCAACTGTATACATTTGTTTGGTAAAAACAAAGTTAATATTAGGTTTATGAGAGAGCAGGACTAAAAATTGAATAATTAGTGAGAGAGCAAGCCACAAACATTCTGATTTTCTAAGATAATAAAAGGGAAAATCTTTCTTTCTTCCCTCATTTTCAGTATGGCATGTGCACACCTGTTTATTTCAGTTTGTCCTGCTGGGGATTAGACTGGGGACACGGAAGACTGTAAACAGCATACTTTCACTAGCATGTCTTCAGTACCTGAAGCTTGGTCTCAGTTCAGTTCATGTTGGGATATGGTGTAAGGAGCCCTTCTGTGTGGCAGGCCCTACTGAAGAAAGATTCATTGAGGTTAGCCATCTGTTTATGGTTGAGCCAATACTTATATCTTCATGACTAGAGTTTCCAAAAGAACTACATGATGCGGCTCAATTTCAAGTGTTTATTCTTGCTGCAGTGGGATGTAACCAGAGTGTGGCTGACACTCTGGTTGATATGGCATTGGGGTACAGTAGAGGGTAAGACAGGAATGCTTAGTAAAATTCTAATTTCAGTTGTCCAATTATGAAACTTTGGGCTGAAGGCACAGTAGAAAGAGTAATATTTTCATTTTTGTCTCATATTGTCTTTGAGTACCCAGTGGGTTCCCATCTTCAGGCCTAGTCTTTTCTTTGAGAAGGTCACAGTCTCCCTGGGGGATGCAATGATGGGGAAACCACAGTGACTCCAATGCACTGGGATAAAGTGAAATAGTGATAGCTTCGCAGTGCTGTAGGATTGTAGGGCCAGGAGAGATTAACTTTGTTTGTGGAAGTCAGGAAGACTTCATGAAGGTGGTGACATTTGAACTGCGTTTTTTGTGGCCTGAGTAGAAATGTACCAGGGAACTGGTTGATGGGCAAAGGTCAGAATGTACAAGATGTATTTGGGTCACAGGCAATAAGAAGTTCAGTGTGGTGAAGATAAGGTTGATAGTTAGAGCATAACCCTAAAAATCACTGGGGCCACAGTTTAAACTTTCTAGGCAGGATATTGAATGAGAAGATTTGTAATTCAGCAGGAACACTCTGGTAACAGTATACATTACCAATGGACTGGAAGGGGGAAAGGGTGATAGAGGTGGGGAGAGGGGAGCTAGATTTGAGGGATGTTTGAACTTGGTATAAAGTGGGAACAGTGTAAAACATCTTATTATAGTCTTCATTGTTGATATCTTTGTTTTTAAATATCTGAGTGGAATCTGGCTTCAAATTGAATCCTGAGAACTATTTTATTCTTTTCAGAGACCATGACTCTTGATTAATAGTGTTGAACATCTAACATTTTACCAACAATAGCCTATCTTTCATTGTCCAAGGAAGTTTGTCAAGTGACCTTTAGTTTGTTTTGAAACATGTGTGACTGAAACTCTTTTGCATTTTTGAAGTAGGGGCCCTTTTAACAAACATGCCCTGGACTGTACAGAAATGAGAAGGCAGAGGAGAGAAAAGCTTAAACATACCTATTTCTGTTTTGATGTTTCTGCACTGAAATTATAACTTTCATGTTTACAGTAATAGAATAACTGGTACAGAAGTTAAAATGTATAAAGTTCAAAAGGCAACTTTCTTCTGTAGAACTCAAGGTGCTGTACAGGAATCCTCAGACTTTCAGACTTCAAAGCTCAAAAAGTGTTGATCAAACCCCCCATGGCCCTGTGCTCTAAAGGTCCTGCAGTTCTTGAGGCATGCTGTTGGAGGCACTGCAACAGCTTATACTGTTCTTCATATGGGTTGTTTCTCTGGTTTGCTTGACATTCTTTGAAAATTTCATGAATAAGAGCTTATAGTAGTGAATGTTTTAAGGGAAGTCCTTTCTTCTACTTTAGAACATTTCCAAAGGTCTCTCAGCCCAGTGGAGGGAAAGCTTATATATAAGTAACGATGTTTTTACCCTAACTTGTTAAATTCTCCTTTCTTGTGCAGCAATTTGAACTTATTGCTTCCTGAGAGGAGGTAGCTTTGTCAGTGTTTACTTCATAGTTTAAAGGATAGACCCTGCTCAAGACAAAATGTAGCTTTTCTGAGCAGTGGAAATTATACTGCAGTAGAAGATCTTGATGAGTTGTCTGTATTTTTTTTCTTTCAGAATGCCAGTGGCCAGTATCTGGGAGAAGTATTTTTTGATGTCTCGTTGTTTGTACACTGTGGGTTCCTTACAGCTCTCACTTACCGAGGGCTCTGCTCTGCATTTATTAGTGCTGTCTGGGTGGCATTCCCGTTGCTCACAAAGCTTTGCGTGCAAAAGGACTTGAAGCAGCATGGTAGGGTCTTTTTGGTTGCAATACAAACGGGAAATGCCTTAAAATACATTAAGGCTTCCAGAAACTTGTCTCCTTATTTGATTTTATTGGGTAGGCTTTCAAAATTGTTGCTGTTTTAAGATCACACAGATGTTTATCTTATACCCATCATTCTTACATAAATGAACACATGGTAATATATTACATTTTTTGTTTTCTTATTTGTATTTTACCCTCTCAAAGTGTTTTATCTCTGTTTATAACATGTACCAAAAGGCCAAGTCACTGCTAACCTAATTTTTGTTAGGTGTAAAGATACACTGTTGCTATAAAAAGCTATTATCTCACTGGAGAATTTCAGAGATGTATGTTTTCTTTCTCTTTTTCTCTAGGTGCTGGAGGAAAATATATTGCCTTTTACCTTTTGGGGATGTTTATTCCATATCTGTATGCACTGTACCTCATCTGGGCCGTATTTGAGATGTTTACCCCTATCCTTGGCAGGAGTGGTTCAGAAATTCCACCTGACGTTGTGCTGGCCTCTATTTTGGCTGGTTGTACCATAATTCTCTCATCCTATTTTGTAAGGAAAAAGTTTTTTTTTTTTTTTTTTTAATTTCCTTCTTCATTTTATATATAAATATGTGATGAGTTTAACCATGCTAGATCTTACAAAATAGTATTGAAGAGCTTCCCTGGTTTCTCAGACTGTAAAGAATCCGCCTGAAATGCAAGAGATCTGAGTTCAACCCCTGAGCCGGGAAGATCCCCTGGAGAAGGAAATGGCAACCCACTCCAGTATTCTTGCCTGGAAGATTCCATGGACAAGAGCCTGGCGGTCTACAGTCCATGGGGTCGCAGACTCGGACACGACTGAGTGGCCAACACTTTTTCTACTCTTAAGCCAAAGAAATGGTGCATATTGTAGGTTTGGTGTGGTCAGAAAACGTAGAAGCGGGGGTTTGTTAGTTTTGCTTTCTCATGCTCCCAAATCCTCTGATGATACTTTTCAGATAGCTTTCAAACCACCTGAATGTGAATGTGTGGAATGAATACCAAGTGAGAACTGGTAGAGATTGCTTGGTGGTGAATTTTTAGACTGTGTTTTGAACTTACTGACTAGAGGCAAGTGTTAATAAATACGTGGTAGTTTCACCGTTGCTGGTAGAGCCAGTGAAGGGAGACTCATTCTGATGGGGACTTTTCCACTGTCATTCACCCGCCTCATTGCTGGCACCGCCAAGGTCACTAGTTGAGTCTGTGTCCTTGAGTGACACACTTAAAGCACCCAAGCATGCTCATTTACCAAGTAATAAGAACGTGTCACAGCTCTTGTCATTTTGCTGTCTGTGTTCTGCCCGCAGAGAGAGAGTCCTGCCTTGCCATGCCTGCTTCTCTTCCCTGGGACTCTACAGGGGAGAGGGGGAAGAAATGGTGCAGAGTGGATAACATCCACCCTGCTGGAGCAAGCTCCAGGCAGAGCTCTGCCCTTCGTGTGGTGTCAGCACTCCCCAGTTCTGTGGTTCTTTTCATTGCAGTTCCTAAGAGTAAGACATAGTCATTGAATACCTGGAGTTATACTCTGAGACTTGAGGCTAGGGGACAAAACAGAAAAAATAGTTATGACTCTTACAATTCTTTCCTCCATGGAAATGACAATGAGCTTTTGACACCGATACAGTAAAAGGCATCTCATGTGAAGAGTCAGATCTAGGAACCAGAGATAAGAATACCACATGCATGGTCAGCACTATCCATGGAAGTCCCTTCAATAGACAGGTTGTCCTTGTTTAGTCACTAAGTCATGTCTGACTCTTTTGTGACCCCATGGCCTGTAGCTGGCCAGGTACCTCTACCCATGGGATTTTCCAGGGAAGAATACTGGAATGGGTTGCCATTTCCTTCTCTCAAATCACCAATAAATAGTGTATGTGACTGTGTCTATAGCCCTGTAGAGTAATTCTTATACACAGAACTGGTTTTTTTTTTTTTACCATTAATACTATGGTTAAGTCTTTACTGGTATTTGCAGGGATGGATGGAAAATTCTAAAGTGCTCTTTGTTCAAGGTTTACTTCTCTTGGTTTCAATGTTAAGCCTTTAAATCCTCTGTGTTTCTTGATAGGTTGGCTGTTGTGAGAATTAAAGGAGTTTGTAGTGTCATCATATGTAGATTAGGTTTAATCTAGAGTAAGAGAAGTTATGAACTGGATCCTCTACCCCCCAAATGTATTTAAATCATCTTCCGTGAGTGAAGGCTCTTGATGGCTCATAAAAGATAATCAAAGTGTGGGGCATTTCAGATCAGTTCCATATGAACTGGGGACAAAATGAACCCTGAAAACTGGGAGTGACCCCAAAGCATGGAAATCTTTGAAACCATAAACAACTAGATTAAAGTTATTATCTTCTAAATTATATTTTATTAGGAAAGCTTTTGGAGGTGCCTCTTGGAATATTTTAAGCTCTAATTTGATTGTCATTATAATGTGAGATAACTGCTGCTCCTTGATGCCGTGGGTTACCATTCTCTTCACTCTTATTTGTGTGTACCTATGGTATAGATAGTGGCTTTTTAATAGAGTGAGCCTTTTCCCCTTGGGTAGTGAAGAACTGAACCATAATGCATACTTCTGAAAGCTTTTCTCTAAGTCTATGGGGATTTATTAACTATATTTGCTAGAAAGCAATTAAATTGCTGTCAAATGACTGGTTAACAGGCTTCTGGGAGTTATTCCATGCTGGGGCCGTCATGGTTATATTGATTACATGAGACTCCTGGTAGGAGGGGGATCAGGAGGAAACTGTCAGAGAGAAACAGAAAAAGCCAGTACACAGTGGACATCCCATAGTCCCTTCTCATGCTTCTCTTCATTTTCATTCACACCCATTTCGGAACCATATCAGATATAATATTTAAGACAAAAGATAGTGACAGTTAAGACAGTGGGATCCAGACACATTGTTACTTAGGCCATTCTCTTCTTCCTTCTCTCCCTCTGTGATCACCTTTTCATTTATCACCATTAACCAAACCTCTTCCAGAAGGTGGACAGAAGAGGCAGAAGATGAGCCTCATAACCTGGAGAAGAGAGAATGTGGATGTGGGAACTATAGCCGAACCGGAAGCTGTAGGACAGCTCTAGGTGGAGAATGACAGGAACCACAGGGAGGTTTTATCTGGACCCACATGACTTTGTACCGAAACCTAACCAGCCTTCCACTGGAGGTGAAACTCATTTTGTGGCAGGGTATTCGGTACTGTGCTAAGGAGCCACATTTTAAGTATTGTGATTCCTAGGAGGAAGAGGGACAGAGAGGGTAACAAACTGTGTTCTGCTAACTCACTACCCTAAATCCTTGGGTACTTTTTCTCCTTTCTGGCTCCAGTGTGAAAACATAAGGCCAGTACTCCTTTGCTGGAGATTACTCTGGATGGCGCATGTTACACTGTAGATATAAAATCTATTAGTTTCATATAGTTGAGTACTTGGTATGAATAATTTTTCATTTTCATCTCAAAAAAATATTTTCACCTTTATGTTCTTCACTTTTCTTTTTATTGACCCTGGGAGGGTATCCAATGAGGGGAGCTGGGATTAGGTCATTGTTTTTTGGAGTGGCTCCTTCAGAACCCCTAAGGGATCTGTGAACATATTCTATGAGTTGTGTGTCCCCCAAAACTTTAATTCAGTGATTTATTGCAATTAAGAAACTAATATATTTAGGACTTTCAGGATGCCCATCTTGAGACTGAGCTACTTGTTTTTCCTGCCCAAGTTCAGATTTGTTGTTTTGTGTTGGCTTTGGTTAACTCGGCAATGCAAAGAGCAGAATGACTTTTATTTTCCTAGTTTGTTTCAGTTTTCAGAGTTTTGTTTTTTTTCCAATTGAACTAAAAGTTGATTTATGGTATTGTGTAAGTTTCAAGTGCAGAACTACTTTTATAGCAGTCCTCCCTTACATGCAGCTTCACGGGCAGTCTTGAAGGCGCATCTGAATGCTCATTTGGGTGAATCCGGCAGCAGCAGCAGCACCTGGGCATGTTATGAAAGCATTACAAGTAGAACTTTAGTTTTGTTTTGAAATAGGCCTGCTTACTTGCATAAAGGGTTACTTCTTTAATAAAAACATGTCATGATGTCTAGTACAGTTAAATAGTTGTCTGCTGTACAGTTTTGGCTACAGAGTATTGATAGAATCAGAAATAAAGTAAGGCCATGGTTTGACTGACAGATGTACATGCTCTCATGTCTTGACTGAGCAGAGACCCTGTCTCAGTTTCCCTGATCTCCCTTACTGTCTGGCTGCCTTTCAAGAAGCCATCATCAATGCAGATAGGGGCATCTCTCATTTATTTAGACGCTTGACTTGTGATGGAAATCCCTTATAATTAGTGCCTTTTGTACTGGAAGCTGGAGTTATGTTAGCACATGCTGATACATGTCCTTCATTATCTGCTACAAGGCCTGTTAGAAAGGCACTAAAACCACTTTCCTGCCAATGGTAATTTTTCTGTTTTTGTGTTTTTAGATTAACTTCATCTACCTTGCCAAAAGCACAAAAAGAACAATGCTAAGTTTAACTTTGGTATGTACAGTTACATTCCTCCTTGTTTGCAGTGGAACTTTTTTCCCGTACAGCTCCAGCTCTGCCAGTCCAAAGCCAAAGAGAGTGTTTCTTCAGGTAAGAGTGATTTTGTGTGAGCTATTTGAGATTCTAGACAGGAAAGGCTTATGGTGTTTTGAGCTTCACTGGTCAACAGTAAAGCTCAAAACACATAACTGACTTTTCTACTGTTGACCTGTTAATTGTACCTTGACTATTTTGTGTAAGGCAGTGAGGAAAAGATTGACCATCAAGAGGCATTCTGATCAGCTAGAAACCCTTCTCCCAAGGGACTGAATGGAAACCTCTATTTTTACTACTGTTCAAATTACAAAAATGTACTTAGAAAAACGAGAGCATGTATGTGTCATGGAGTAATGAACTGTTAGAAGTATAGATTGTAAAGCTGTCTGCAGACTGAGTAAAAACTTGAACTCCTATCAACTGGCAAAAGCAAACAGATTCTTTAAAATGCTAGTAAGATTGATCTTAGGTAATATTCAAGGTAATATGGGATAGTGAAAGTATAACAACTTAGATATTAATAGAATGAGATTGACAACTTTCTTAGATTCAGGTTTTTCTGCAAACTTTTTAGAGCTTTTAAAAAAGAGGAAAAAGAACTTAAGTCATCTTACTTTCATTCTTTGTTAGAGGGCATGGAGTGGCCAAACAGAAAAGCCAAGAGTCATAACCTAGATTACTATTCAAAGACTTGAGTAAGTTAATAATAATACGTTTGAACTTAAATATCAGAGAGATTTTGAGGAAGAGTCAACTATTCCTTGTTTACAGACCTGTAGGACACAGTGATCCATTTTATGTGATTGATGTTACATCATTAGTCATTAGGAGAAGCTAGACTTTTATTATTTTTAAAAAACTCCTGTCTTGATTTGTTTTGGGGTTCTCTTCTTCCCCAGTTTCAGAACTTGGCAGATTTTTCCTATAAAGGGCCAGGTAATAAATATTTTAGGCTCTGCCAGCCACGCGGTCTCTGTTTTTACAGAGTGAAAGCTGCCGTGGACAATACCAGCAGATGCATGTGGCCGTGTTCCAGTAAAGCTTTCTTTATAAAAATAGTAGCAGGCCATTTGGCCTGTGGGCTTTGGTTTACCCCTGCCCTTTGTACTGTTTCTTTTCGAATTTGATATTCTTCAGGCTGGTTTCTGCTGTCAATAGAGCTATTCAGGATGGAGCAAGGTGCCTTTTCATTCTGTTAGGCACAAGCCTGTCATCTAGTGGTGAGCTGTGATTTCTGTTTTTCTTTGCACATGAGTTAGCTTCATGTAACAGACTGAAAGGGAAAGGGGTGTGTGTGTGTGTGTGTATTTCTTTTAGAATGTATTTAAGACCTTTAGGAGTTTTAGTGTTCATGTGTTTTAAATCTGAAATAGTTGGTTTTCAAAAAAATTTGTATGAAATACAAATATAGCAGTATATTTGTAAGAAATAGTAAAACAATCATCTTGAATTAAAGGGTCATTAAATGCACCTGAGAAAACCCTTGTGTTCCCTTCTTAACCCCAGCTCTCTTGCTCCTCTCCCTCTTACCACCCTCCAAAGTACTATCTTAAAGGTTGCAGTTAACCATCACTGTACCACATATGTATGAATCTCTAAACAACAACATATAAGTTTTGCCTGTTTTTGAGCTTCTTATAGATAAAGCCAAACCATAAATGCTCTTTGGTGACTTTGCTTCTTATTGCCCAACAGCCTATCAGTGTTCCAGGTTGAATTGTGTCACTGTAGTTCATTATTTTTCATTGCTGGACTTCTGTTCTAGGATGACACCCTAATTTATTTGTCCATTCTACTGTTAATGGACATTTGGGTTGTGTCCAGTTTTTGCTAATACAGACAGTGCAGAACCAACACTCTTGTACCCCGTTTAAGCTTCTCTAAGGCCCACACTCAGGAGTGGAGTTGCGGGCGTGAAGGGTATGTGCACACTAACTTTACGGGGCAATGCTAAGCAGTCTCCTGAAGTGTTGGTGCCACTGGTGCGTGAGGGTTCCTGTTGCTCGGTAGCCTCTGCATTTTTCGGTATTGTCACCTAGTCATTTTTGTTCATGTGGGGCAGGGATGTGGGTGAAGGAGTTCAAACAGTAGTTTCCTCATTAGGCTTGTTCTTCTCAGCATACAACTAGAACATTTCACGATCTGGATGGAAACGTAGCTAAACGGGACTCTGGAGTATGGATCAATGGATTTGATTATACCGGCATGTCTCACATAACACCTCACATTCCCGAGATCAACGATACCGTCCGAGCTGACTGTGAGGAGAACGCCCCGCTCTGCGGTTTCCCTTGGTACCTCCCTGTGCACTTCCTCATCAGGTTGGCTCACTACTTCTCTGCTTTAAGTTAGGGGTTAGTGTGTTCTCAGTTCCTGTCACTATGTCGGTACTCTGTTATTTAAACTGGTTAACATAGAAGTTGAGTGTTGTTTATATTATTTTCTTTTATATCTCTACAAAAGCTCTAATATCACTACAGATAAAGCACTCAGGAGTTTTTTGGGTTTTTTTTTTTCCTTCAAAATTTGCTTTTTCAAATTTAGTACGTCTTTCCTCTAGAAACCTGAACAAAGGGTAGCCCTCTTAACTGGTCTAACAGGTAGCAAGCAGCTAAGCATCAGTTTCTAATTGTTTTATTTCTGGGAAGTTTAATGGTTTGGCACTGAAGGAATGGAGGAGAAGAAATAGTATGGGTAATGGAACTCAGATTACCTGGGATCCTTGTTCTTAACTTCAGGAAGGTTTTACTACATAATAACCTGAGCTTCAGAGAAACTGACATTGTTTATCATCATTTCCATCAGAGTTTATGTGTTTGTTATATTCTGAGTGTGTCCATGAGTTATAGCTAGAAGTTAGTCAATAAAGCAGCTTAAATATTGAAGTTACCTTTCCAAATAGGAAAAACTGGTATCTTCCTGCCCCAGAAGTTTCTCCAAGAGAACCTGCTCATTTCAGACTTGTATCCAAAGAACAGACACCCTGGGATTCCATAAAGCTGACCTTTGAAGCAACAGGTAAGTCAGATAGTTTTTTTTCTTCTATCACTTCTTAAAAGTTTCAATACGCATGTATATTTTTTCCTCAAATTTATAATAGTGACCAGCAACTTAGGAAGAACTTAAGCGTTTTTAAAAGCAATTGAAGCTGGTTATGATTTTTAAAATAAAATATAATACTTTATTTTTTAGAGCAGTTTAGAAAGTTTACAGAAAAATTTGAGCAGAAAGTACAAAGATTTCCCATGTTTGCCCCCCACCCTCCAGCTTACCTTATTATTCTCCTTTTGCATTAAGTATGGAACATATCTTATCATTGATGAGCCAACCTTGATACATTATTAATAACAAAAGTCCTTATTCTTTGTGTTGCTCAGTTCTGTGGGTTGTGACAAATGCGAATTGTCATGTATTCATTATTAAATATGATATAGCAGATTCACTGCCCTCAAGTCCCCTCGGTGATCCTCTCTGCTCACTCCCTCTGGCAACCACTGACCTTTTACCATATCCACTGTTTTGCCTTTTCCAGATTATCATATAGCTTGGAATTTTACTTGGTACCTTTTCTAGATTGGCTTCTTTTATTTAGTAATTTGCATTTAAGGTGCTTTTATGTCTTTTAATGGCTTGATAGCTTATTTCTTTTTATTGCTGTGAATGTACCACAGTTTATCTGCTGATCTGTTGAAGAATATCTTGGTTGTTTACAGTTTTTGGCAATTCTGAATAAAGCTGCTATAAACACTTATGTGCAGATTTTTGTATAGAATAAGTTTTCAACTCATTTGGATAAATATCTAGGAGTGCAATTGCTGGACTGTACAATAAGCCTATATTTACCTTTGTAAGAAGCTGCCGAAGCGTTTTCAAAGTATGAATTCCTACCAGCAAGCAATGTGAGTTCCTGTTGCTCTGCATTCTCACCAGCATTGGTGCTGTTAATGTTTTGGATTTTAGCCATTCTTATAGATGTGTAGTGGAGAAGGCAATGGCACCCCACTCCAGTACTCTTGCCTGGAAAATCCCATGGACAGAGGAGCCTGGTAGGGTGCAGTCCATGGGGTCGCTAAGAGTTGGACACGACTGAGCGACTTCACTTTCACTTTCCACTTTCATGCACTGGAGAAGGAAATGGCAACCCACTCCAGTGTTCTTGCCTGGAGAATCCCAGGGACGGGGGAGCCTGGTGGGCTGCCATCTATCAGGTCGCAGAGAGTTGGACACGACTGATGCGACTTAGCAGTAGAAGCATAGATGTGTAGTGGTATCTCGTTACTACCACCACATTAGGGAATGTAATGACATACGTTGTTAGCATCTTTTCATACTTATTTGCCATGTGTATAACTTCTTTGGTGAGGTGTCTATTCTGATCTTTTGTCCATTTATTAATTTATTGTTGAGATTTAAGAGTTCTTTATATATGGGTATAAGTCCTTTATCATGTATTTTGCAAATATTTTCTCCCACTTTGTATTTTCATATCTCAACAGGGTTTTTCATAGAGCATAAGTGTTTTAAATTATTGAAGTCCAACTTTTTTTTTACTGGAATGCACTTTTGGTGTTGTACCTAAAAATCATTGCCAAACCCAAGGCCTCTAAATTTTCTCTGATGTTACCTTCCAGAAGTTTTAAAATTCTGCTCTTTACACTTATGTCTGTGATACGTTTGGAACTAATTTTTGTGAAAGGTATATGGTCTGTGTCTAGATTGATTTTTTTGCATTTGTTCCAGTACCTTTTGTTGAAAACTATCCTGTCTCCACTGAGTTGCCTTTGTCAAAGATCAGTTGACTATATTTGTGTGGGACTATTTTGGGCTCTATTTTGTTCTACTCATCTGTTTCTCTATTCTTTTTCCATTAACTACACTGTCTTGATTTCTGTAGCTTTATAGTATTTCTTGAAGTTGGGTAATGTCAGTGTCTCGACTTTACTTTTCTTCAGTATACTGCTTATTGCCTGTCTTTTGTCTTTCCATATATCAATTTGGCAATACCCACAAAATAGCTTTTTGTGATTTTGATTGGAATGGCATTGAACCTATGGATCAAGTTTGGGAAAATGACATCATTATTGACTCTTCCGATCCATGACATGGAACCTCTCCATTTATTTGTATCTTATTTTTGCAGTTTCACACTTTTGCTCATATAGATTTTGTACATATCTTGTGAGATTTATACCTCAGTATGTAATTTTTGAGGTGCTAATGTAAATAGTATTGCTATTTACATTATATATAGGTATATAGGAAAGCAACTGACTTCTGTATATTAACCTTGTATCCTGTAACCTATAATTGTTAGTTCCAGGATTTCTTTGGTTGATTCTTTTGGATTTTCTACATAGATGATAATGTCATTTACAAATGCAGTTTTCTTTCTTTCTTCCCAGTCTTTATACTTTTTATTTCCTTATCTCGTGGCATCAGCTAGGACTTCCTAGTTTGATTTTGAAACTGAGTGGTAAGAGGTCATCCTTGCCTTGTTCCTGACCTTAATGAGAAAGCTTTCTTACCAGCTGAGTATGATATTAGCTGAGTAGGATATTTTCTGTGGATGTTCTTTATCAGGTTGAGGAAGTTCCTATCTGTTTTTAGTTTGCTGCTAGTTTCTATTGTAAATGAATGTTGGATTTTATCAAATATTTTTCTGTCTTTTGATACAACCTTGTGGTTTTTCTTTTAGCCTGTTTATGTGATGGATTACATCACTTGATTTTTAAATGTTGAACCAATCTTGTATACCTGGAATAAATTCCACTTGGTTGTAGTGTATAATTCTTATACATTGTTGGATTTGATTTTCTAATATTATGTTGAGGATTTTTACATCTGTTTATGAAGTAATACTGATCTTTAAGTTTTCCTGTAATGTCTTTGTGTGGTTTTGGTATGAGGGTGATGCTGGCCTCAAAATTAGAAATTATTCCTTCTGCTCCTATCTTCTGGAAGAAATGGTAGAGAATTTGTATAATTTCTTCCTTAAATATTTGGTAGATTTCACTAGTGAACTCATCTGGGCCTGGTTCTTTCTGTTTTGGAAGGTTGTTAATCATTCAGTTTCGTTTAAGCAAAGACTTTCCGATCCTCTGTTTTTTCTTGTGTGTGTATTGGCAGATTGTGTCTTTGAAGGAATTGGTCTATTTCATTTGGGTTATCAAATTTATTCTTTCATTATTCTTTTACTGTCCATGGGCTCATCCTGTAGTGTTGTCACCTATTTGATTTCTGAGATTAGTAATCTAGTAATTAGTAATCTATGTCTTCTCTTTTTTTCTTAGCCTAGCTAGAGCTTTATTGGTTTTACTGATCTTTTCAAAGAACCGGTCTTGACTTCCTATTACAATTTTATTTTTTATTTATTTTATTTATTTCTGCTGTTTTTAATTACTTATTTTTTCTACAGTTTAGAAAAAGAAGAGTAAATTAAATCCAGTTTATTAAAATGGAAGCTTTAAGAGTATTGATTTTAGGTCATCTTTTCTAATGTATGCTTTCAATACTGTATTTTTCCCACTAAGCACTATTCATAAATTAAAATTCTGGTTCACTTTACTTTGTTAACATTTGTTTTTCAGTATTGATTTCTAGCATAATTTCACTGGGGTCTAAGAGCATACTTTATACTTCTATTCTAAATGTATTGCAGTGTGTTTTATGGTGCAGGAGATGGTCTCTCGGTCAATGTTTCATGTGAGCTTGAAGGTGTATTCTGGTGTTGAAGTACTATGAATGTTTTTGATGGTAGTGTTTTTCAGCTAGCTCCCAGAGTCTGCTTAAATTCATGTTCATTGAATTGGTGATGCTCTCTAACCATCTCATCCTTTGCCCCCTTCTCTTTTGCCTTCAGTCTTTCCCCGCATCAGGGTTTCTTCCTATGAGTCGGCTCTTCACAACAGGTGGCCAAAGTATTGGAGCTTCAGCATCAGTCCTTCCAATGAATAGTCAGGGTTGATTTCCTTACTGTCCAATGGACTCTCAAGAGTCTTCTCCAGCACAATTCAAAAGAAGCAATTCTTTAGCACTCAGCCTTCTTTATGGTCCAATTTTCACATCCATACATGCTACTAGAAAAACCTCAGCTTTGACTATATGAACTTCTGTCAGCGAAGTGATGTCTTTGTTTTTCAATACACTGTCTAGGTTTGTCTTAGCTTTCCTTCCAATGAGCAAGCATCATTTAGTTTCATAGCTGCAGTCACCGTCCACAGTGATTTTGGAGCCCAAGAGAAGAAAATCTGTCACTGCTTCAATCTTTTCCCTTTCTCTTTGCCATGAAGTGATAGAACTAGATGTCATGATCTTAGTTTTTTGAATGTTGAGTTTCAAGCCAGCTTTTTCACTCATCTTTTACCTTCCTCAAGAGGCTCTTTCGTTCCTCTTTACTTTCTGCCATTAAACTATTAACTATGTACCTTAGGTTGTTAATGTAACTCCCAGCAACCTTGACTCTACCTTGTGATTCACCTACCCTGGAATTTCACATGATATACTCTGCATCTAAGTTAAATAACCAGGATGACAATATACAGCCATGTTGTACTCCTTTCACAATTTTGAACCAGTCAGTTGTTCCATGTCCGGTTCTAACTGTTGGTTCTAAGGTGGTCTGGTACTCCCATCTCTTTAAGAATATTCCAGTTTGTTTCCACAGTTTGTTGTGATCCACACAGTCAAAGGCCTTAGTGTAGTCAATGAAGCAGAAACTTTTCTGGAAATCCCTTGCTTTCTCCACGATCCAATGAATGTTGGCAATTTGATCTCTGGTTCCTCTGCCTTTTCTAAACCCAGCTTGTACATCTGGAAATTCCCAGTTCAAGTACTGCTGAAGCTTAGCTCGAAGGATTCTGAGCATAACCTAGCTACCATGAGAAATGTACACAACTGTGTGATAGTTTAAGCATTCTTTGGCATTTTTTTCTTTAGGATTGGAATGAAAACTGACCTTTTCCAGTCCTGTGGCTGCTGCTGAAAGTGAAAGTGTCACTCAGTTATGTCCAACTCTTTGCAACCCCACGGACTGTAGTCTGCCAGGCTCCTCTGTCCATGGAATTCTCCAGGCAAGAATACTGGAGTGGGTAGCCATTCCCTTCTCCAGGGCATCTTCCTGACCCGGGAATTGAACCCAGGTTTCCTTCATTGCAGGCAGATTCTTTACCGGCCGAGCCACCAGGGAGTTTTCCAAATTTGCTGACATATTGAGTGCAGCATTTTAACAGCATCATTTTTTAGGGTTTTAAATAGCCCAGCTGCAGTTCCATCATTTGCAGTAACTTTGTAGTAATGCTTCCTAAGGCCCACTGACTTTATACTCTAGGATGTCTGGCTCTGTCTGGCTCTAGGTGAGTGACCACACCATTGTGGTTATCTGGGTCATTAAGACCTTTTTTGTACAGTTCATCTGTGTATTCTTGCCCTGTCTTCTTAATCTCTTCTGCATCTGTTAGGTCCTTACCATTTCTGTCCTTTATTGTGCCTATATTTGTCTGAAGTGTTCCCATGATATCTCTAATTTTCTTGAAGAGAGCTCTGATCTTTCCCATTCTATTGTTTTCCTCTATTTCTTTGCATTGTTCATTTTAGAAGGCCTTCTTATCTCTCCTTGCTGTTCTCTGGAACTCTACATTCAGTTGGATGAATCTTTTCCTTTCTGCCTTGCCTTTCATTTCTCTTCTTTCCTCAGCTATTTGTAAAGCATTCTCAGACAACCACTTTGCCTTCTTGCATTTTTCTTGGGGATGGTTTTGGTCACTGCCCCCTGTACAGTGTTACTAATTTCCACTCATAGTTCTTCAGGCACACTCTCTACCAGATCTAACCCCACTGATCTATTCGTCACTTCCACTGTATCATCATAAGTGATTTGATTTAGGTCATACCTGAATGACCTAGTGGTTTTCCCTACTTTCTTTAACCCTAAATTTTGCATTAATGATATATTAGCATTTTAATTATACTTGTTAAACATTATTTTCAGTGGTTTCAAGCTTTCAATAAGTTAACTTTCAAGTTACACTATACTGCTTCATGGGTGGTACAGACATTTTATAACATAGTATCTCCAGTTTTTCCCTCCCTGGAATTCTGTCAAGTTGACCTCTGAAGCAGTGAATAAGTCAGCTACTTTTCTCTCTCTTTCACGTCTTAAGCTTTTTAATGTTACATGTGGGTTTTTTTTCCCCTCCTCAGACTTATTTTTGATCAGCAACTTGAGTGCTTACAGTGTTTCTAAAAGTAACTGAAGCTAATAATTTTTAAGGAGCCTTAGTAAAAAACTTTCATTGTCAGAATTTGTTGTCGGGTAGATCGTAAGGGCATTTGACCTGGCGTTAGTAGATAGTTTGACTTTGTTTACCTTTCTTGGTATATTTATCATGTTTAGAACCAGTAGTCAGGTCCTGGAGTTTTTCAAATGGTGGTCTGAAGTCTTCTAATATTATTTTGCAAAAGTATATTTGATCATGTCACTTCCCTACTTAAAAGAGCTATTCTATGATTTCTTGCCGAATGCACCCCAATTTTTTGGGAGAGAGCATGTTTGGTCTTTGGTAATCTGGCGTATGTACCTGTTTCAGCTTTTTCAGCACTTCCCTTATGCACTCCTTAGCTGCATCCAAGTGCTCATTTCCATCATCACATACTGCCTCTTGGTGAGAGTGATGTTTTCCTGCTTCTCTCTCTCTCTGGCACTGTTCCTTCTCTTGGTAAGATGTCAGTATTATTGAGACCTCTCTTTCATTGTCTCTAACAGACTGAGCAACTGCCATCTATTCTGTGCCTTTTGTACGTATCTCGATTGTAGCACTGACCTCCTTGTGTCATGGTTATTTAGTTCATGTCTGATTTTCCACTAGCATTCAAGGGAGGCAGATAGGGATGTGTTTTTATTTTTCTTTCTAGTCTCTATGCCCAGTAAATATTACTACCGCCTAATGAGCACTCAATTGTGTTGAGTTACATATGGCAATTTTTTTTTTAAGATGGTATCCAGATACAAGGAGGGGAAAAAAAAAACATGTTAGCTATTTCTAGTGAAGGTATTTTTTGGATAGGATTGACGTTTAATTTAAATCAGTAAATTCTGAGTAAAGCAGGTTATTCTCCATAACCATGGTGGGCTTTGTTCAATCAGCCGACAGCCTTTAAAAAAAAAAAAAAAAAAAAAGACTTGCCTCCTTCAAGGAGGGGGAGTTTTGCCAGCAAGTCCTGGGGATTCTAATTCTTCTCTGAGTCTCCAGCCTGCCTGCGCCTCCTGCAGAGTTTGGATTTGCCAGCCTGTACAATCACATGAGCCAGTTCTGTAAAGTAATTCACTTTTTCTGCATATCCTGTTTGTCTAGAAAACCCTAATACAGGAAGTTCACTTTTAACAGTTTCTGCTACTGTTCACTCTGTACGTTAACTATGAAGTTTAAAAAAGACTGACAGAAAGTTGTCTAGGACTTTGAGTGAAAAGTATCTTCAAACATAACTTTCCCTCTTATTTTTATTCATTCATATATAAATATAAAATATAATATATAATGAATATTTCTGTATATAAGGCCTAATTTACATACATTGACATGTCCAGATCTTACACAGTTCCATTAGTTTTGATAAAATCATACATAACCTATCAAAACACAAATATTTCCATCACCCCATAAAGTTCCCTTACACTCTAGTCCTCTGAGCCTGAGTAGCACCTTTCTGTTTTCTGCATTAAGAGATTTGATTAGCCTGTTCTTGAATTTCATATGTACACATGGAATCATCCAGTATGTAATATTCATTGTCTGGTCAGTTAAGCATAATGTATTTCAGATTGAGCTGTGGTGTTGTTAAGTTATCAATATTTTCTTCCTTTTCACTGCTGACTAGTAGTCAGTGTATCAGTCAGTAGTCAGACTGTCTCGTGGCTTATCACTCTCCTACTGATAGATACCTGGGCTCTTTCCAGTTTGGGGCTAAGGTGGATAAAGCTGTTATAACATTCTTAGGAAAAGCTTTTTGGGAATATGTTTTCCACCTCTTATAGTGGAATTGTTTAGTTCATAGGATAGACTTATGTTTAACTTTCTAAAAATTTTGTTTCCATTTTTCTCTCCTACCAGTATCCAAGAATTCCAGTTGCTTTACATTCTTCCTGAATTTGCTGGTTTTTCTTTTGTTTTTTCATTTTATCATTCCTTATAGGTGTTGAGTGGTAGTATCTCTTGCATTCCTCTTGTAATTAAGATGTGGAACACTTTTCGATGTGGAACACATTGGCCATTCATATGCTTTGTTTCCTCATGTCTTTTTCCCTTTTAAAAACTGGGCTTATTGTCTTAGAGGAGTTTATATATTCTAGACAAACTCTTTTATTAGATACAGTGTTACCAGATTTTCTTGCCCATCCATTTTCTTAATGATGTCTTCTGATGAGACTTCTGGATTAATGCTTTATGTGTCTTCCAAAAAAGCTTGTCTACCCAGACATTATGAAGATAGACTTTGTTTTCTTCTAGAAACTTTATAGCTTTAAATTTTTATGTTTAGGCTTAGGATCCACCTTGAATTAATTTTTGTGTATGGCTTGAGGTAGAGGTCAAGGTCCTTTTCCCTTATAGATATTCAGTTCCAGCACCATCTGTTGAAGACTCTGCTTAACTGAGTCAGTCACTTTGGTGCTCTTGTCAAATTTTTGACTCTATATCCCTCAGCTTTGCCCACTTCCTTCTGAACTTTCTCTTCTGCACATAGTCTGTTTGGGTTTTGTATTTTTTGGTGACCAGTGGCCATCATATCAATTGTGAAAAGTAACTGCATTTATTGTGTGAAGGCATAGTTCATTCCGTTTTAACACAGAAGGGACTTGACAATCTAGTGGATAAGGGAAGCTGGAGGACACAAGATGGCAGTAGTGAAATAGTAGGATTTGCTTGTTAAGCAGTGGAGAGCAGCACCTGTAAGAGGTAAGGGCCCTAGCTGACACCTCTTATAGTGAATACTTCCCTTTTCTGGGCTTTAACATTTTAATTAGGAATAAATTCATTTTGTACCAACTGGTTTTCTTGTTCATGCCAATAAATTGGTTTTTATTTAAATGCTAGCCTGTAAAAAGGAAGCACAGAAAAATTTAAATCTCTCTCCTTCCTGCACAGTTTGGAGAATTCCAATAAAAATCAGGTCCCTGACAGGCAGATTGCACATCTATTGACCTGTTTTTTGTGATTACAGAGGTTAAGAAATCATTAAAAAGAAAATTGGTGGTATGTGCGTGGGTCTGTTTGTGCACCAGTTACCACATTTTTTTAATTATAGAAGCTTAATCATTTAATCATTAGGAGAGTGAAGATCCTTTTCACTGTTTTCCTTGCCATTCTTTACATGCTTATTAATTTTAGTATTTAGAACTTTAGTATTCTCTAATATAAAATTATTGTAGTTAGGGTCATTATAAATTTATAAATTAAGAACTGACACTGTAATGTTGAATCACCCTATCCATCTTGCTATCTTACTGAATCTTTAATATTTTTTAGTTTATCATTGATACTAATGTTCTCCAGGTATACCAAGAACCGCTAAAATGTAAAGGGCTAGATAGTAAATATTGTAGACTTTGCTGTATGTCTCTGTTATAGATTCTTTCCTTTTTTGCTAGCCACTCTTTAAAAGCGAAAAAACCATTCTTAGCCCAAGAGCCATACTAACACAGACCTCAGGTATAGTTTGTCAACTACTGTATATCATGTGTAAATACAGTTTTCTTTACCAACTCTTATGCCTCTGGTCTGTCTAAACAGTATATCCTGTACTTCTAATATAGAACAGTTGTGTAAATAAGCATCCTTGCCTTATTCTTGACATTAGAACCAAGTCACAAGTGTTTGTTGTGTTTGACTTGGTTCTTGACACAAGAATCAAGTCACCCCAGTCACAAGTCTCTAGTGTTTTCCTGTTATGTAAGATATTGACTTTAGGACTAAAAGAGTGTATATTTTTTATCATGTTAAATAAGCATTCAGAACTTACCATTCCTTCAATGTTTTTATAAGGAATAGGTTTTAATTTTGTGAAAATCTTTTTTAGCATCTATAAAAATAATCATCGGATTTTTCTCCTGTGGTGTATTAGGTTGTCGTGTATTTTCTTAATGTGATGCATGATGCCGGTCTGTGGTATTTTTGGTACTGTTTTCAACAATTTAGGTATACATTATAAATGTAAACACACCGTGACTGTTACAGATCATAGAAACAGTTGGTAAGTTTTCCTTACTTTTCATGTCTTGCAGCAGTTTATGGGGCATTAGAACTGTTCTGTTGAAAAGTTGGCTGGAATTCCTCTGAGACCCCTTGGGCCAGGTGCTTTTTTTTCTGAGGGTGGTTTCTTTTTCTAGAGAGATTGGCCTGTTTTAGCTTTATTATCTCTGTGTTCAATTTTGATAACCTGTATTTTCCTAGCAACGTACCTATTTCATTCAGGTTTTCAAACTTATGGAGATAATAGTGGTTATGCAGTGATTTTTTAAATTTCTTCTGTTTATTTTTCTTATTTATCTTTTTTGTTGTGTCATTTTTAATTCTATTATTGGTAGTTTTTTAAAAATTTATTGATTTTAATTGGAGGCTAATTACAGTATTGTAGTGGTTTTGTCATACATTGACATGAATCAGCCGTTTGAATCGGTTCTTATTTATCTTTGTGTGTACTAGTGTTTGCTCTGCTCTTTTCCAGTCAGGTTACTGAGTGATTGTCTTGTTAAGTTTAAAAAAACAAAACAGATTTTTGATTATTAGGTCGGTTTGTTCTATTGTCTATTTCATTGATTTCATCTGTAATATTTCCTTATCTTTTAAAGACTCTGTCCACTTGCCTGAAATAACCTTTGTTCTTTATTTTTACCCTTTCTGAATATCTTGGGATACACTATGTGGTTAGGTCTAGTTTTTTAAGCTACATTTTTCTTTTAGTAGCTGGGTTGTGTCTATTCACATTTATTTTTATGAGCAATACTTGCAGTCGCAACTGTCTCATAGTATTTATAATTACTTGAGTTTTACTTGCTGTATTTGTGTTCCTTTTTCTATGATGTATAAGCTGATAAGAATACCACAAAAACTGGCATACAAATAGCAAAAAGTTAAATAGGCGATGAAAACAAAAATATAAATCTTAAGTGCCAGAAACTTTTGAAAAGAGCAAAGCCAACACAACAGTTTTATCTGCTTTCCCCTTTCCCTCTGCGTGTTACAGGCAGCATTTGCACATTAGTCTTCCACCTTTACAGTAATATTTGTCCTAATACAATATATGTGGATACACTAAAATCCTCAGTGCTCTTTTGCTGTAGTTTTTGCAGTTATTCTGTAGATTTCTGAAGAAGGGCTTCTGAGTGGTAGGTAGGTTCTTATATGTTTAAATGCCTGGGCCAAGATGTAAACACAAGTTTTCTTATTATGAACTCTGTGCTTTTTCTGCACCTCACTGCTTACCTTTGTTGATTCATGATGAACATCCAGACTGAAAGCCCTCCACTAGGTTTGCACTGAGTGTCTTTATTGTGGTGAAGCATGAACTTCGTAGTCTGGTTTGGGTTGTTTTTCTTGTTGCTTTTTTAGAAGGTTGTTTTAACTGTTCTTCCTTTTATCCTACAGGACCAAGCCATATGTCATTCTATGTTCGAACCCACAAAGGGGCTACGCTTTCTCAGTGGTCTCTCGGCAACGGCACCCCAGTCACAAGTAAAGGAGGGGACTACTTTGTCTTTTATTCCCATGGACTCCAGGCCTCCACATGGCACTTCTGGATAGAAGTACAGGTGGGAAGCTCCTAGCATCGCTGGTATCCCTGATCAGGTTCCCAGGTCGTATTTGGCAAGACCCTTGAAATCAGTCAGTATTCTGCCTCCTTAGAGCTAGAGAACTAATTAACTTTCTCCTGCAGGTCTTGGAAGAACAGCCTGAAGGAATGGTCACTGTGGCCATTGCTGCCCACTATTTTTCTGGGGAAGACAAGAGATCCTCCCAGCTGGATGCTCTGAGAGAAAAGTTCCCAGATTGGACATTTCCCTCTGCCTGGGTGTGCACCTACAATCTCTTTGTATTTTAATCTTGTGGATGAGCTCTAAGTACATGTCCAGTGGGATACTCCATGTGGCACAGTTTCTCCTTATGTTGCATGGACGGTTGTATGTAAGTCAGTGAATTTTAACGAGCATATGTTCAAAGAGCTTTGTGGGCTAACACTCTTCAGGGCTGAGCATGATCTATAATGGTTATACTGTGGAGTAGAGTACATGGCCCTTTTGACACTTGAAAATACCAGTTTTCTGGCACTTAAGCACACGTGGGTACTACACACACATGTCATTTTATATGACCTTAAGAACAAAAGCCAGCAAACCACTTTTAACAGTTGAACGCTTAGGATCATGAACGATGCAGAAGGTACTGTAAATCCCTTGTTAATGAGACAAATGACATTTCCAGTTAAAGCCCAAGACCATTGTTTTTTGTGTTAGTAGATGGTAGGTAAAGTATCACAGGAGTTAATGATTGGTCACAAGAAATTGAGATGAAGACTGGCTTCTGAGGCCCCAGCCTGTGCTGGGAGCGGTGCTTCTCTGGGCAGTCTTTAGAGTGTGCTTGGAGGCTCTAAGGCCTTAGTACTCTGATGTGGAAACCTGTATTGAAGTGGCGGCTCCTGTCCTTCAGACATGTTCCATCATTGGGATGCTTTTCTGAGGTGGTTTTCAATACCTGTTTCCTTCTGGAATTTCCAGGCTCTTTTGGTTTAGAATACTGTTTGTGGAAGTACAGGACATTCCCTTCTCAGAGTCCTGAGTTGCCATGGTGGCTGTTCTTGGGGTGGGAGGAGAGTGGGAGTAGCTGGGCATTTTATATTGATTCTTAAAGAAATGAACAGAATATTGTTATCCAAGGTTAATCCTTCAGGGCATAATATTATTGATGCACTGGGTCCTTGTTTTCTAGCCAGCTGAACAGGTTAGTTTCTCAGTAACTTACTGTGGCTGGCAGAGCTGGCTTTCCTGAGACTCGAGGCTGTGGCTTGCTCTGGAGTGTCCTTCTAGCTGTTGGTGTTTAGGTCCTGCACAACATTAGCTCTAGGACTTAGAGGTGCTTTTCATGTTGAGGAAGACGGCTGTTGGCTCCAGCAGTGGAAGAGTTTGGTGAGAGCAATGCTCAATTCTGCTAGCTTTCTTTTTTCCCCATTAAAAATGTAAAAAGTTAGACAGTTTTTGTCTTTACCAAGTCTAGGCTAAAAAAACCCCCTTTTTTTTAAGCCATAGTGAAACAAACAAAACAGTGGCACTCGAATCTGCCTGAACAGAGAGCATAGTAGTGTGTGTCTTTGAAATTACTTCTTAAAGCTGCTTGTCCGATATATACAGTGTGCATTCTGAATCATGCTCCTCCTAGTTCCTTAAAAACCGAGCCTACACAGACAGCAGGGTTACAGCCAGAGCTGAACGGTAGGTACCATGCTGTCATATGCACGGACACTGGAACCAGTGCTTCTCCTGGACTTCGTAAGAGCCACAGAGTTGACCCTTGAACAACACAGGGATTAGGAGTGCTGACCTCTGCACCGTTGAAAATGTGCATCGTCACACCCCTGTATACAAGGTTTTGCATCTATCTGTGGATTCAACTATGGATCATGTAGTACTGTGATATCTGTTTAATGAAAAATCCCTGTATAATTGGACCTGTAACAGTTCAAACCATGTTGTCAAGGGTCAGCTGTATCACTAGTCTTAGATGATTCAAGTGACACACAGAGTTTGCACTGTTGATAGCTTTTATAGACTCACAATTGTGGAGAAAAATAGTATCTAAATGAATTTCAAAATACAGGCATATTTTCTGTTTCTGTGGTTAATCTGAAATAGATTACTGGAAATTATTTATAGGGAAAAGAAAAGCAAACTTCCAAATGTGGAGGAAGGGCATTACCTGAGTTCCCTGTGATTCCCATCTGCCTACCCCCTCCTTGGGAAGCATGTTATTAACTCCTTTTTGATAATAATCATGGTTTTCTTTTTGCCTTTTTTTTCCTGTGTGGACTATTTGCTCTTGTTTTGGTTTTCTTTGGCATTATAAAGCTCTAATGATGTAGAAGGTCAGTAACAAGATGCACATTAGACTCAGGGCATGCTTAGTATTCTGGGGCACTGCTTTAATGCCAAAAATGGTTAAATAATTGCACACAATACTTATGGCTCTTAATATGCACACCGTCAGATCAGCAGTCTGAAGAACTTGTTAGTTTTTGCACAGTACTGCACATTTGGGAGAAGTGTGAAGGATTGTGATTTTGAAGAAATTCTTAAAAATTTACCTAAGCATGACGGTTGCATGCAGTATTTGTTTCATACTTTAGCAGATGTACATAGGCCTGATCAGATTTCTAAACCGTCACCACCACTTAAGAAGCCAGTCTGCGGACTCAGGAAGCTGTAGGAAGAATGAATATGTCTGTCTGTTTCTTTTCACTGGTTTGCTAGGGATGAATTGTTGCCTTACAGTAATAAAAATACTAGTCAGTATCATTAACAGAGAAACAGACCATCATTGTTTATATTTTCCTGTAACCTCATCTGAAGAGTTATTTTAAATCCATAAAGCCTTTTAGAGCTTAAAAAAAAAAAAAAAAAAACTCCGCTGTTAGAAAGACCTAGTTGGCTCTTGTGGGTATAATTGCTATTTTAAAGGGTCATGTGAGCAAAGAACTCAGCATGGCTTTAACTGGAATCTGTTTTACTGTGGAATGAAATTGTGCATTTGAATTTCACAGAAATTAAATGTTGAGCCTACAGCCTATTTAGCAGTTTTATCATTACTGTTGGCAAAGAAAATCACTGAAGAGCTAATAAAGGATGTTCTTTCATTGGGGGATGGGGTGGGGGGAGAAAATACTATCTTTCAGCCACAGAGTGACCTGCTGCTCACAAGGAAGGCACACCACCAGGCCCCAAAATAGAGAGCCCACTTGTGAGCTCCATGCAAGTTACCTCCCTTTCCAAGTGAGTTCCCTCAGAACAGTTCAGTACAAGGTGAAGCAGCCAAATAACTTATGTTCTTAATAATACCTTGTCTTTTAGGGCCAATAAAGCCAAAATGCATCTATGCCTCCTTATGTCTGTTTTTATTCGAAAAAACATCTTGGGCATTTTTGAAGTACATCAGTACTTTTCTTTTGATACTACCACTTCCTTACTTGATTAGTGAAAATACAAGTGTATTGATAATGTCTTTTCTTCAAGTTTGGCCTATATCATGACCAAACTGAGATTTAGCCCAGGAATGGAATGTGGGGTTTAACACCTAAAAGTCAACATAATAGACCGTATTATTAGAATAAAGGACAACAATATAATCATCTCAACAGAAGTGAAATTTTTTTGACAAAGTTAACACCTCTTTATGATGAAAAATGTAATAGAAGGGAACTTCCTTAACCTGATAAAGGCCATCTATGAAAACTCAATAGTTGACATCTTAATGTATAATGAAAAACTCAGTACTTTCCCCCTAACATCAGAAAGATGAGGGTTATCTACTTACTGCCACTTGAATATTGTATTGGAGGCTCTAGCCCAGGCTCTGATTATAGATGACATCATTTTCTATATAGGAAATGCCCAGGAATCCACACAAAAAAAAACCGATTATATAGTTAGTAAGTGAATTGAACAGTGTTGTAGGATGCAATTTCAACATAGAAAAATCAATTATTTCTATATACTAACAATAATCCAAAAATAAAACAGTTCTATTTGCAATAGCATCAAGAATAAAGTACTAATAAGCTTATTAAAAGTACCTATAAAACCCTCCTGAAAGAAACTGAAGCTATGAATAATTGGAAAGACACTCCATGTTCATGGGCTGGAAGGCCTATTATCAAGATGGCAAGATTTTCCAAAAATTGATCTGAATATAATCCTTATCAAACTTCTAGCTGCCTCATATCTGTGTGTGGGTGGGTGCACACAAAAACTGACAGGGTGACTCTAAAATTCAAATGGAAATGCAAGGGGCACAGAAGAGCCAAAACGGTCCTGAAAAAACTCAACGTCTCTCACGTTCAAAACTTCCTCCTCCTAAGTAGCAACAGTACTCAAAACAATGTAGTACTGGCATCAAGGAAAGACCCAGAAACCAATGTAATACAACCGACAGTTCCAGAAAGGAACCCATTCATTTGTAGTCAATTGATTCTCAACAATTCAATAGGAAAAAAATCTTTTCAGTAAATGGTGAGCTTTTCAGTAAATTATAACAACTGAGTAGTCACATACAAAAGAACAAAGTTAGACCTCTTCATACCATATACAAAAATTAACTCAAAATGTATCAAAGACCTAAATGTAGGTGCTAAAATATAAAACAAAAAAACAAGCATAAATCTTCATAACCTAGGATTCGGAAATGGTTTCTTGGATATAACACCCAGAAGCTCAAGGAACCAAAGAAAAAGTTGGGGACTTCACCAAAACGAAAAACTTTATGTCTCAAAAGACAGTATCATGAAAGTGAAAAGCCCTCAGAATGAAAAAATATTTGCAAAACTGTCTAGACTATATAAAGAACTCTTGCAAATCAACAATAAATGAGCCATCTGTGAAGTGGGCAAAGAATGTGAATACTGTTTTCTCCAAAGAGATATGAACAGCTAATAATCATATATGAAAAGATGTCAGTCACCAGGGAAATGTGAACCTAAACCATAAGGTACGACTTCACACGTAACTCAGACGGCTGTAACCAAAAATACAGAAACAAATGTCGACAGCAGAAACTTGAACCCTCATCCACTACTAGTGGAATGCTTTTTTCTTTTAAAGTGGTACAGGCACTTTGTAATACAGTTAAGCATTCCCCGCCACCCCCCAGCCCCCAAAGTAACCAGTTCTCATAACCCAACGTTTCCACTCCTAAAGAGAACTGAAAACTTAGGTCCACACAGAAACCTGCGTATCAGTGTCCGAGTTGAATTCCTCCCAAATGTCCCTCAACTGATGAGTGAAGAAATACATCCATAAAATGGTATACCCATATACATTTTAAATATAAATTTCTAGTTATAAGGAAAATTCTAAAAGGTGGAATTATATAATGAAATGACTTTTAATACATACACTTTTTGCTGTTAACTTGATGAATAAACAAAAAGTTCATGTAATGGTTTTATTGCCCTTTACCAAGTTAAAAAAAAAAATACACATTACAGAAGTAGCAGCAACTTTTAATTACAAGCAAAGGTTGACTCTACCCCCAAATAACTTCTTGTTTTGGTATCAGCAAATAATTTAAACTTCAAATAGTTATATTGAATATTTAAATTCATTGGTTAAATATGGCTTAAACAGTCAAATACGTGATCCAAACAAGGCAAAATTAAAATATGATTTAAAAAATTAAAGTATATAACAAACTACCAAAGAAAAGTTTTTCTGTAAAGCTGCCAATCTTTTTGCCTTGGGGCCACCTATATCTGTTGGTTGCAAAACAAGTATTTTATACAAGAAAGGTTTCCGTCATGGCATTAACCATAGGAATATGGTTAACTTAAGGGTGCCCTGCTTTTAAGAGTGCAAGATGAACCCAGCAGCACATGAGGATATCTGTAAACATGGCTGTTTACAATGGTGAATCGTTTTTATTGACTAAATACACCAAACACAAAAGTAATGCTACTTCTTCTCATAATGGACTAGGACAGGAGAATTGCTTCAGTTTCTTGCTGGGCTGCATGGACTTACATGGGAAACATTTTCTTTCTTAAGATTCAGGGAAAGGTGGTTTAAAACAAAGGCTTAAATAAACATAGCACCAGAAGGGCCAGGTACCAGTAATCACATATTCCACCTATTCAGGAATTTTAGTATGTGAAAGTATTGCACTTGTAATGTGAAAAGTAAGTGATAGTAAATTATCAAAATCAGTAATTTAAAACCATTGATGACTCTTGAACAAAGCATTTTTCAAATTTGAGTTTCCCTTCAAAGGAAACCTGGCTAAGACAACTAAATCTAGCCATTAATTTTAAAAAGCAAGGATAGAGGACCAAGTTTTAGTTCTAAACTGTAATTGCACTATGAGAGGAGAGGCTGTTTTACATAGTGGTATGAATTTGGTCCACATCAAATACGTTGTTACTATAAAAATAAGTTTGTTTTTGTAAAAAATAACATTGCATTCCTTTGTTCAAATTGCACAGTACAAACAAGCTATCTAAATTAATACTGTTATAAGGTAATTGATATACATACAGTGGATATGTGTTTAGTCTGAAGCAACTGAGTCTGCAATTGTGTTTTCATAATGTATGAAAACTAAAATTTAAGTCGTATCTAGAAATACATAAAATATTTAAGAAGTTATGATGAAGAATGCATTCTTTACATACTAATTTTTAGTAGCCGTGATAATACAGGATTCAGCAGTCTATTTACAGAGTTCATTTTTATTCAATTTACAAAAGCAATAAATAAGAAACTACATTAATTTGCACAAAACCTGTTTCATTTCATGATCAGTGTGACCATCTCTGTTACCTTATGACCAAGCCAATAAATGTGTCTTCCTTTATGAAGAGTGCTTATATCTGGAAAGAAGAGCAAGCCCTGTCTTTGTTCTAAGAGTGAGTATCTATAGCCATGCAGAATCCAGCATAAAACCTTACAAATTATAGTACAAGCCCTAAAAATAGGAACAGTGCCTTTGAGTATATGTACACAAAATTATTCACAAAAAGATACGATTCTTTGATACAAAATAGTTTAGTGGTATCTAATAGCATAATTGATAAGAACTCCTCAGGCCTCTGCCTACACTCACCTAGTAGGAACCAAGCTAGACAAAAAGCAGGCACGCTGACACAGGTAAATAGCTTCCATCAATTGAGGACCGGGATTAAGAGGCTAGAAGAGGAGCATCTTACAGGTGCCTGTTCTACCGGGGCAGGCATCTATTCAGAGGCCCAACTAGGGAGTCCAGTGCTCTTGATCCAGGGGGCATACTGGTAGCTCAAGTACTTGATGAGCTACAGCAAGCACCTTAGCATTTATTTTTAAAAAGCAGTCCAGAACACACGCTGAACCAGAAAACATAGGAAGCTTTAAGTAGTGAAAAAGTAAGCTCATCTGGGGCAAAACAATCCCTGTGGTTTAAGAGCTACCAATCTTTAAGAAAACCAAAATGTTCGCATGTACATCTGTACAATATTCTGTACAACTTTCCACTGCAGCTTAAAAAAAAACTTTTATGAAAGATGATCTTTTTTTTGATATCACATTTTTATGGACTCAAGATTTCGTAGAGGAAAAAGTTAAAATTTAATAATACCTTACCAGAGTCTCTGAGCTGTGTTCTCTCCCTGGTTAAATTTTCCAACTAGGTCACAGTGTCCTCAGTTGCACGCTGATGCTAATTAATACTGCCCGTGGTGATGGTACTCACTGTTGTTAGGACACAGAACAGTCGTAAGTCCCATCTTGAAAAGGTTCCTCCTCCTCTGCTCGCGTTGTGTCCTCTTCTTTCCGGCTGACCAAACTGCTACCTCCAACCTCGCCCTGGGGGATGCTTCCATGGCCCAAAGAGCTCCTGTTCTCCTCTGCCCGGGGGCTAGTCTGTTCAGGAGTCTTACCCACAGTCATCGGCTGGAAGGCTTCAGGCTGGACCTGCTCTTCTGTTATCTCACTAAGCTTCTGCAGGTGTGGCTTAATGATGTTTAAAAATGGCTTATATCCAGGACTATGCAGAAAAAAAAAGGCAATTGGCTCTTATCAGCAACATTCAAAAGGCTCCAGAGCATGTTATGGATAGATTCTTACTAAGCACTGATACAGCAGGGTCAGTGATAAAGATTATGGGGTACAGGAGGAGGCACAGAGGTAGGAGGAAGGGAAGGCTTTTAGATGCCTTTCTAAAAGGCCCCCATGGAGGGGGCTACACGTAACCTAAGTGTAAACACAGACAGCAAAGATGGATATTCTTTATCCAGTATTGCAATTAAAAAGCATATTCTATAATCGTAAACACCATTAATAGGATTTTCAGACTTGAAAAACAGGACCTTGAGAGAACATTTAACCTAAATGAATTTGCCAATTAAGACTAGACCCAAGTGAGGGAAATCCCAAAGCCACAAGTAACTGGTGACAAAGGGGGTAGATGACAGGCTCTTCCACTTTCACTCACTATTCTTATTTTGGGCTTGTCAGTAACTGCTATGGAATGTTCAACTCACACAGACCTTAAATTTTTACTTGTTTTTACGTTATCATCTTCAATTCCACAGAACTAGAAACATCAAGTTCCACCCTGGTTCTAAGGTCATCTGTACTGTATTAGTCCTCAGTGACACACATCCACTGACAACAATGAATATGACTCATTTAAAATAACTGGGTCTAAAATGGTAACTAAAGAAAATACTCTTAAAAATGAATATACAAAAGGAGTTTTTATTTCAAGCAACCTATAAATCTCCAAATAAATGAACCAGAAATAAGCCTTAATGTGAAAGAGGAGGAGTCACCAGATGACAGTCAAGGTAACGAGCCTAATAACTTACCAATCTGTGGAGGCCCATCGGTCCACAGCATGCAGCCCTGTCTTTATGTTCTGTAACATCTCTCCATCTACCTCTGAAGACTGTATAATAACCAAAATCTGGTTGATTATTGAGGATTCTCTAAGAATCAGGCCTATAACAATGCACCAGTCCAGACATCCTGCCTCCATGAAGATGTGCAGCAAATACCTATATACAGAAGCAGAAACACAGTGACTGATGCTAGGAAGGATCTACGGATGAAGAGAAGGGCAGTTGTTATTGGGAAAGCAGCCTATATACGCAATTTGCCCAAACACCCTGAGGAGGCATCCTCTGCTTCCAAAATGTTGAGAAACTCACCGAAGCTGGACCTGGGATTTGTGAGGCCCTTTACTCGCCAACTCCATGGAGATATGCTCCAGCTCTGACTGGGTTAGACTGAGTGTGGAGAAATTTTCATCCACCATTGTCCAGTCTCCATCCACCATGGAGCTACTTTCAGTCAAGTCCGTGGCTGAACCAATACTGCATTCATCACCTGATGAAGAATTGTCAAAAGTCACAAACCAGCTTAATGTATGTTTTCCTTCAACTAAAAATATTAGCTGTCTCTCAGATGTTGCTTCCTCTTTAGGATTTTGAGACCAAAACATTAAATTCACTACTAAAATTCCCATGTTACATTAAATAGTAGAAGATGTTAAAAAAAAAAATCATCAGAGAGGTAACCAGGCATTATGTGCCATGGAAAAGAAAAATACACTACTACCTATTAAGCAGTCTTGCCCACCTCTGGAAACAACAAACCTAGCTACAATTTGTTCAAGTCTTTTTTGGGGGGAGTGAGGTGCCACACAGCTTATGGGATTTTAGTTTAGGTTCTAGGTCCTTGAGGCAGTGAGAATACAGAGTCCTAACCACTGGACCACCAGAGGATTCCCAATCAAGTCTTTAGATTCAGTCACCAATCTACAAGAAATACAGAAACTGTTTAAACCATGAAGATGCAATCAACTAAAATCCAGTCATGAGAAAATCCACAGAAGCAAGTCTCTTCAATGAATAAACTGCAAGAAGAAAAAAAGAGATGGGGAAGGGGAACAAGCACTAAAAGTGGAGTTTAAGAAACATAATCACTGTGTATGTATCTTACTTGGATCTTGATTCAAAGTATTCTTGGGCTTCCCTCGTGGCTCAGCTGGTAAAGAATCCACCTGCAACGCGGGAGACCTGGGGTCGATCCCTGGGGTGGAAAGATCCTCTGGAGAAGGGAATGGCTACCCACTCCAGTATTCTGGCCTGGAGAATTCCATGGACTGTATAGTCCATGGGATTGCAAAGAGTCAGACACGACTGAGTGACTCTCACTTTGTTTTAAACTGCAAAAATATTATGACATTGTAAAACAGCTGGAATTTGAATACTTACTGGATATTTGATCGTATTAAGGAATTACTGTTAAATTTTTAGAGAGATGTGACATTATTTTCAAAAAAAGTTATTTTAGAAATATATACTGAAACATTCACAAATACAACATATCATATCTTAGATTTAGTTCAATTATACAGGAAGGAGAAATTTATTCATGAGTTGGTAATAACTGAAGTGGGGGTTGGAGGGAAGGTGCCCATTATAGTATTATTTCTCCTTTTAACATATGTTTGAAATGATCTCTTTAAAAGGTTTTCTGAAGAAAAGCAATGATGCCACCTCAGGTCCATTAGGATGCTACTATTAACAAAATCATCAAAGAAGTGTTGGCGAGGATGTGGCAAAACTGGAATCCCTGCCAGTGTTGATAAGAAGTAAAGTGGGGCTGCTGGTATGACGAAAAATTTGAAAATAGAAATACCACATGAGCTGACAGTCCCCAGAAGAGTTGAAAACGGTCTCAAAGAGACTTCCCATATTCACAGTAGTCCCCCGTTCTTTGCAGCGTAATTCACAATAACCAAAAGGTGGAAGCAATGCAAGTGGCCACTGATGAATGGACAGACAAAATGTGCTTTGAACACACAACAGAATATTGCCAAACCGCAAAAAGGAAGGAGATTCCCATGCATGCTACAACAAGGATGAACTTTGAGAACATTATCTAAGTGAAATAAGCCAGACACAAAAAGGCAATTACACAGGGACAGAAAATAGAATGTAGTTGCCCAGAGTTGGGGGAGGGAGAGATGGAGAGTTTTCTTTAATGGGTATAAACTTTTGCTTTTGCAACGTAAAAGAGTTTTGCAGGTTGGTTGCCCAAGAATGTAAATGAACTGTACACTTAAAAATCCTTAAAGCAGTAGATTTGACATGTACTCTGCTACAATAACAGCAGCCATGGCTTCTATGCCTCCCTGCACAGAAGCAGCTCAGGCAGCAGTGAGCACACACTGAGAGTCAAGCATCAGGCGGATCTGCCATTGAAGCCGCAGAATCAGACCAACTGCTGCTTCAGCTCTTACATAAACCTAGACAACATAAACCACTTTAGAGCTGCTTCAGTTTGTAATTCACCCATTACTATAACTGCAGAAGATGCACATTTTTTTGGTAAAGGGTCAGACAGTAATCTTAGGTTTGAAGGCTGAGATGCAAAATTAAGGGTATCATGCAGGAATTTACAAGATAAAAAAATTTTTCCCATAATTTTTTACAGCTGAAATAAAAAACAAGATAACTGGTAACAATTTTTTACAATACAGGTCCACCTATGAGAAGAATGGAATTCTTTACACATGGATAAAGTTTTGCTTACTTGAGGTTCAAAGTTCGTGTTTCTGTATCATCAAAATTGATTACAAAGGTTCATTTACTAGTGTTTAGCTGTAGTGAGGTTTTACCTGTTTCATTTATGTAAAATAAACATGGCAAAGTATAACCAAAGTTATTTTGGCCTTGTGCTAGTAACTCTTCACCTGTCCAGCAGATACTAATGCTAATTCTCAAGGACACATCTCGAAATGAGTGAAGCTCTCTCTGAAATGCTACATACGGCATATAAACTTTCCTCCAAAGAAACTAATGAGGAGCTAGGATTTAAAATGATATCTACCTTTATTAGATAAAGGTGACAGGAAGGCATCTTGCATCTGTGGCCCGTGAGATGAGGCTGTGTCTATTTCTTGATGAGCAGGACCAATGTTGCCGAGCCAGCTCTGACTTCGTTGGACATTAGAGACGCCAGCATCTATTTCGAGGTTTAAAAATGGGTCAGTGGACTGTGACTTTAACAGCTGCTCTCCCACTGCAAGTTGGAAACACACACAAAAAAAAGGGAATTAAAGGTGCATATACTGCCATTTCCAATTCAGTTCTTTCAGCTTCTCTTCCCCCACCAACCCCAAATACGAAAAATTCAAAGCCAATTAATGTCCCTACACCACATCACCCAACCATGAACCAGGGAGGTTGGACTGGAACAGAATGCACTGACTAGACAATGCCACCCAGCAGTCATCTTCTATCATCATTTAACTCTAGACAAAACCTTATTCATCCTTAAATGATTTTCCTTGGTTTTAAGACAACATGAAACTTCCAAATGCCATAATAAAAAGGGTTTTGTTTGAATTTTCATAAGTAATGATGATTACAACCTGAACTAAAAAACCTAAAAATTTTTTTTACCAAAATACAGTTCACTTTGCCCTCTCCTAATTTAGAAGATGGCCCAAGCTCTCAAAGACATATTTTTACCATTTCTCTGGAATGAATCCTGTCAGGTAAGTCACAATTTAGCTTATTTTGAGATCTGTGACTAACCAATGCCAAAGTGAAAGTGCAAGTCGCTCAGTTGTGTCCAACTCTTTGTAACCCCATGTACTATACAGTTCATGGAATTCTCCAGGCCACAATACTGGAGTGGGTAGCCATTCCCTTCTCCAGGAGCTTTTCCTGACCCACGAATTGAACCAGGGTCTCCTGCATTGCAGGAAACTTCCTACAAAAAAAAAAAAAAAAAGTGTGGTAGCTTCTATACTCAGTCAATGCTCAACTTGCTGATAATCTGAGAAAACAGTTGGTTGGATTTATAAATTAAACTTCAAAGTCATAAGACCAAGAGACACATGATCTACTTCTATTTACATCCTTAGTCAAATGGTGGATGTTCCAACTGATCTACAAAAAGTCAGCTTTTATCTAAGCTTGGAATGAAAAGACTTCCTTGAATATCAACTAACAGAAAAACGTCTAAACATTTGGAGCAAATACAATTTTTGTATAAGTAACACAAAGCCTATATCACCTGTTCGGTATTTTCCATTTTTGAAAGGAGAACTGACAGAAGAAGCTGGGATGATGGGAAGTGGCCAAAGGAAATCTTTGTGGAGCCTCTTCAGGGCCAACACGAAGTTGTCTACTCGGGCAGCACGGGCACGCTCCTTGCACAGCCAACTAATGAGTTCAAAGCCCAACTGGGCTGCAAAGCAGCCGAGATCCTTTAGCCGAACTTCTTCCAAGAGACGCCGAGCGTGTCTCCAGAGCATCATATCAATATACATGTTCTCAGCACAGTCACTGTCTTTGCTCCATCTGTAAGTGGGAACACAAGTAAGCTACGGAACAAGTTTCACATACTTCTTATGAAGTAGCACTGAAAATGCTGACAAGGAGGTAGGAGATTTGAGGAAAGAGGAAGATCAAGTATCAGAGCCTCTCCCTGCGATAGCACACCTGTTGAACAATAGGTGGAACACAGTAAGTAGCCTCTTACACATGTGTGTAAAATAAAAGTACAGAATAGAAAACAAAAAGGAGACTGACAAAGCCAAATGAGGAAGAGGATAGTGACTGGATGAAGTAAAGAAAGGAAGCAAATAAACGCTGTATTTGAAAAGACCAATGAAAAGAGGAAAGGAGGTCAGATCAAGGAGACTGAAGGGAAGCAAAGTGAAATGTAGTCTCTTAATGTGAGTTATACAGACACATAAGAAAAAAACAGGTTTAAAAAAATGAATGACTAAATATCGTCTGTTCCCCCTTATTCCTATGAACTGGTGTGTCACAACTGGTTTGATACTGGGGTGATGGGGTGCCTTCAGAGAGGGCAGTATTGGAGCAGGACTACCTGCATTCTGAACTTGGCTCTGCCACACAGTTTTGTGAATATAAAGCAAGTTTATTTTTCTGGGCCTTTGTTTTTCACCTGTATAATGTGGATAATAACAGTATATTTACCCATATGGAGCTGTTACTGAAAGACCTATACATGGAAATGTTTGAATTGTGCCTGGCAAGCAGTGCGCACTTAGTATACATTAAACACCACTTACATTCAGGGTATAGCTGAGTAGCTACTGTTTGCCTGGCAATTGTTTTATAGTCTTTCACGGTTGCATTTAACTTGTTTATGGTGTGTGTGTGTGTCTGGGTGTGTGTGTGTCTGAGTGTGTGTTTGTATTAATGGCTCTGATAAGAAAAAGCTGTAAAACATCACAGTAAAAATGTTCAGGAAGCTCTCATTCTGTGTCAGGCGCTGTAGTAAGAGTACACACAGAATATAAAAGAAAGGATTCTCTCGAAAGAAACCAAGAGCCAAGACCACATAACAACAGAGGAAGGAAAGCAAGGACCTCACAAAACAGGAAAATCTATTTTACAATGTTCAGCATGAGTTCAGAGTTTACTGCATATTAACCCATCTACATATAATGCAGCTTTCAGACTCCAGGATACACTTTTTGGCACGAACTGTTTAATGACTTCTCCACTCAAAAGGGTCACAAGAGAGTCCAGTACATGACAAATGTCAAAAGGTACACTGGGAAAGAATGGGAAAACTGTTGACTGTAAGAAGGCTTTTGAATTATTTGCAGATCTATCTTCCTTTTTATTCCGGTCCTCTATTATCAGAGGTAATTTAATGTTAGTCACATTTAGAATGGGCACATTGAGACCTATTCTAGTACAAAGGGCAAAAACACTACAAAGAATAAAGTGAATTTAGAAGAAAGAAAAAAGGGAAGCCTTTTGGGAATGTAAAAAGGAATTGCAATCAGATCAAATAGTTTTTTCCTAAGATCCAATTTTACAAAGACTCTGAAATGCAATGTGTTATAGAATTCCCTAAAAGCAGGAACAGTTCTTCATTCTTTTACCTTTTTCCAGAAGGACCGGATGGCATACTTAGTGTTTTCTGTAAGCTGAATTTACTAGCAGGAACACTGTCAGCTGACTGGGATAAACTGATGCTTCGATTCCTGAAGAACTCAAATCCACCACCACTTGAACTGGGTTCCTGTGATTACACACAAGATGCAGTATGGTCAAAGAAAGATGCCACATGGGTGTGTGGCCTAGCAAAGCCGTGCAGTTCTTCAACTAACCTGAGTTGTAGGTGTGGATGGGGGCGTCTCAGATTCTCCAGAGCCAATGGCTTTCAGAAATCGAATCATGTGTCGACATAGGTCCCACTTGCCTTGTTCCAGGGCTGTGTTGAAAAGAAGGGTGGCATGTTGCCTACTTACTGCTGGGACTTCCATGTTCTAGAAAAACAACCAAGAATTCCTTTTATACTACAAATGATTTGAGAAGACATGAGTAATTCTTTATCTCCACGCTTCCCTAAACCCAAAGAAGTAATGCAGATATAGCACTGTAGGGAATAATTTACTAGTAAAATCAAAAGAAGCATTAAAAAGTACCATACAAGAAGAAGTGAGGCAAATACTCCCCTGGTGTAATACAATTTATGATTTCTTGCACTCCCATTACTGCCATATATCTTCAACTTTACATACACGCTTTCATTTCTCCTAGTGACTCTCAAAAGAGGTATATCATTCTCATTTTACACATGAGAAAACTGAGTTAAACAACTTGTTGAAATTATGCATTTAGAACTTTTTAAAAATTATAATTGCATGGTAATGCAGAGTGTAATGCCCATGTACAAATATAAGCACAGGATAAAAAGTTAAATAGTATCTCAATATTAATATGAAAATTAGTTTGATTCTGAAGTCTTCCTGAATATGTCTCAGAAACCCCCAGAATTCTGTAGACCACACATTGAGAATCCCCTGCCCTCAAGAGTGTCAGAAATCCAAAATGAAAGAAATCAGGTTCCCAAAAACAGGACTGTTAGATAAGAGAAAAATAAAAATATATGTTCTAAACAAAGAAATAAACAACTTGTTGAAGATCAGCAGAAAAGCAAGAGTATAAATTTGTCTTTCTGACTCCAAAAAAGCTCTGGTCTATGTCCTGTGGCAGAGCTTTCTGAGGATGTGATTTAATCAAAAACTTTGCTTTGGGCAACAGTATGTACTACTGCTGCACAATGGGCGCCCACAGTGACCTTTCACAGATTTAATCTTGCTGCTTGCCCTGGCCTTCATGGAGAGGCGCCTAACAGGCAAGTTCAACTATAATCATCATCTGTCAGTCACAACTTAGGAATCCTGATAAAAGTTTCTAATTCCATTGCTTGGGAGATCACTGAAATCTAAGCAGTGACCTAAATTAAACAAACAAACAAAAGACTGCATTTATTGTGTTTCTGTTTTTATGATTCTGAGGCCTTTTAAGAATAGCCAGAATCTTAGGGCCACCCACCTTCTGCCACAGTATCTCCTCTGATATCTCAGTCAACTGCCATGAAGCATATAAACTGACAGGAAAACTGCTTCAGGCAGAATCTCAAACCAGGTTTATGGTTAGCTTCTTTAAACAATAAAAACAATGGTAATTTGGAAGAACTTTTACCTCTCAGCAATTCCATGGCACCAGGAGAGAGATTACTGTGGAGGGCTCAGATAAACCCACTAATATTCAGAAAATTATTTATTAGTATGTTTATTATATAATAATATTATTATATAATATTATATAATTAATTATATTATTAAATATATATTAATTTTTATTATTTATTTTATATATTAATTTTATTATATTATTAAATATTAATATTATTTTATTTTATTATTTTATTAATATTAATATTAATATTATTTATTTTATATATTAATTAATTAATTTTATATATTAATTTTATATATTAATTTTATATATTAATTTTATATATTAATTTTATATATTAATTAATTAATATAATTAAATATTAAATATTAAATATATTATTTTATTTTATTATTTTATTAATATTAATATTATTTATTTTATATATTAATTAATTAATTTTATATATTAATTTTATATATTAATTAATTAATAAATATAATTAAATATAATTAAATATATTAATTTTATATATTATATTATATTATATATATTATATTATATTATATATTATATTATAATTAATTTTATATATTAATTAATTAATAAATATAATTAAATATATTAAATATATTAAATATATTATATATATATAATTATATATAATATATATATATTATATAATTAATTATATTATTATTATATAATAAACATACTGCAACCGGCGCGGTAAGCGTGGCTGAGAGGAGCCACACCACGTCCGAAGTCAGGGGCAGAAGCCGGGAGGACCCCACGCCTGAAGGGTGGCGGCCAAGAGGAGTTACCCCACGACCGAGATCAGGGACAGCAGCTGAGAGTACCAGACTGCGACGGCGCAGGAACGGCGGAGAGGAGATACCCCGCGTCCAGGTCAGGGGTGGCGATGAGAGGAGTTACCCACCCCCTGTCGGAGGTCAGGGGCGGCGGCCGGGAGGAGCCACCCCACGCCCCTACGCCCGAGGCCAGGGGCAGTGGCCGGGAGGAGCAACCCACGCCTGAGGCCAGGGGCGGTGGCCGGGAGGACCAACCCCAGGTCCAAGGAGCCCTGGCTGCACGGGCGCAGGAGGGCCTAGAGGAGCTAGTCCACGTTGAAGGTCAGGAAGGGTGACGGTGAAGAGATACCCTGCATCCAAGGTAAGGAGCAATGGCTGCGCTTTGCTGGAGCAGCCGTGAAGAGATACCCCACGCCCAAGGTAAGAGAAACCCAAGTAAGACGGTAGGTGTTGCAAGAGGGGGCATCAGAGGGCAAACACACTGAAACCATACTCACAGAAAACTAGTCAATCTAATCACACTAGGACCACAGCCTTGTCTACCTCAATGAAACTAAGCCGTGCCCGTGGGGCAACCCAAGATGGGCAGGTCATGGTGGAGAGATCTGACAGAATGTGGTCTACTGGAGAAGGGAATGGCAAACCACTTCAGTATTCTTGCCTTGAGAACCCCATGAACAGTATGAAAAGGCAAAATGATAGGATACTGAAAGAGAAACTCCCCAGGTCAGTAGGTACCCAATATGCTACTGGAGATCAGTGGAGAAATAACTCCAGAAAGAATGAAGGGACGGAGCCAAAGCAAAAAGAATATCCAGCTGTGGATGTGACTGGTGATAGAAGCAAGGTCCGATGCTGTAAAGAGCAATATTGCATAGGAACCTGGAATGTCAGGTCCATGAATCAAGGCAAATTGGAAGTGGTCAAACAAGAGATGGCAAGAATGAATGTCAACATTCTAGGAATCAGTGAACTGAAATGGACTGAAATGGGTGAATTTAACTCAGATGACCATTATACCTACTACTGCGGGCAGGAATCCCTCAAAAGAAATGGAGTAGCCATCATAGTCAACAAAAGAGTCCGAAATGCAGTACTTGGATGCAATCTCAACGACGACAGAATGATCTCTGTTCGTTTCCAAGGCAAACCATTCAATATCTCAGTAATCCAAGTCTATGCCCCAACCAGTAATGCTGAAGAAGCTGAACGGTTCTATGAAGACCTACAGGACCTTTTAGAACTAACACTCAAAAAAGATGTCCTTTTCATTATAGGGGACTGGAATGCAAAAGTAGGAAGTCAAGAAATACCTGGAGTAACAGGCAAATTTGGCCTTGGAATACGGAATGAAAGCAGGGCAAAGACTAATAGAGTTTTGCCAAGAAAATGCACTGGTCATAACAAACACCCTCTTCCAACAACGCAAGAGAAGACTCTACACACGGACATCACCAGAAGGTCAACACCGAAATCAGACTGATTATATTCTTTGCAGCCAAAGATGGAGAAGCTCTATACAGTCAGCAAAAACAAGACCAGGAGCTGACTGTGGCTCAGACCATGAACTCTTTATTGCCAAATTCAGACAGAAATTGAGGAAAGTAGGGAAAACCACTACACCATTCAGGTATAAACTAAATCAAATCCCTTATGATTATACAGTGGAAGTGAGAAATAGATTTAAGGGCCTAGATCTGATAGATAGAGTGCCTGATGAACTATGGAATGAGGTTCGTGACAGTGTACAGGAGACAGTGATCAAGACCATTCCCATGGAAAAGAAATGCAAAAAAGCAAAATGGCTCTCGGGAGGCCTTACAAATAGCTGTGAAAAGAAGAGAAGCCAAAAGCAAAGGAGAAAAGGAAAGATATAAGCATCTGAATGCAGAGTTACAAAGAATAGCATGAAGAGATAAGAAAGCCTCAGCGACCAATGCAAAGAAATAGAGGAAAACAACAGAATGGGAAAGACTAGAGATCTCTTCAAGAAAATCAGAGATACCAAAGGAACATTTCATGCAAAGATGGGCTCGATAAAGGACAGAAATGGTACGGACCTAACAGAAGCAGAAGATATTAAGAAAAGATGGCAAGAATACACAGAAGAACTGTACAAAAAAGATCTTCACGACCCAGATAATCACGATGGTGTGATCACTGACCTAGAGCCAGACATCTTGGAATGTGAAGTCAAGTGGGCCTTAGAAAGCATCACTACAAACAAAGCTAGTAGAGGTGACGGAATTCCAGTTGAGCTATTCCAAATCCTGAAAGACGATGCTGTCAAAGTGCTGCACTCAATATGCCAGCACATTTGGAAAACTCAGCAGTGGCCACAGGACTGGAAAAGGTCCGTTTTCATTCCAATCCCAAACAAAGGCAATGCCAAAGAATGCTCAAACTACTGCACAATTGCACTCATCTCACACGCTAGTAAAGTAATGCTCAAAATTCTCCAAGCCAGGCTTCAGCAATATGTGAACCGTGAACTTCCTGATGTTCAAGCTGGTTTTAGAAAAGGCAGAGGAACCAGAGATCAAATTGCCAACATCCGCTGGATCATGGAAAAAGCAAGAGAGTTCCAGAAACACATCTATTTCTGCTTTATTGACTATGCCAAAGCCTTTGACTGTGTGGATCACAATAAACTGTGGGAAATTCTGAAAGAGATGGGAATACCAGACCACCTGATCTGCCTCTTGAGAAATCTGTATGCAGGTCAGGAAGCAACAGTTAGAACTGGACATGGAACAACAGACTGGTTCCAAATAGGAAAAGGAGTACGTCAAGGCTGTATATTGTCACCCTGTTTATTTAACTTATATGCAGAGTACATCATGAGAAATGCTGGACTGGAAAAACACAAGCTGGAATCAAGATTGCCGGGAGAAATATCAATAACCTCAGATATGCAGATGACACCACCCTTATGGCAGAAAGTGAAGAGGAACTCAAAAGCCTCTTGATGGAGGTGAAAGTGGAGAGTGAAAAAGTTGGCTTAAAGCTCAACATTCAGAAAACGAAGATCATGGCATCCGGTCCCATCCCTTCATGGGAAATAGATGAGGAACAGTGGAAACAGTGTCAGACTATTTTTCTGGGCTCCAAAATCACTCAGATGGTGACTGCAGCCATGAAATTAAAAGACGCTTACTCTTTGGAAGGAAAGTTATGACCAACCTAGATAGCATATTGAAAAACAGAGACATTACTTTGCCAACAAAGGTTCGTCTAGTCAAGGCTATGGTTTTTCCTGTGGTCATGTATAGATGTGAGAGTTGGACTGTGAAGAAGGCTGAGCACCAAAGAATTGATGCTTTTGAACTGTGGTGTTGGAGAAGACTCCTGAGAGTCCCTTGGACTGCAAGGACATCCAACCAGTCCATTCTGAAGGAGATCAGCCCTGGGATTTCTTTGGAAGGGATGATGCTAAAGCTGAAACTCCAGTACTCTGGCCACCTCACACGAAGAGTTGACTCATTGGAAAAGACTCTGATGCTGGGAGGGATTGGGGGCAAGAGGAAAAGGGGACGACAGAGGATGAGATGGCTGGATGGCATCAGTGACTCGATGGACATGAGTCTGAGTGAACTCCGGGAATTGGTGATGGACAGGGAGGCCTGGCGTGCTGCAATTCATGGGGTTGCAAAGAGTCAGACACGACTGAGCGACTGATCTGATCTGATCTTATTATATAATATTTTGATAATCTTATGTAATATGGGCATATTATTGTATGTATTATAATACATTATATGTACATACATACACGGGCTTCCCTGGTGGCTCAGACAGTAAAGAATCCACCTGCAATGCGGGAGACCTGGGTTCGATCCCTGAGTTGGGAAGATCCCCTGGAGGAGGGCGTGGCAACCCACACCAGTATTTCTGCCTGGAGAATTCCCACGGACGGAGGAGCTTGGGCTATAGTCCATGGGGTCACAAAGAGTCCGACACGACTGAGCGACTAGGCACAATGTATATACATATATGTATACATACAAGACATTCCTTTAATATTATTCAAAATAATACTATAAACTCATTAATTTGTTTTAGGCCTATTTATGGGCAAACAGGATAAAAAAAAAAAAAAAAACCAACCCTGCAATGCTACTTTCTAACAGTAATTTTCTGCCATCATATAGTAGATTGAGTTCTTCAAAAGTAAAGATAAAAACTGAACAGAAAACTTGACTCTAATAGTTCTTTTTTTTCTTTTTAGTATTTACTTATTTGGCTGCACCGAGTCTCAGTGGCAGCATGTGGACTCTTTAGCTGCAGCATGCAGGATCTAGATCCCTGAGACCAGGGATTGAACCCACGCCCCCTGCATTGGGAGCATGGAGTCTTAACCACTGGACCACCAGGGAAGTCCCTGTACTAGTTCTTTAAGCACGATTACAGTGCCAACCAAGGACATTTGCTTTCTTTTTCCTCTAGGTTTATGCTCACTAATTCTTATACATTTACAAGAAGAGAATTGTTACCTGTAAGATAATAAGGTAAGACGCAGCAGTATCTAAATCCTGAGCCATCAAACATTCCTCAAACAAGTCCTTGGGGTTTCCAACAGCTGCAAAAAGGTAGTTCCACAGGGCATACTCAGTCTTCCTGGCACAGTGAACAACTGTCTGCAGGAAGAGGGGGAACTCGGTGATAAATTTTGCCACTGTGGGAAGCAGAGGGTCGGGAATGGGCTCCCGTGAGGTAGCTTCTTCTTCCAGCACTTCATGGAGCATGAGCTCCAGCACGTGAGGAAAGTAAGGCAGCGTGGCACAGGACTGGGCTAAGAGCAGAGCTTGCTCCCCGAGGTTCCTCACCAGCAGCTGACGCAAAATATGATGGAGGTAGATCTGAGAGGTTCTCTCCACGACACAGAAAGGGAAGAGCACCTCCAGCTGTTCCCTAGCACTGTTCCGAGAATACAGAGAATCGTAGAGCAGAGTGTCGTTGACAGCACCAAGGACTAACGCATCTTCAAACAGAACAGCCAGGGGGTAGATATTTATGTGGAAAGGCAGCATGATCCGCTGGGACAAGAAGGAATGGGGCTTGCGGTGATCCCTGGGGAAAAGAGGGAGCCAGACTTTCATCCCGGCACCTCCACAGCTCAGCCAGAGGGCCTCCAACAGGTGACGCTTCTGTTTATTTGCGCGGCACGTGGTCCAGACATTTTCAACAGACTGGGCTAGTACAACAGGAGGACAGAATGGCAACTGGAGAAGAAGAGACTGAAATCAGTTCTTTTCCCATTAAATTTGTAGGTGAAGTTTTCCTAGGTACTAGTTCCTTAAGTCTTTCAAAATGATAGTATAAATTTTGAGGAAAATTAGAGGAATCTGTTTATAATTAATAATAAAAAGTTAATAATACTGCCCTGCCTTTCAAAGTAAGTGTACTTAAATCTAAAAACAAAACAAACCCCCTCCCCCAAGGAACTTCACCAATTTATCCTGTTTTTCCATTAGAATTATTCCAAGCAATAACACCTAAGCAGTAATGTCTGGCATACAGAACATTTTATTATCATTTTAGGATCTTATCCTCCACTTTTCACAGTCTTGCACCCAAAGGCTTACAACTAATTTTATATACTTTCTCAGTTTCCAAATCATAAGCTAATACTCTGCTATTAAATTCTTTTATCCCCTCATCCTTCTCCCAGACATTCTTTACATTTTAAGTGACTTGCATTTAACTCACAAGTTTCCTTTGGTTAGGGTTGCTGTCCTTCTCTCGGATCTGAGGGCCGGACCTGTCCCTCTGCATCATGATGAGCTGTCCTGCCAGATTTAGCATAATGCTTTCTGCATCACGAGCCTGAAAGGAAAATAAATTGGATTCATATGAATTAACAAGTATATTTTCAGCATTTCCCCTGCCAAGGCATAATGCTTACAGGTTAAACAAACAATACTGAGTGTGTATTATGGTCAGTCATTCTGTTAGACTCTGTTGGAGTCAAGGAGCTGTCTGGCTCCAGTAGTACATGCTTAACACAACACAATTAATAATTAATTAATGAAAAAGTGAATTCAAATTGATGGTAGAGTTGAATTACCCTGAAAAAACTAAGAGACTTCCAGAAGTTCATAAAAGTGAGACACTGCTTCAGTGACCTGGTGGTCATAGCTAGAGAAGGCTTAAGGATGAAGTGGGACTTGAAGGACGAGGATGACATACATGGGTGGGAGAAAAACATTTGGTACTTTACTTGGAGAATGAAATAGAAATGACACAAGAAGATAAAATAGTTCTACTGGGAAAGTGAGAACAATCTGGCTAGATTAGGGATATTACAAGAAAAAATACTGACGGTAACAGACCTTCAAAGAGGGCCTGGAAAGTCAAGTAAAAATATATCAGGAAATAAGCCACTACTTATGGTCCTTGAATAAAAGAGTTATTAAAAATTCATGTTGATGTATGGCAAAACCAATACAATATTGTAAAGTAATTAGCCTCCAATTAAAATAAATAAATTTATATTAAAAATTAAAAAAAAAAATTCTGAGTTATTCAGGATGGATGACTGAGGGGAGGACGACATCATGTGTGGTGACTTCAGGAATGAAGTAAATAGTCTGCGTTTTATTAAGGAAAATTTCAATCAAACCCCAAAGTAGAAAACCTAGGATTCCCATCTTTAAGTTTGAGGAACACTGCTTAAAGCAGTGTTAAAGTATATTTTCAGCTATCAAGTCATTTTCACTTGTAAAGAGGAAGAACATTTTGATTAAAACAAACCAAAAGCTTACTTATATTCTAGACATGAAGGATAAAAAAACAAAGCTGAGTCAAAGATGATCTCAGGGTGCTGAATCTAGGTGAGGTGTTAGAGATGTTGTGGTCTTCATGGACAGAAGTTAGAAGGAGATAATAACTTAGGAAAGGGAATCTGAAGAGTTTCCTTTTACTGCCCATTAAATTAGAAAGAATCTTAAGACTTCCAGATAAAAATGTTGTGAGAGATGACTAAACTGGAGATGAATACCAGAATCATTGAACTATAATGGTAAGGCTGGTAAACTGAAGGTAACAGATGAATTTTCTGAAGCAAAGTATGTGGCAACAACAGAGCAAGGGACCACTGGCTAAGCTTTTGAAGGCAAGAAGAGAAACATAGCATGATGCTGCTAACCAAAGAAGGAAAGAGTTTTAGGAAGGAAAGGATGATAAATAAGATGACATGGATTGTGTCCTAGCTTTGACTCCTGCTGGCTGGATGAATTTAAGCTCCAATATCATTTAGGGTTCGGTCAGGAAAACCACCATCACCCTATGTATTCTCCTTGCAAAAAATAATCAGATACATGAATGCTCATTTGTACTGCTCTAAGACACAAGAGATAGTATGTAAAAAAATGGCAAAGGGTGCTGAATACTCATAGACTTTGTCACTCATTTTTGCTTTATATCATCCGGGTAGGTGATAAGCATGTTAATTTAAAATGCAGGAATTTGAAAAATTATCCCACAAAAATCTGTAAGCAACTGTCAGAAAGCTCAAGAATTTTACTTGGAAAGGAGTCTTCTGTTCCCAATTTAGCACATAAACTAAAAATTTGAACATCTGTCCATAATAATGAGAAACAGCAAATAACTTGGAGTTAGGAGAAGGAAAAATGGAATTGAAAAGCTGTGTGAGAATTATAAGAACTAGAGAGGAGAGGAAACCGAATATGCAATCCCAAGAATCAAACAGTATGACTGGAGACTGGCATAGGGACAAATGGGCTTCCCTGGTAGCCCAGATGGTAAGAATCTGCCTGCAATGCAGGAGACCCAGGTTTGATCCCTGGGTTGGGAAGATTACCTAGAGAAAGGAATAGCAATCCACTCCAGCATTCTTGCCTGGAGAATTCCATGGGCAGAGAAGCCTGATGAGCTATAGTCTGCGGGGTCATGAAGAGTCAGACATGACTGAGTGAATAACACACACACCCCCACAGTGACAAACTCCTCAAACACTTCCAAAGACCTGAAGAACATTCACTGCAGTTTACTAAAATATGTTAATGTTCATAATGACCACTTTTACATTTTCAGATAGTACACTCACCACTGTATTTTATATTATTTCATTAAAAAAAAAAAAAGGGCTTCCCTGGTGACTCAGTGGTAAAGACTTTGCCTGCCAATGCAAGAGACATGGGTTCGATCTCTGGTCTGGGAAGATCCCACATGCCCCAGAGCAACCGAGCCTGTGCTCTAGAACCTTGGAGCTGCACCTACTGAAGCCCACACACCCTAGAGCCAGTGCTCTGCAGCAAGAGAAGCCATCGCACTGAGAAGCCTGTGCACCGCAATTAGAGTAGTCCCCGCCTGCCGCAACTAGAGAGAAGTCTGCTCAGCAATGAACAACCAGCACAGCAAAAAATAAACACACAAAATTCTCTATTTTTCCCTTCAGCTCTATCCACGCAGTCAACATTTTTTACTGATAATATCACAGTACGTAAGAACAGGTGACCATTACAGCCCTCTCAAGCAACTCTGATGAACTTTTCAGAAACTGAATATACACAAAAGCTGGGACCACATGTATCCTCAAGGTCCTAAATCTGAAGGAACCCAACAAACCATCTCTTACCCTAAAAATCCCTGGTAGGTAATTCTCACTGGAACATCAGAAACAAGGAGCTCACCAGTCTCCTGAGGGAGGCCACCTTACTGTTGAACAGTTCTCATTGCTGGATTTTTTGTTGTTAAACCAAGACTTCCTTTGCTTTTTAAACCTTGGCCTTCTCTCTGTGCAAGATGTAATCTATTTCCTCTTACCTTTCAACTTCTTATTCTGCTCTTTACAAAGTTAAGTATCTCCTCTTTGTAAAGGGGCCTCTTAATTAAAATGGGGCACCCAGTGTTATTCATCTTCTGACTGCCTACTCTATCTAGAATATTCAAGAAGCTTTTTTCTTTAATATGACTTCAAACATGATGAAAAGTACATAAAATGTACACCCCCCATCTTATTCTTATTATTCACATTGACAATTACCAAGGTTTGTTTCACCTATCCCTTTTCTCTTTTTATTAATACTTATTTTGCCAAAGTATTTTAAAGGAAGATATCATGCCATTTTACTCCTATACATTTAAATAGGCATCTTGCAAATATAGGGACATTTGATTATATAATTACAACACCAACATCACATCTAAATTAAATTAAAATTTAGAACTATTTCTCAGTGTCATCTCTCAGTCAATATCGCTAACTGTTTTAACAGTCTTTTTGTAGCCTATTTGAATCAAGATACAAATGACCTTATGAATTGCATTTTGTTGTTATAGCTCTAAAGTCTTATTTAAAAGACTCTTTTCTTTTTTCCTCCACATTAATGACCTGCAGTTTTCCTACAGAATGTTATTAAACTAAACCTCTATCCCTGTATTTCTGATGAACAGAAAATGACTCGAGAAGCTTGGTTCAGTTCAGGCTCAATGCTTTTGGCAGTAATTCTTCATGTGATCCTCAGGCTGAATCACCCCAGGAAGCATGCATGGTCCTCCTACTTTTAGTGATGCTAAGATTGACTAGTAAGGCTTAGGCATGACAACTCGATACCTTCATTGTGAAGTTCCCATCAACCTTTCATTGGTTTCAACTGGTGTCACTGAATCCACTCATTTTTTCAAAGGCTGAAAAACTGATTCTTAATTCTCAAATTCCTTCCATATCTTTTAGCTAGAGTTCTTCTGTAAAACATTCCTTTTTTATTAACTAGGACTATCTGGTTACATGAAATACGAGTTTGCAGAGAAAATGGAACCTGTATTTTAAAGGCACTCAGTGGAAGTGCCTTAATCAGTTAAGTTCAGTCCAGTCGCTCAGTCGTGTCCGACTCTTCGCGACTCCATGAATCACAGCATGCCAGGCCTCCCTGTCCATCACCAACTCCCGGAGTTCACTCAGACTCACGTCCATCGAGTCAGTGATGCCATAGGAAGTTTTAAAAGACTATACAGACAGGGATGACAAGTAAATCCACACAGAACTTTTCTTTGAAGATGGGTTCCACATTGACATGAAGTTTGGAAACATAAGTTATGCAACCTGGATCCTGGTGGCAACGCTACCTACACAGTTACTTTAACCAGAAGCTATGGGAGTATCCCTTCTCTTTGCTCATAATTAACTAATCATGGAGTCCTCTATATGTCATATTCCTTCTACTTCTTTCTATCTTCTTTTCACTACCCAAGTTTGGGCCACAGACACCATTCACCTAGATCACTGCAATGGACTCTTAGCTGCTCTCCCTTCATCTAGTTTTGTCCAACTCTGGTTCATTTTCTTCCTTTGTAATGTTTTCTCTAGTATTACAAAGCTTAGATCTAATAATATCTAGCTTAAAACACTTTAGACTTTAAGACAAAGTCCTTAGTATCAATAAGACTGTCATACTCTGTTCCAGTCACTGTGAAATTTCTTCTAATTCCCTGAATGTGTCGTGTTCTCTCTTATCTACAGGCCTTTGAACTGTTCCCTCTGACTGAAATTTCTTTTTACTTAGATAACCACCACTTATTCTTCAGGTTTCAATTTAAATGATAGAGAAACCATCTGTGATTGCTTAGACTACTCTAAGGCTTTTGTTACACAGTATAACTTTTATACACAGTATAATGTTTTAACACTGTATCACTTTTTGGTATACACAGTAACCTGTATTACTTTTTGGTATACACATTACATTTATATTAATTATCTATGTAATTCTTTCTTTCCAGTATTAGCAAAAACCATGTTTGTTTAGTTGGCACTGTAACCCAGCATCTTCACACAAGGCAAATTCTATATATTTAGTATGTATTTTCTGAACAAGCAAATAGTTCCTAATACCAAATTAAAACACAAAGACCCGAAAACTCTAAAGAGCTCTGATAACAGAATGGTACCTGCTGTGGCATTTTCAAGGTGATTCCATTCTCTGTACTCACTGATGTCAGAGTGACAGATACCACTAGGAAAGGGTGAGGAATGTAGCGTGACATGGACACTTCCTGAAGAACCTGAATACCAGCAGCATTTGGACTGTAAGAGAGAAAGAAACCATACATCTCAACAATTCTAATGAGTTTTTTTTTCCCCCATTTCCACTACAAATAGTTTGAGAGTTTATGTTTATAGGGGCCCCAGAAGGCAATGGCACCCCACTCCAGTACTCCTGCCTGGAAAATCCCATGGATGGAGGAGCCTGGTGGGCTGCAGTCCATGGGGTCGCTAAGAGTCAGACACGACTGAGTGACTTCACTTTCACTTCTTACTTTCATGCATTGGAGAAGGAAATGGCAACCCACTCCAGTGTTCTTGCCTGGAGAATCCCAGGGATGGGGGAGCCTGGTGGGCTATCGTCTATGGGGTTGCACAGAGTCGGACACAACTGAAGCGACTTAGCAGCAGCAAATACTTTCTACCTACCATTTCCACCTCTCCAAGTATCCTTTAAACAGCAGAATGACAAGGCTGTGGCACCCAAGAACACAAATGGAGATGAAGGGAGGGAAAGAAGGGAGTAATATATAAAAAGTAAAAAAGAAATTGGGAAGAAGCTTATAGGAATAGCTTAGTCAGCTGAGAAATAGTTGGCTGACGAAGGAAATGGGTTCTATATAACTGCTACTGCTAAGTCACTTCAGTTGTGTCCAACTCTGTGAAACCCATAGAAGGCAGCCCACCAGGCTCCCCCATCCCTGGGATTCTCCAGGCAAGAACACTGGAGTGGGTTGCCATTTCCTTCTCCAATGCATGAAAGTGAAAAGTGAAAGTGAAGTCGCTCAGTAGTGTCCGACCCTCACCGACCCCATGGATGGCAGCCCTCCAGGCTCCTCCATCCATGGGATTTTCCAGGCAAGAGTACTGGAGTGGGTTGCCATTGCCTTCTCCAGGGTTCTAAGGTGATCTGTTAATTTTTATCTTTATAAAAGATATCCTCAATTACTAAGCTACTTCAGCAAACACGCACTTCATAGCTTTTTTATAAAAAGAAACAAAAGCCATCTGAGAACAAAATAAAACTCAAGAAGTGTGGTCTAAATGCTGCAAGTCAGCCAGACACCAAGAAGAATATAGGCAAGAAAACAGCAAGACAACTGTCTGTTTTTCCTTTTCTAGACTACAGCCAGCTAGGCCAGTGAAAATGTGCAAGAGTCTGCTAAGGTCATGCTTCCTAAACCCCTAAAGCTATAGAAATACTATAAATTTCCCCAAGTTTCTAGAACACTAGGAAAATTAGTAACAACTTGTTATCAAGATGTGTAAAAAAAAATTAATATTTAAAATTTTACCCCATCCCAAACCAGCTTGTTTTTTCAAATGAATCCAGTAAGATTAGCTGAAAAAAAATTGGTAAAGCTTTATAGTTTATTTCCTTTGGTAGCTAAAAAATAACTATCATACAAAGATCACTAATTAAAATTCCTTGCTTTACAAAACTCTTAAAACAAAGGAAATCAAATATAAAATTAAAATAACTGTTTTGAGAAATAAAACTACAGAGGAAGCATGATAAATAAGAGCAAAAAATGACTGTATATTTTATACACTTACCCATCAGATTTTCTTTCAATACTATAAAGGCATATTGAACAGTCTGCTCTAAAAACTATTACCATGTCCCGGAAGACACTAAGCAGTAATGTTTCTGCTTGTGTTTTGGTGACATGAGCAAAAGCATTGTCCAGATTTGAGGTTCGCAAATACACTCTGAGCTGTAGAAAATAGAAATAAAGACAACTGTAAAAAGAAGATACCTACCATGGATGACTAAATACTTTAGACATACCATTTTTTCATCTACTTTTTTTTAAATAAGAGGAGCTAAAGACTAATTTGAGCATTAATAATAAGTGGATGTTTCTATTTTGACAAAGTAGGCACATTCTACAAATAACTAAAAGATGAGTGATCAAAACTGTGATGTACTATTATGAGATACTCCTTTTAGACCTGCATATTTAGACATGACATCAGGAAATGTAGTTTCTCAAAAAATAAATATATCAATCAACCAATCAATATATCTCTAAGGACAGACATTCTTATAAACTTTTCAACTTTTAACTATTTTTTATTAGTTACAAATTTTATAACAGAGAATGGCTAAAATCATTAGAAAAAGCAATCACAGAAGTCCTGATTATTCCTTTAATTTTTTTTAAAACAGTAACTTGAAAATCCCATTAGCTAAAAACGTGGAATTTTTGATTAAAAGGAAAATGTCTCATTCATTTTCAGTAGGTTATTTTTATACAGATCAAACAATGCTGTGAAAGTGAAAATTGTTAGTCACTCAGTTGTGTCTAACTCTTTGTGACCCCACGGACTGTAGCCTGCCTCTGTCCATGCGATTTCCAGGTAAGAGTATTGGAGTGGGTTGTCAATTTCTTCTCCAGGGGATCTTTGGCAGGCAGATTATTTACTGTCTGAGCCATCTGCAAAGTCCTTAAATAATGCTTAATATCTTTAAAATATAAAAATTTATTACTTCTGAGAGAACAAAAACATACCTCTTCTTGACGATCACTTATGTTATAACATGCAAGGACAATAAAATCATTCCACCAGGCTAAGCCACCTGTCACAATCATATTCTGCTCCTTAAAAAAAATAAAAAACATTTACATTTATTCCTGACAGTAATACATTTGTAAAATATTCCTAATCAGACAATGAAAGCTCTAATTATTTCTGCTCTACTCTCTATTCCTCCCGCCCCACAACATTAAGTGTTACTTGAGGGCCTTTATTAATAATGATTCAGATCCTATTTTTGAAAAAAAAAATGTGTATTTCTGTAAGGCAGAAAATACATCATTGAAAGTAACTGGGAACCATGTAGCATCATTATTCCACATTCAGTACATCTTGGTTTACATTCTGGCTTTATCATTTATCAGCTGCCTGACTCTGAATCCTATATAAAATGGTAATAGTAGTGCCCTCACTGGGTTGTTATTAAGATCAGTGAGATACATGAAAAGTGCCTGGTACATAGTAGGCACCTGCTGCTGCTGCTAAGTCACTTCAGTCGTGTCCAACTCTGTGTGACCGCATAGACGGCAGCCCACCAGGCTCTCCTGTCCCTGGGATTCTCCAGGCAAGAACACTGGAGTGGGTTGCCATTTCCTTCTCCGATGCATGGAAGTGAGAAGGTAAAGTGAAGTCGCTCAGTCATGTCTGACTCTTAGCAACCCCATGGACTGCATGCAGCCCACCAGGCTCCTCTGTCCGTGGGATTTTCCAGGCAGGAGTACTTGAGTGGGGTGCCATTGCCTTCTCCAGTAGGCACCTCGTAAATGTCAACTTCCTTTTCTTTTCCTCCTATTTGATTCTTGCAAAACCCAAACGCATGTTTGTACGCTACCCAGATGTTTATATTGTACACAGACAAGCAGGGAATGACCTCAAATTTTGTGGAGATTTATTCCAATCATATCTGATGAACTCTACCTGAAATGGAAGAGTAAATTCTCAATTACAGGATTAGCATCTGATTAACAAGAATTAAAAATTAACTATCTCAACAGACATGAACTTGGGCAACTCCAGGTGATGGTAAGGGACAGGGAGGCCTGGCATGCTGCAGTCCAAGGGGTTGCAAAGACTTGGACACAATTTAGTGACTGAACAACTATCTCAATACAAAATCCATTATCAAATACCAAGTACCTTATCAGAACTGACCCTTGGACATAATTTAGTCATTTTGTAATGTTTTGATTTTACTTTTTAGTAAGTAAACAGTGGTTTACTCTATACTTAATTCATATTGTAGTTCTCCCACACTTTGACAAATAGGTTTTTAATCTCAAAGACTAACCTGGGTAATGTTTCCAAAAAGCTTCCATTTTTTGGTGAGTAAAGAGTAATGTGCAAAACCAAACTTGCCAACAACAGCAATATTCTGGCCAAGCTTATCAATAGCTGAAAACTGAATTAAAAAAAATTAAGATCTCTTCCTTGAATTTTTTATTTAGACATAAAGAACTAAGGATTATGTCAGGATGGCAGACTATTAATAAACATTTGCGAAGTGAATTAAATGTAAAATGCTAAATTCAAAAATCATATTTAAATTATATTTAACAAAATTATAGATTTACACTAACAATGTACAAGGAATCAAGTATTGAAACTTTTATCAATGCACCCACTGAAAGGCTCAATCCCCAGAATACCTCTTGCAGCACATGCCATTCAATGAAAGTTAACACCAACCAAGTAACAAATAACTCACCCGTATAGGCCAATTGCTCTCTAGATAGGTGCTGGAAATCTAGGAAATAATATATCAGTTTGTAAGACTTTTGAAATGTTTACTATATTTAAATGTAAAGCATTAGCATCATAATATGAGATTAATTTTCCTGTAATGTTTAAAGTGCTCCCAAATAATTGAGTATTACTAGCAGCCAATATTGCATATCGCCTGTCTTATCCATTTCATTATGTATTTCTAGACATCAGGCTTTCCTCTTTTTTCTCTATACTGTTTTTGTTTGTTTGTTTTAAATATTAAACACTCAATCAATAACAGAATGACAAAAGATATTTAGAGAAGCATCTACAATGGTAGCCAAGAACTGTGTAGATGAACAGTCTGGTTTTGCTGATATGAACCATCCCTAAAATCTTATCTAATAAAATCAGAGCCTCAGCAAGAGTTTGTTTTTTTTTTTTTAAATAGTACTTTCTTATTTTTATATTTTTCTGATTAAAAAAGCAATGCATGCTTATAAATTTTAAACAATATAAAAGTACACAAAGTACAAACTGAAATTCTTCTCTTACATCACTGCTCAGGGGAAACAACTGATTAGTTTTTATTCTGTCTCTAAACAGCCATGTACACATAAAAGTGTGCATAAGTCACGGCTATTTATTCACCTGCAAGACTTTTAATATATTACAGATATGAACTCTTCATCTGCAACATCAGCAATAGATGTATCTTTCCATGCTGTCTGTCTCATTTTTGTACATGGTATCATTTTATTACTCTAATGAGAATTTTAAACTTAAAAAATCCTCTGTGAGATATCAATGCAAATTAAGCCAAGTCTAGCTTTATTGAGACTGTGACCTCTCTCTCAGTCTGCTGATTAAATAGTTTCATGAGCACATGGTGAATGAAGGGTGAAAATTAACAGAACAACAGAACAAAGGAAAAATCTTCTGTTCCTGGAATAACTACTGAACCTTCAATTCATTTATTTTCCTTTTACTCAAAGAAAAATTATTACATATTTAAAAAAGGAGAGCCAAATGAAAAAGCCAAGTAAATGCAATCAAATCCAATAAGCTTCTTTGTGTAATGTGAAGATGAAACCAAAGTCAAGCAAAAAAAAAAAACCTCCAGAAAACCTGCTGAAAACATCTGTATTAATCTTGATAAAATTTATTCATAAAACTATTTTTGTTAGACTTCACTTATTATCCAGTTAGTCAACCTAAAATCTAAATAAATTAATAGCTTTTAGTACATTAGGAAGTTCTTAACCCCAGAACTGCCTATGTGTGGATGCCTACCTTAGAGAATTAAGTGACAGATATACTTGAAGAATGCTTAACTTGTATCTTAACAGATATGCTGTACCATTCAGGCCAACTAGTAAAATTCATTATGATGGGTGAAATTAGTGCAGAATAATGGTAATCTGAGGTAACGATCAGGTGGCAAAGTAAAATCTGAAAGTAGTTTTGTAGGGGGATATAAGTGAAATTCTTTTTTTGAATGAAGAAAATAAAAATAGTCACTTGAAGAAGGATGTTCCTGGAGTATAACTGAGCTAGCACCCAAGACACTGAAAAAAACAAGCAACCAAAAAACCAAAAATGCCCCTACTTCCCCCAAACCTTGGTATTTCTTAGTATTTATGAAATGTGTGAGTGTGTAAAGTGGGAAGTGAAATCTCACAGCCAAAATGGATTCCAACACGAAGAGTTTCCAATCATAGGAACCACGGTTAAATCTTATCATTTGATCACATTCTGATGAATATCTCTAAGAGAAAACAATTTATTCTTCTATCCTCCAAAAGTGTATGAGATGCCACAAATGGTAAATGGTTTGCTTTCAAAACTTACATTGAAGCTTTATTTATACAGTTTTATGTCTTAAAGATGCTATGAAATAAGAACAAAAACTTTTATTTTCCCTAGGAGATCTACATATTACCTGAACTTTGAGTTCCACCCCTAATACTGAGAACAGAAAATGGCAAAACTAAGAAAAGAGGTGGCTAATGGATGATGAAGAAACTCAGGTCAGGACTGCATACTCAGTGCATAAAAAGTCATGTCACACTACTGGGAAACCCAGTGCTAAGCTACAGAATCTCTACTCTTAACATCTTAGGATTTTTCCATCTCTTGTAGAACCTACATCTACCTTTTTCCCTTTAAAGTCATTCTGCTAAAACCCTGTCTCCTCCTCAGATTTACTTCTGTCTGTATCTGGTGAGATTGTGAAAACCATCATCCTAGGAGATCTGATCTGTGCCAAATACCCGGAACATTTGATTCACATTGTAGGAATGAGAGCAAATCATTTATAAATTAAATAGCCTTTACAATCCTCTTTGTTGACTTAACAAAGTGCCTGATACATGACCCTGCTTCTGACAAGTATGCATCTGTGTTATTTTTGTTAAAGGAGAAAACATAATTAACATAGAATCTTCTGACCAGGAAACTAATGAGTATAAGGTAGAAAGCTTAAACAAACAAACAAAAAACCTAGTAGTCTAGATGGGGAACAGACAGAGCAAGCAGGATTAGTTGAGCTCATCTGATGAACTCTAAGCTGTACAAGAAGCATACAAAGTACTAATCACACAAACAAAGCCACTTTGATGGAGGATGCAGGCACTCTCCTGGACAAGAGTATGTGCTGAAGGCGGAATTAAACAGGCACCCATGTTTCTTCAGGGAATACTTACTAAAGGCTAAAATGTCTGGAAGGTAAAGTATTAACATTATATAGACACTGTAAAACCACACTACCAAACACACACCACCAAAACACTGCATTGACTCTTGTGGCTGGATTACCAGCAAACAAAGCTTAGGGCAACTCAAAGTAAAAACAATGCCAAGTAGGCACATGCTAGGTTTTATTAATAGATCTAAGTCAGCAGTATATCATATGCTTCAACATTTAGTACCTAGGTTTTAAGATAGGTTCTATTATTCCCTTAATTTGTATCATGGTAAGGATCAAGTCTGCCACTATTCTGCTGTGTGACCTTGGGCAAGTCACCTAACTTCCCTGAGCTTCAATTTCCTCATGTATAAAATCTAGTTGGACTACATGATTGCTAAGGTCCTTCCAGCTCTAAAAATTCTATGAGTCCATTATAACTTAATTTGGGGGGAATACAACAACTCTAGCATTATTTTTATTAGCTTTAAGGAAATGGAAACCATTAGGTAAAGCTAGAGTTAAGTTTATCTTTCTGAGTACTTTAGATATCTAAAGAACAGAATGACAGAAGAATATTGCTAGTACCTATTTGTCTGAAGTTGTAAAAGCAGTGTTATATGCTTCTAACACAGGATACTTCATAGATGGCTATGAATCACAGAATCACTGAATTTTTGAGCTGGAAGGAAATTCCATTTTTGTTATTGCCTGATGGATTTTTGAGTTCCAGACCTACCTTCTTCGATCCTCTGCTCTACTTGGCTCTCTGGCAACACAGACCTGGCTAGGCAGAACTGGCATTCATGCTAGGTCAGTGTAGAATGAATAGTTCAAAGTATGGGGGAATGAAAATAGCAGAGAAATGGCTATAGGAGAGAAGGGAGCAGTGGAAAATTTTAGTCAAGGAAGTAGCTGATGCAGTTTTATTTAATAACTGTTACTAATTATAAAATGGTATGCACATTGTTTGATTTTATGAATTTATGAATGTAAGTTAAATACATTTTCTTTTAGTGTATACCACATGTCAATGTAGGAGATATTCTTCCTTTAATTTTTCACACAGAGACCATTCTTCTATCTCTCATTATCTTCACTCAAAGTCAACTGAAAATAACATGGGCGGTGAAGTAAGCTAGGTAAAAGTATAGAATGTAGAAGACAAAGAATTGTGAAAATAGACAATGACTAAAAGAAACTAACTCAAGAGTAGACTCTGATGTATCTAAGACATTTTGGTGACAAAACTGGGAAGAAAACACTTAGGACTCAAATATGTATGAAAGTTTCTTTCAAGAAACTTCAGTTTACTAACTTGTCCAAATTAATTTTGTTTTCAAAACTCAGAAGTAATTTCTATATTAAATGTCAATTTATCAGAATTACTAAAAGAAACCACTAATTTGAAAGTTACATCAGAATGAGTAAATAATCTGGAGCAAGACCAAGTAATAATAAAATTATTAACAATAATGTTCTAGACTAATCACAAGTCTTCAACTTGGGTCCAAAGTCAGGCAATTAACCTCAATGTGTACCCATTAGGACTACAAGATCATCTGGACAGGGGACTAATTGACAGTGTCACTTTTCATGAAATTACCACACTTCTGCCTCTGCAAATCTAGAGCTAAATTTATACCAAAAGAAGGCTGACAGTCCTGCACAGTAAAAGGGCAAAGCATAAACTTCTAGTTTTTCAAACTATTCACTTACTAATGGACTGGGGGAAAGAAAGGAGAAGACAAGAGGACAAGAGCACAGAAAAGCAGAAGAGAGACGTGACAGTCAAAAAAGGTTAGAAAGTTCCTCAGCAAATGAATTACTTAAAAATCTGTTTTAGGTGCTATCTTAGCAAGGACTAAGTCACTAGTCAACAGCATCTTAAGACTTACCTGTACTACATGCCAATGCCGATGACCAAGTAAAGTGCTTAAACTCTGAGACTCTAAACCACCACCTGCAAATGGGCTCTTTTCCCGACGGGTTCTGTGATCAGAGTGAGCTGAAGAACTCCTGGGATTCTGGCTCTGTGAGGCCTCTCCACAGTTCAAGTACAATCGATCCTCCCCCTGAAGCAACACTTGCTCTTGGTTACTCTAGATGAGGGAAAAGGAAGCAGAGGGAAGGAAAGCAAATAAAAACAAGTAAGGTGGGGGAAAGTAAGTAAAATGTCAATTTAGTTTTATTGCTGGGAATATACCATACATTTCAGCATTGATTTTCCTCACAGAGGACAAGACTACATAAAAAGTGCTCACCCTGTTACATTTAAGACTAACAGGCAACATTTTAAGGATTTCTTCCCAGTGTAAAATAATCTTTATTAAAGTTTGTTTTATCATATAGATTCCAAAACATGCCCATGCCCAGGGTTACAACTGCTATAGAAGTATCTTTCATAACTACTTCAAAATGGCAATGCTATGAGAGATTTTCCATCTGAAAACTGAATAAAACTACTCAATGTCTACAGTTTACAAAGTAGTTTTATATAAAGTATCTCATGAACGATGATAAGAAAAGATGTCTGGTCACTTTGTGTACATGCTCACCGATGTGCCCACATGGCAAGGAGTGGATTAGACACAGGGATAACTGGATTCTGGAGGATCTTTTAAATCATGGGGAGGAGGAAGAGTAGCCTACAGCCTGGTTCAAACAATTCAATAACTGCTTGGTGAATGCTTGGTTAGTACCAAGGGATGTGCCAGGCTCTGAAGACATTTAGACAAAAAGTTTCTACTTCTGTGAAAGGCCTGTGTTTTCAAATGTAGGCAGATTATTCACTCACTATTTTTTGTAAATTAGATAGATCAGCATCCCGACCCCTCATGTTCCCATTGTAGTCCAAATATCATCTTGACATAAAACTTGGGGTGCTTTTATATTATTATTTTGGATGAGGGACCAGAGGAAGAAATCCTCTACCCTTGTTTTTCTTATTATTCAACTACAGTAATAAGGTCTGAGATCCACAGTACTTTCATTCTTTCTGAGTGTGTTGTAAATTTTAATTAGAAACTGGTTGCACCATATATTTAAAAACCCATTGATGGCAGACACTAAGATATGCATTTCTATCATGTAACACATACTATTCTTATGCATAAATAGCGTATTAATATCTTATTTCAGACTGATAAACATGAATTTATGTTATAATTTGGGGCAGTGTTTCCCAAAGCAGGATTCTAAGGCTTATTTTCTTGCAGGTCTTCCTTAAAAATTCATAGGTAAGTAAGCTTGGGAAATATTGCTTTTTATACACCAACTCCTGGACTTTTACGATGCACATTAGTGTATTAAAGACTAGATTACTATGCTAAAGAAATTTCTACAGCTTTAACTCCTTTATTTCACACAAGACAACAGAACATTTTCTTATTCTATGTAATTACTATTTATATTTCTCACAAATTGTGCCTGGTGGAACACACTTTGGGAAATGTTATTAACACTAAATTTTATTCAAGTAAATCTGTAAACACTGTTTTTTCTCAAGTTGCTTATGATCCTACTTAAAAAAAAAAAAAAGCATGGGACTTCCGTGGTGGTCCAGTGGTTACAACTCAGTGCATCTACTGCAGAGGGCGCAGGTCTGACCCCTGGTCAGGGAACTAAGATCCTGCGGCCTACCCCCTCCAAAAGCTAATCCTGCTCAGAAATAAAATTTGGGGGTATTATTTAATATAAATTAAAAAGAAACCTAATAATCATAGAAAATATACAAAAGAAGATCATATGCCAATTTTAGGAGTACATGCAATATTATCTGTGTCATAAGGACATATCTGTGTCTGATATTCTACATCAAAGCCATTAAAAACAAAACCAAACAGAGTTTTAATTAAATAAACTTACCATACAAGGGTTTACAGTGAGTGCACTCTTGATAAACTGAAACAGTAGAATACCAGGCTGTTTAACTATACTCTTGGAGTCAGACTCATTTTCAGTATTTTGAGAACCAAATCCACTGATTACCCAGAGGTGATAGCCTTCAGCACCCCAGCTCTTAGGGAAAGAGGTCGGGGAGAAAAAGAAGAGGGGGGAAATCAAAGCAATAGAAAATTTGTTATTTTTTCCTGGCTTTAAATATTTAAATTCTTAAATAACCAACAATAAGCATTATTAATTACTTCTGAAGGCTGGAGATACCATGACAAACACCACAGACAAGAATCATATACCTCCATCTACTACATCTTAGATCGCCAGTAGAAACCATCATTGCTCTCCACCTAGAATAGTGAAAACACTACATACTAATCCTAGCTAGAAATCCTAAGAAATGCCTACTGCTATCTGCAACTTCTCTATGAATTTAACTGCCTCTCAAATACAAAGAACTTCCTCAGAAAGACAAGATCCACATTACATAGCTGAAGCTTGACAAACAAGCACCAAAACAGATACAATCTTGTACAGAACAAAGAACAATGGACTGGCGACTATGAGACTAGGGTTTCCACTGCAGCTTGGCTACCATTTTGTTGTACTACCTTGGCCAAACTATTTGGTTTCACAGGGTTTAAGTTTCTTCCTTTATAAAATGAGAGCGCTCAAAGAAATTAACCAGGCCCAGTCAATTTTAATATTCTATAATTAGATTTCATGATTATTAAAATCACTTAAAAAAAAAATCATGGGAAGAGTATTAATTCCTAACCTGCAAGGCCAAGAAAATACTAATGAGGGGAGGAGAGGTCCATGAATTGTTGCAAAATTTCAGAAGTTCTGCTTTCCCATGAGAAGTTTCAGTTGCACAAGTTAACTAAAATGCTAAGATTCTTAGTTTGTGATTAAAATATCAGCTTAGTGAGGCTGGTAACACCAGTTGTTGCACACCATTCAGAAGCACTGATTGGCAGTCACAGAAACGGTGTTTGAAAATTACAAGTATGAAGGTGTATAGAGCCATCAAATGGGATCCTTGGTGATGAAAGGTTGGGAAGCCCATGGTTTCAAGGCAACCATGGTGGTTTAAATTCTTTGAGAAACCCATGATCAGAAAATGCCTTCCTCTGTGGAGCAAGAGAGAAAGGTAGTGATAAGCCTAAGCCTCACAGCCACTAATTTCACAAAGATGGTATGGAGAGGGCTATAGTAAGAAAATGTTTTTATGTAAGGACAAGGGTAGTTATACCTCACTGCTTTCTACAGAAGCTGTTGAAAACTGATGGTAAAAATACTATTACAACAAGGACTACAATTCTTTTAAGTCTACGGAAAAGTTTAAAATATGCTCAAATAATGTACATGTCCTCCAGAAAAAGACCCAATGAACACTTCACATTAAAAGAAAGGAGGCTATGGGAAGTGGGTGCTGAGTCACATAAGAAATGCAGGTTGTTTTGGAAAAACAAACGCCTGATCTGAACAGTCACTGTGTTCACAGAGACGACAGGGCTTATTGGACACATCAAAACAAAATAAAAATCAAACACTGAAAATTAGATAGCCTGTTAAAAACAGACTGTTAAAGATAACGCTTTTATTAAAGCAAGAACTGTTTAAGAAGAGTCTCATGAGACTAGAAGAGCTTTTTTTTTTTCTTTTCTGAGCATGCAGGCATAGCTTATTACCAGTGTTGTGATAGTTTCAGGTGGACATCAAAGGACTCAGGCACACGTATACATGCATCCATTCTCTCTCAAATTCCCCTTCCATCTAGACTGCCATATAACATTGAGCAGAGTGCTGTACAGTAGGACTTAGGACTTTGTTGGTTATCCATATCAAATATAACAGTGTGTACATGTTGATCTCCAACTCCCTAGCTATCCCTTCTCTCCATCCTTCCCTCCTGGCAACCATAAGTTTCTTCTCAAAGTCTGTAAGTCTGTTTTTATTTTGTAAATAAGTTCATTTGTATCATTTCTTTTTAGATTTCTCATATAAGGGATGGCGTATGATATTTCTCCAAGAAGGTCCAAGTTTTCTTTTGGGGTTTAAGTGAAGACTCATACACATGATGAGGTGCCTGGGGCATAAACTGATTTTGGAGTGGAAGAAGTCGGTGTGGGACTTCCTTTTGAGAACAAGTGCAACTATTCCAGAGTTCTCAGAGCCTTATCAGCATCAGCAGCATCATTACTCCGTTTACCTTGCAACTTCTCATACTCAGATAATAGCATGTCCTCCTGTGCTGTGTGGTTAGTTGTGTCTGACTTTTTGTGACTCTATGAACTGTAGCCAGCCAGGCTCTTCTGTCTATGGAATTCTCCAGGCGAGAATACTGGAGTGGGTTGCCATGCCTTCCTCTAAGGGATCTTCCTGACCTATGGATAGAACCCAGGTCTCCCACTTTGTAGGCGGATTCTTTACCATCTGAGCCACCAGGGAAGCCCGGATAACAGCATAGGTAATAATAATAGCTAATAATACATAATAATGGGAGGGCGATTATCTCAGGCTCCTTAGGCCACTAGCTGAGGGAAAACAAACCCAGGCGCAGGTCTGGTTCATCCGCTCAGGGCATCACACAGGACACCCTTGGGATCTGGCAACCCTGAGGTTTGACACTAAGGATATGTAGGTGGGACTGGCAAAAAGCAGGGAGGTTCAAGATAAAATAATCTGGGCGTTAACCAGTTAAAGTTTCTGCTTTAGTGTAGACGTTAATATCTACACTTAAATTTAACTTAGGACTCCTTCATCACCAAACCTTTGAATAAATAAGGAAAGGGACCAAGAAAATATGCAATGTAAGACTGGCCCCTGAGTGACCAAAAAAAAAAAATTATGCAAAAAGCTACCCTAGTGGGAACCTTGAAAAGATTCAGGTGACTTTTGTTGCTCACACCCTCTTGCAGATTCTCAACAGAGCACTGCTCCAATTCTGCATAAATAAAATACCCCCCTAGACTTTCTTCTCATTTTGGAGAAGAGCTTTTTTAATTTTATTAGGTCAGTATGAGGGAAAAACAGGAAGAAAAAAAACAAGTTTTTCACATTGTATCAATATTTTATAGAAAGAACTTACCATAGAGTTGATTTTAAGGGGATCTTTTTTGGTACCATCTGACCTATAGCTGAAACAGAACAGAAAATTAAAAAGAATCTTCTAATTGCATACAACATTTAGCTTTAATTTTTTTTAAAATGATTTTTTTCCTTTGAAAGAGAAATACCCAATACTGTGTGAAATATGAGACTCCTGGTCAATGTACCTAGGTATGTCACTGAGATACAGTCTTTCAGGTACTAAATAATTTCTTGACAGGGTCATGCAGTTTGGGCAGGTGTGTTCATTACGTCAGAACTAAAGTTCAGCGTAGTATATGAAACGGGCAGAGATATTAACCCACTTCTGTCAACCCACAGAGAACCTATACTAACTCAATGAGATAATGTAATTTTTCACTTCCTACTAGCTACTTATATATATAGTTTACAGCTCTTATTAGATAATAAGCTACTTGAACAGATTCATGTGTGATTTAGCCTTGAATCAAACATTTATCACATATACAACAGGGGTTCGATAAACAAATGCATTTTTATTGAATGAACAATCAACTGAAAGAGGATGGATGTACGAGGAATTGATACATTCTGAATAAATTAATTCTGAACCTTATAAACTGTTTTGGGGTAAGTGTCAAATAAGGCAAACTGTGAGCTGTATGACAAAGTGCATGCATGTGTGTGTGTGTATTGTCTCAGAGAAAATGGAGTTATTTTGTCCAAAATTTCTTTAATGACTCACGCAAAATCTCCTCCAAGTGTACAAATCAGCTGGGCTCCAAATACACTCCATAAAGAAAGGCCTCCATATTCCCAGGTCACTATTACAACACTATTGTCAGGAGACCACCTGACCAACTTAACAGCTCCTGTTTTGTTCCAAATGTCTGTTAAGAAACCACAGAAGAGTTAAGGATAAATGACTGCTTCATACTTAGTACTTTTTACAGCCTCTATCTTCAACTTGAAACAAGCAAAAAGGCATGTCTGCTTCAGTGAGATGAATTCAGTTCATTTAGGGCTATTTAAAATTAGTATGATCATCAGCCTGGGCCTGATTTAAGCAGAACAAACTCTGTACCCAAGTGATTCGTAAGAACCCAGAACCATTTCTTGCTGCTATTAGCTTAAATAACTATTGATACAACTGTGTGGTCTTAAAAACTCTTTGGCTTTGGGAAAATCAGTTTCTCTAAGATGGGAATAATATTTCCCTTGAATAATTCAATACAATATCAAAGTACTCTACAAAGTATGAGGTGTTTCAAAATATAAAATATTTTGCCATGATCTCCATGTTTTTTCAGTAATATCAAAGGGAGTCAAATTAAAGCAAATTGAAGTTTAACCTTATGTTAGGATTAAGTAGGTAAACTCCAGCTTTGGCACTATAGATGCTTACATCTTCTTTTAACTAATAATATGTCTTCTAACCCTATATATAATTACTAAAGCGGAAAATTTCATTGCATAGTAAAATCCAAGTTTCTTTACTGCAGAGTTAAATGAAACATACCAGCATTTCCCATCAGGAATTCAACAAGATCTGTATGACCTTCTTTACAATTACAGTTCTTTACATCTGCAGCATTAATAAATTTTTGTTGTAAATATATCTGCTGCAAAGGGGTGGTATACAGATATTAGCCTACAAAAGACAGGCTTGGTTAACAGAGTAAAACTTTTTCCCTCTGCCTATGTTTGAATCCTCACATTACCATTTCCCACCATAATTCAGGTATATGAGTAACTGGTATTTATGTATATAAAAATGGGAACATGTCTAAGCAACATCATATCTTATTAGTATACTTTATACACTTAGGAGAGAAATTTAAATCCAAACCAAGAAAAAAATACAAACTCAAATCAAGGCTTATAAAACGAAAGCAATTCCATGTGCAAGGAAAAAAAAAAAGGTTTAGATGTGTATTTACTATCACAAAAAGCTGCTAGTGTTTTAGCTTATAAACAGTATTCCTATTATCCCAAGTAAACATATATATCTGTATATATATATCTACATACACACATATGTACGTATTTTCCAAGCATTGTACACATGTTAAAAAAATCTAGGTACATAGATGTACAATAAAATAGTAATGATGGTTAACCTAATTTTCAAGTGGCAGGAATACAAAAAATTTATCTAGCTGGTAACCTACCGTAAACTTAAGATTGTGATAATTTGCATAATGAGAAAAATGTAAAAAATAATCCCCAAACTTGCTGTTACAGTTGAATTTGCAAGACAGAAAGGATGATCTCCAGGAGCCAGAAGAAAAAAACCAAAAGTGAGACTGGTTAGTGCTTGAATTAAGGCAGCCTAGGTGTGAAGAGTCAGAGAAGGCAATGGCACCCCACTCCAGTACTCTTGCCTGGAAAATCCCACGGATGGAGGAGCCTGGTAGGCTGCAGTCCATGGGGTCGCTAAGCGTCAGGTACGACTGAGCGACTTCACTTTCAATATTGACTTTCACTTTTCACTTTTCTGCATTGGAGAAGGAAATGGCAACCCACTCCAGTGTTCTTGCCTGGAGAATCCCAGGGATGGGGGAGCCTGGTGGGCTGCCGTCTATGGGGTTGCACAGAGTCGGACACAACTGAAGGGACTTAGCAGCAGCAGGTGTGAAGAGTGGGAAGTGATGAGGCAAAAATAGTTGGAAATATAGGGACAGAAGGTTGGAATGGGACCTAGGTGTGACTAGGGAGTTGGGGGTCCTTATACAAAGACAAAAAAGGGGTTTCAGGGCAACATGAGTCTGAGAATCAGAATGGAAGCTGATGATCATGTAAGGATTCCTGATGTGCTGCCACCTGTAAAAATCAGCCAGTGAAGCCAGAAGAAACATAGACGCTTATGTCTGTTCAAGAGGCAGGACAACACAAGTCTCCCAACATTTTAAGCAGCTGTATAGCCAAAAGTTACATAATCCAAAAGGGCAGCCCTCTCCCATAACAAAGACCACAAGAGCAGGAATTAGCAGATAACTAAAGGGAGAAATGGCATTCCAAGAACCTGAGAAAAGGAAACAACCTGAAAAATTCAGTACAGTGTTGTCAAACGATCAACAGAAGGGATCAACAGAACTTCCTGAAATGATGTAAATATTCTATATTTGCTTGGTCTAACAGACAGCCACTAAGCTGCATCAGGCTATTTAACATTTAGGTGTAAAGAGGCAACTGAGATTTCATAGTAATCCAAATCTATGCCCCCAAATCACTAATCCCAAAGAAGGTGAAGCTGAATGGTTCTATGATGACCTACAAGAGCTTTTAGAACTAACACCAAAAAAATAAAAGATGTCCTTTTCATCATAGGAGACTGGAGTGCAAAAGTAGGAAGTCAAGAGATAACCTGGAGTAACAGGCAAGTTTGACCTTGGAGTACAGAATGAAGCAGGGCAAAGGCTAACAGAGTTTTGTCAAGAGAACACGCTGGTCACAGCACACACCTTCTTCCAACAACACAAGAGATAACTCTACACATGGACATCACCAGAAGGCCAATACCAAAAACAGACTGATTATATTCTTCGCAGCCAAAGATGGAGAAGCTAAGCAAAAACAAGATGGGGAGCTGACTGTAGCTCAGATCATGAACTCCTTATTGAAGAAAGTAATAAAAACCACTAAGTCATTCAGGTTTAAATGAATCCCTAAATCAAATCCCTTACGATTATACAGTGGCAGTGACAAATAGATTCAAGGGATTAGATCTGACAGACGGAGTGCCTGAAGAACTATGGATGGAGGTTCAAACATTGTACAGGAGGCAGTGATCAAGACCATCCCCAAGAAAAAGAAATGCAAAAAGGCAAAATGGCTCTCTGAGGAGGTCTTACAGATAGCTGTGAAAAGAAGAGAAGCAAAAGGCAAAGGAGAAAAGGACAGATATAACCATCTGAATGCAGAGTTCAAAAAAATAGCAATGAGAGATAAGAAAGCCTTCCTCAGTGATCAATGCAAAGAAAGAGGAAAACAATAGAATGGGAAAGACTAGAGATTTCTTCAAGAAAATTAGAGATACCACAGGAACATTTCATGCAATGATGGGCACAATAAAGGACAGAAATGGTATTGACCTAACAGAAGCAGAAGATACTAAGAAGAGGTGGCAACAATACACAAAAGATCTTCATGACCCAGATAATCAAGATGATGTGATCACTCACCTAGAACCAGACATCCTGGAATGTGAAGTCAAGTAGGCCTTAGGAAGCATCACTATGAACAAAGCTAGTGAAGGTGATGGAATTCCAATTGAGCTAGTTCAAATCCTAAACAGTGATGCTTTTAAAGTGCTGCACTCAACATGCCAGCATATCTGGAAAACTCAGCTGTGGCCACAGGACAGGAAAAGGTCAGTGTTCATTCCAATCCCAAGAAAGGCAATGCCAAACTACTGTATAATTGCACTCATCTCACAGGCTAGCAAAGTAATGCTCAAAATTCGCCCAGTGAGGCTTCAATAGTATGTGAACCAAGAACATCCAGATGTTCAAGCTGGATTTCAAAAAGGCAGAGGAACCAAAAATCAAACTGCCAATATCCATTGATCACAGAAATACAAGAAAGTTCCAGAAAAACATATACTTCTGCTTTACTGACTAAAGCCTTTGTCTGTATGGATCACAACAAACTGTGGAAAATTCTTAGAGATGGGAATACCAGACCACCTTACCTGCCTCCTGAGAAATCTGTATGCAGGTCAAGAAGCAACTGTTAGAACCAGCCATGGAACAATGGACTGGTTCCAAATTGAGAAAGAAGTACATATAGGCTGCATATTGCCACCCTACTTATTTAACTTATATGAAGAAAATCATGCGAGATGCTGGGCTGGATGAGGCACAAGCTGAAATCAACACTGCTGGGAGAAACAGAATAACCTCAGATATGCAGATGACACCATCCTCATGGCAGAAAATGAAGAGGAACTAAAGAGCTTCTTGATGAAAGTGAAAGAGGAGAGTGAAAAAGCTGGCTTAAAACTCAACATTCAAAAAATGAAGATCATGGTATCCAGTCACATCACTTCATGGCAAATAGATGGGAAACTGGAAATAGTGACAGACTTCATTGTCTTGGGCTCCAAAATCTTTGCAGATGGTGACTGCAGCCATGAAATTAAAGGACGATTGCTCCTTGGAAGAAAAGCTATGACCAACCTAGACAGCATATTAAAAAGCAGAAACACTACTTCGATGACAAAGGTCTGTCTAGTCAAAGCTATGGTTATTCCAGTGATCATGTATGGATGTGAGAGTTGGACCATAAAGAAACGTGAGCGCTGAAGAATTGATGTTTTTCTTGAGAGTCCCTTGGACTGCAAGGAGACCAAACCAGTCAATCCTAAAGGAAATCAGTCCTGAATATCATTGGAAGGACTGATGCTGAAGCTCCAATATTTGGGCCACCTGATGTGAAGAAATGATTTATTGGTAAAGACCCTGATGTTGGGAAAGAGTGAAGGCAGGAGGAGAAGGGGAAGATGGAAGATGAGATGGCTGGATGGCACTGCCAACTCAATGGATATGAACTTGAGCAATCTCCGGAAAGTTGTGATGGACTGGGAAGCCTGGCGTGCTGCAGTCCACGGGGTCGCAAAGAGTCAGACGCGACTGAGCGACTAAACTGACTGAGTGACTAAACTGACTGAGGCAACTAAGAAACATTTTGATTTTCTTTTAGTTTCATTTAAATGACCATATGTGGTTATCGCACTGGACATCACATCAACAGTATGGATAAAAAAGAAACAGATAAAAGGGTTAGAAAACACAATCAAAATACACAACACCCTGTTCTTGCCAGCTGCAGCAAAAATTCTTTAGGAAATAAGAAAAAAAAAGCAACCTTTAAAAGCTATGCAATAAGAGTGATAAAAACTTAAGGAACTAATTTCTATTTCTGGCAATATAGCAAATTTGATAGCTGGAATGACTCTCCACACTGCAACAAGTAAAATGTTAAACAGAATACTTAAATATTTCAAAATATTAAAAAACACTGGGAGGTAAGTGAGTGTACAAACTGCTGTTGCCCTGAATTTTTCTGCCAAAACCTAGAGACCTGACTTTCACCTATGATGACTCTCAACATACGAGGAACAGAAGATAAAACTCAGAGCTTGGTCAAGACGGGGAATAGAAGATACCCATGTAATGCTGAGAATACAATGTCATATTCAAGGGAGAGTGAGAAATAAACTCTACCACATAGAAGGTGAAAAAAACAGCAAGAAGTACTTTCCTGTTTTTGCCCATGGTGTTGAATGGAAAATAAAGAAGCTCCCCTGAGAATCTGCAACCACAAGCCAGTCCTCAGGCTCATCTAAAATCTGTATAACTTGTAGGATTCAAAAATGAAAAAAATCTCAAACAGAGAATATAATGCAAAGGCTTCAAGACTAATGTAGTTTTCCCAGATGACTGGAAGAAACAAACAGATATCCTCTCAGCAAAAACTCATTTCAATCTAGTTTCTGCTTTCCTGATCAGAAAACATACATATGCTTTCTTTCCTCCTTTGTTCTTGACTCAAGAAGTAACAGTTGGGCCTTAGAAATTAACCTGTGATCATGAAAGAAAAGGCCAAATGAATGCCAGTAGAAGCTTACCTTTGGATTTCTTGCCATTATAGAGAATAAATACTATTTGTTTAAGGGATAGTAAGTTGGGTTTTCTGTTAGTTTCAGTCAAACATTTCCAATAATAACAGATTTTATACTTACTCCAGTGGACAGAATTCACCTAAGAGTCACAAAGGGAGTTCCAAGAGAGACTTTTTGTTTTGTTCACTACTGTGTACCAGCATTTAGAACAATGTCTGGCCTATAGTAGGTACTCAATAATTACTTGTTGAATGACTAAATGGAAATGAAGGCATAAAATAACAGAGGCAATGAAATTAGGAAAGAGTCTAAAGCAAAGCCCAGACAAGCAACATAGAGGCTACAACTAAGTGAGGATAAAGAAAACTGAATGGAAGATAAAAAAGGTCTCCCAGGAGACTCTAGTAGAAATCCTTGAGTCAGAGAGAATTGTTGTTACATGTTTTAATAATACTTGGCCTTTGGCATCCATCATCTAATTCAAATCAAAACTCACTACACATATTATCTGTAATTAAGAAAGGGGAAAAAAAAAAAAGAAGAGGACTCACCAGGATACTGTTTTGCTGTTAATTCTAGTTTATGAGACAGCTGCATGGCTCCAGTGGTGTTATCTATTGTATAAACCTGTACAGAACCACTGTGAAAATCAAAAAGACTTTCAGTGTAAAAAGACAAATACAAATATAAAAAACATGACTATGGAAATATGTTCTGCTGATAGGAGTATAAACTAGAACACAACCATTTTGTAAATAATTTACAGTCATCTCATAATCTGAAACAAATGCATATTCTACAGTCTAGTGATCTCACCTATAGATATATCCTAGAAATATCCTTGTCTTTGTGACATATACAATGTTCATTATAAGACTTTAAGTGCAAACAAATGCCAACCATTCACATGTCCAGCAACGACAAAGGGAAGAGAAACTGTGGTATATTCATATAATAGTATACCATACAGAACTGAAAATGAATTTTTGTCCTATACCTTAAAATGGACAGCATCTCTCTCTACCCACCCATCTATCTATATATCTATATAAATAGTATAATTTTATTTCTATACTGTGAAAAACATCCAAAACATAGTAGTGAAATACATTTGTGGTAAAAATACACAAAGAACTAGTGCACACAAGTTCCAGATTAGTAACTGCCCTGGTAGAAAGAAGAATGTTTCACAGAAGAGGAGGAAGCAGGGGCTTCATCAGTTCAATACTGGTAATATGCTACTTTTCATTTTATATTATTTTTTGTATGTATACATTATCAGATCAGATCAGTCGCTCAGTCGTGTCTGACTCTTTGCGACCCCATGAATCGCAGCACGCCAGGCCTCCCTGTCCGTGACCAATTCCCAGAGTTCACTCATACTCATGTCCATTGAGTCAGTGATGCCATCCAGCCATCTCATCCTCTGTCGTCCCCTTCTCCTCCTGCCCCCAATCCCTCCCAGCATCAGAGTCTTTTCCAGGGAGTCAACTCTTCGCATGAGGTGGCCAAAGTACTGGAGTTTCAGCTTCAGCATCATTCCTTCCAAGAAATCCCAGGACTGATCTCCTTTAGGATGGACTGGTTGGATCTCCTTGCAGTCCAAGGGACTCTCAAGAGTCTTCTCCAACACCACACTTCAAAAGCATCAATTCTTCGGCGCTCAGCCTTCTTCACAGTCCAACTCTCACATCCATACATGACCACAGGAAAAACCATCTCCTTGACTAGACGAACCTTTGTTGGCAAAGTAATGTCTCTGCTTTTCAATATGCTATCTAGGTTGGTCATAACTTTCCTTCCAAGGAGTAAGCGTCTTTTAATTTCATGGCTGCAGTCACCATCTGCAGTGATTTTGGAGCCCAGAAAAATACAGTCTGACACTGTTTCCCCATCTACTTCCCATGAAGTGATGGGATCGGATGCCATGATCTTCATTTTCTGAATGTTGAGCTTTAAGCCAACTTTTTCACTCTCCACTTTCACCTCCATCAAGAGGCTTTTGAGTTCCTCTTCACTTTCTGCCATAAGGGTGGTGTCATCTGCATATCTGAGGTTATTGATATTTCTCCCGGCAATCTTGATTCCAGCTTGTGTTTTTCCAGTCCAGCATTTCTCATGATGTACTCTGCATATAAGTTAAACAAGCAGGGTGACAATATACAGCCTTGACGAACTCCTTTTCCTATTTGGAACCAGTCTGTTGTTCCATGTCCAGTTCTAACTGTTGCTTCCTGACCTAAATACAAATTTCTCAAGAGGCAGATCAGGTGGTCTGGTATTCCCATCTCTTTCAGAATTTCCCACAGTTTATTGTGATCCACACAATCAAAGGCTTTGGCATAGTCAATAAAGCAGAAACAGAATGTTTTTCTGGAACTCTCTTGCTTTTTCCATGATCCAGTGGATGTTGGCAATTTGATCTCTGGTTCCTCTGCCTTTTCTAAAACCAGCTTGAACATCAGGAAGTTCACGGTTTACATATTGCTGAAGCCTGGCTTGGAGAATTTTGAGCATTACTTTACTAGCGTGTGAGATGAGTGCAATTGTGCAGTAGTTTGAGCATTCTTTGGCATTGCCTTTCTTTGGGACTGGAATGAAAACGGACCTTTTCCAGTCCTGTGGCCACTGCTGAGTTTTCCAAATTTGCTGGCATATTGAGTGCAGCACTTTCACAGCTTCATCTTTCAGGATTTGGAATAGCTCAACTGGAATTCCATCACCTCCACTAGCTTTGTTCGTAGTGATGCTTTCTAAGGCCCACTTGACTTCACATTCCAGGATATCTGGCTCTAGGTTAGTGATCACACCATTGTGATTATCTGGGTCATGAAGATCTTTTTTGTACAGTTCTTCTGGGTATTCTTGCCATCTCTTTTTATTATCTTCTGCTTCTGTTAGGTCCATACCATTTCTGTCCTTTATCGAGCCTATCTTTATACATACTCGTATATCTATGATATGTGTTATGATTCTGTTAAAAAACTTTTTTAGAAGGGTCAAACTGTTACAAAGGGCCAGAAACCAAGAGAGTTTTTCTATTACATCTAAGCTACATTTCAAAATTGAACTACAATAATCATAAAAAACACCATTTCTCCTTACATGGCTATTCTCAGGTCAAAATTTAACATCAATGTTGTTTTTAAAATGATTTAAACCCAAGGCTGCTTCTGCACATACCAGGATGACACCAAGCATATGACTGCCAGAATGTTCTGACCCTAATGTGTAATCCTTCAAGGTAGGAGAAGTCAGACGGTCTCCTCACAGCAGCTCTGATCGGTTTCCAGCCAGGCCTAACTCTTAAGGATCAGAATGGGACTAAATAAAACACCTGCAATAACAGGCTGCTTAAAGCTATCCCATAGCTCCCTGATACTCTGTTTTTAAATTCCTTTTTTTCTGTTTCATTTTGTATCCTTTCTCTTGCTATGTTCTTCAAGTATATTAATCTTTTCTTCTGTAATATTTGATTTGGGTCTTTTATCTTCCACATTTCAATTTAATACTCAAAAGAAGTTCTCTCTTTGTGCCACTCTCTCCTCTCTGGTGTCTGGTCTGTGATCCCCTGCTGCTTTGGTCTCCCAGACTTTCATTTGCACACACTCAGTCCAGGGAATCTGCCAGGCTCTGTCTCCCCATCCACGTGCTGGAAACTCTCTCAAAGAAATTAAAACTGGGACAGTTGAAGAGCTGTTTTTTTTTAAATTTTTTTATTTAGATTCTCATCTCTCAGGGACCACTGTCCTTTGTTGCCTGATGTCCTATGTCTTGAATTTGAAATAGCTGTTTCATCTCTTTGTCCATTTTCTTGACTATTTCAGGTGGGAGAGAAAATCTGATCTGTTATTTCAACCTGTCAGAAGACAAATGCCTGGAACATCTATCCGGACTACCTGCCCAATTAGCTACCTTGCAGAGACACAGCACTAAGTGGCTAGCAGGTATTGTTTTTGCTTTGCATCTAAAATTGTCAAGTGCTAACTCTGGGTTGCTGAGCTCTAATAAGTCAGTGAGGAATCCAGATATCTCTAATATAAGAAGTAGGTGTTAATAATTACAAAAGATTGACAATTTAAGTATTTATAGTGCCTATATTCTTTATTTTTCTTTCCATTTCTCATAAGCCCAAAATTATTTTTTTTATTAAAAAACTACCTACTAATCTCAAAACAAAAAAACTTTTATAATAAAGATATACGTAGCTATTATCACTACAAGTAATCAAATTTAGTTCATCAATATTGAGACAGCTTGATGCTATTGCTACATGATGTCACAGGAAGTACAAAACATCACCTATGACAAAAGTGTCTAACTAGAATCTAATCAAACCTTAAATACAAGGGTAAGAATAAGGTTTTAAACTGGTATCCTAAAAGAAAGTGACTTTCTACAGAACTCTAAGGACACCAGCTACAGACAGATTAATTGTTCAAAGTAAGTACTAAGAGATCAGGGCTAGAAGCCACTAGTAGGATATGTCACGTAGCTATAATCACAAAAATTTCATCCCAACCCACAATCATGCCGTAAGAAGGGCTGATTCTGCCCCAACTCATGAAAACCGAGGTGACTAAAAGACTGAAGGCCAAGATTCCATTTTCATCCTGGAAGAAGGGTTGAAATCCTCGATTCTAATCTGGCCTTGCTATACCCCTGGGTGCTAGCCCTGAATGCAGATGATGTAGAAGTGCACACCCACCACTGTTCCTATCTGTGAGCTTCCTACTAATTTGACTGTAATGGTTCAGTAAGAACCACCTTCAAGGTTCAAACAGGTGTTACAGAAAGTAATTAAATGCCATTATGAGAAAACATAACAAGACACTTTAGAATGTAGGATATTCTATAAACAACTGACCTAGACTCTTAAAAAAAAGTTAATATCATAAAAATAACAAAGGCATTATAGGTTGGCACAAAAGTAACTGCAATTTTGCACTGCTGAACTTTGCTGTTTGACACTGGAATATGTTCTTAAATAAATGTGGTTATGTTATACATCATTTTAATGGGCATTTCTCGCTTTTTTTTTTTTTGCTAATGACTTATTACTTGCTGTTTATATTTATTTTACACTAGGGAAATGATGTTAGACAAAAAGCAAATTTGAGGGATTTTCTTATTTAAGTTCAAAATGGGTTACAAAGCAGCAGAGATAACTAGTAACATCAACAACGCATTTGGCCCGGAAACTGCTAATGAACATACGGGGCAGTGGTGGTTCAATTAGTTTTGCAAACAAGATGAGAGCCCTGAAGAGGAGAAGTGCAGTGGCCAGCCATCAGAATTTGACAACAACCGAGAGGATCATCAAAGCTGATCCTCCTGTAACTAGAAGTTGCCAAAGAATTCAACATTGACTGTTCTACAGTCATTCGGCATTTGAAGCACTTTCTGGAAAGATGAAAAAGTTCGATAAGTGGGTGCCTCATAAGCTGACCACAAATCAAAAGAAGCATCATCTTCTCTTATTCTATGCAACAATGAACTATTTCTAGATCAGACTGTGACATGCGACAAAAAGTGGATTTTACATAGCAACTGGCAATGATCAGCTCAGTGGCTGAACTGAGAAGAAGCTCCAAAGCACTTCCCAAAGCCAAGCTTGTACCAAAAAAAAATAGTCATGGTCAGTGTTTGGTGGTCTGATCCACTACAGCTTTCCAAATCCCAGCGAAACTACTACACCTGAGAAATATGCGCAGCAAATCAATGAGCTGCACTGATGCACTGAAAACTGCAATGCCTGCAGCCAGCACTGGTCAACAGAATGTGCCCAGTTCTTCCACATGTCACACAATCAATGCTTCAAAAGATGAATGAATGGGGCTATAAAGTTTTGCCTCATCCACCATATTCATCTGACCTCTCCCCAGCCAACTACTACTTCTTCAAGCAGCTCAACTTTTTTGCAGGGAAAATGCTTTCACAACCAGCAGGACACAGAAAATGCTTTCCAAGTGTTTATTAAATTCTGAAGCACAGATTTTTACACCACAGAAATAAACTTATTTCTCTCTGGCAAAAATGTGTTGATTGTAATGGTTCCTATTTTTATTAATACAGATGTGTGTGAGCCTAGTTATAATGATTTAAAATTCATCATCTGAAACCACGATTACTTTTGTACTAAGAATTTTTATAGGCAAAAGGTAACTAAAGAGAAATGATAACCAAATATAATTCATGAATTTTGAATGATTCTGACTAAAAAAAGAGAGATATAAAGGAAATTTGGTGGCAATTAGGTTAGTCTGAATATGAATGAGTTTTAGATCTTATTGAGGATTTATCATTAATTTACCCATGCATTTGATTAAAGATTGTGTGTCTATGTAAGAGAAAATGAATTAGGAAGGGACTGGGAGACATGATTAGGAAGTAGGAGTGATAAAATTTATATTGGCTAGCAATGTTCTATTTCTTGACCAAGTTGTGAAAAGATGGATCCTTGTACTATAATTATTTGTAAAACTGTGACTATCTTGATTACACACTTCCCCATTTGTTTTTATTTTATAATATGAAAATTACAAAGGGTATTATAAGTTATATGTCAATAAATTTGACAGTGTATATGAAAGAAACCAATTCCTAGAAAAATATAACTTGCCAAAATGACTGAGGAAGAGATAGAAAAATCTGAATCTTCTGTAAGGCTATTTTAAAAATGAACTGGCATTCAATTTTACTTTGAAAACCTTCATTATTTGAATCAAGTCAAGAAAATGATTTTACAAATGAGCTTTAAATGTGCTTGTTAACTAAGGCACACTCACTAACTCAAAGGCAAGTCAACACTGATGTCTTAAAAAGAAAGGATTAGGGGCTTCCCTGGTGGCTCAGAGGTAAAGAATCCACCTGCAGCAGACATAGGTTTGATCTCTGGTCCAGGAGGCTTCTACACGCTGTGGAGCAACCAAGCCCATGTGCCGTAACTCTAGATCTCAGGAGCCAAGCCCATGTGCCACAACTACTGAAACTTGTGCCCCCTAGAGCCTGTGTTCCACAACAAGAGAAGCCATCTGCAATGAGAAGTCCAGTGGCCCCCACTCACCACAACTAGAGAAAATCCTGCACAGCAACTGAAGACCCAGCACAGCCAAAAATAAACAAAACCTCCTCCTGATGTTATTTAAAACAATAAAGAACCTAAATTTTAACTGATTTAACCTTGTGACTCAATTTCCTACCACTGAAAAAAAGCTCACAAATTAAAACACCTAATCTCCAAAACCCTTTATATTTGCTTGCTTCAATTAAAATACTTTTACATTTTATATTAAGGTTGATTCATAAATTATAAAAGGCACAACAAAATTCCTAAGTGTGTTAATAAGAACATCTTATGTTTTTAAAAAAAATTATTTTTGGCAATAAGTCTTAAAATACAGGCATCTACATTTATTACCTCGCACAACCAAATGCCATCAGTCGATACTTGTTATTTACTGCTACACAAGTTCCATCAACAACATCTTGTGGCCAAACTCCATGAAGCTGCTAAAATTAAGAAAAATAGTTAAGATTTAAAATGTGTTCTCCAAATATACTTCAATTAACATAATTCCCCTTCAGTAAACATAATTTCATAAGGTTTTATATGGTTCTTTATATGGTTTCATCTGGATAGGAAAACATCCCATCAGGACTACCATCTGGATTTTTTCCCTTAAAATCTCAATTTCATTAACTGGTTTAATAAATATTTCCAGATGAGCTCAGTCCAGTGCTAATTCATTTATAAAACACTAAAAGATGGATATCTGATCTCTAAATTCAAATTAATTGAAGACAATTTTCCTATTAAAATGTAAACCTCTTGATGGTAGAAACTGCATCTAACTTACTCACTATTCTTCTTCTTCCCACTTAGCACATAGTGTTTAACTTTCCCAATCAATGGGAATTAGTCAATTTTATTTGGTCTATCTCGTCTCTTGAGAAACCTGTATGGGGGTCAAGAAGTAACAGAACCCTGTATGGAATAATTGAATGGCTCAGGATAGAGAAAGGAGTATGACAAAGCTGTTTATTGTCACCCTGTTTATTTAACTTATACACAGAGCACATCATGCAAAATGCCAGGCTGGATGAATTACAAGCTGGAATCAAGACTGTCGGGAGAAATATCAACAATCTGAGATATGTGGATGACACCACTCTAATGGCAGAAAGCAAAGAGGAACTAAACAGCCTCTTGATGAAGGTGAAGGAGTAGAGTGAAAAAGCCAGCTTAAAACTCAATATTAAAAAAAACTTAAGATCATGGCATCCAGTATCATCACTTCACAGCAAACAGAAGGCGAAAAGGTGGAAGCAGCGACAGATTCCTCTTCTTAGGCTCTAAAATCACTGCAGATGGTGATTGCCGCTATGAAATTAGAAGACGATTGCTTCTTGGTAGGAAAGCCATGACAAACCTAGTCAGTATGTTAAAAAGCAAAGACATCACTTTGCCAACAAAGGTCCCTTATAGTCAAGGCTATGGTCTTTCCAGTAGTCATGTACCAATGTGAGAGCTGGACAATAAAGAAGGCAGAGTGCTGAAGAATTGATGCTTTGAATTGTGGTGCTGGAGAAGACTCTGAGGAGTCCCTTGGAAAGCAAGGAGATCAAACTGGTCAATCTTAAAGGAAATCAACCCTGAATACTCTTTGGAAGGACTGGTGCTGAAACTGAAACTCCAATACTATGGCTACTTGATGCAAACAGCTGACTCAACTGGAAAAGACCCTGATGCTGGCAAAGACTGAAGGCAGAAGGAGAAGAGGGTGACAGAGGATGAGATGGTTGGATGGCATCACTGATTCAATGGACATGATCTTTGGCAAACTCCAGGAGATGGTGAGGGACAAGGAAGCCTGGTGTGCTGTAGTCCTTAGGGTCTTGAAGAGTCGGACATGACTCGGGGCTGAACAACAACGACATTCTTTAGAAGTGATTAATGATTTGTCAATTGCTTACTATTCTCTTTTACTCTTTTGCTTTATAGTATAATAGCATGGTATATGGCAGCCTAACATTACATCTCAGATCTACCACTCACTTGTAAAAATGACTTTGTGACATTTTCAAGCTTCAGTTTTCTTTTCTGTAATTACCTCTTAGAGTGTTTTGAAGTTTAAATGGGAGTAGATATATTCAATACATGTAACCCACTTAATATAATGCCTGGAATTCAACAAGTTAAATAAGCTTCGATGAATAAATGATATTATTATTAAGCTTTATATACTACTTAATTTTGAATACAGACACAGATTCAACTCTACTGTCTGTTTTTATTTGTCAGATCAAGGGCATCTTAGATCATATATTCTAAGGTAAAGGTCACCATGACTGCTAGTTTAGTAAGCACAAAAATTAGCACACTACAATACAGCACTTTATTTTTGGATTCTCACAACAGTAAACATTAGATGATCCGATATAATTAAGCTGTTCAAAACATAATACTATAGATTTTTTAAAATTCCTAAATAAACTATATAATCTACTATCTAAATATGAAATGTTTGCTTCTTTGTAGGAGTTTTATTTATTTTACTTTAATAATAAAACTATACTTCAGATAATGGAAAATGGCAAAAGAGAGCAATGAGCATTATTTCTTTGGACTACTGTCTAGACTGGAATTCATTCATTCATCCCTACCATAAAAGTCTTCCAGGCACCCACTATTCACCAGATGCTGCTCTAGATACTGAGGATACTGCAGATATTCAAACATACTAAAATCCTCAGCTGTATCCCTGCCTTACATTTGTTAAGAGACTGACAAGTTTAAAAAATTGTACAGTATTACACAGAAAGTTGGTAAATGCTACAAAAAAAATAATAAAACAATTATGGAGAAGAGAGTGTATGGGGAAAGGATGTAATATTAAACTATTTTCCCTATGATGAAGGTGCCTCTCAAGGAAAGTACTGAAAGAGATAGAGCAACAGAAAGGCCCTGTCACAGCAGCATTTCTGGCATGTTCAAAGATAAAAGAAACTTGTGTGGCTGGAGTGGAGTGGAATAAGGGAAGAAGTAGTAAAGGAGGTAACGGATGAAATAGCAGGCCAGATTTATAGGGCTTTGAAAGCCACCATGATGAGACCTTTGACTTTTTCTCCATTTCATATATAGGGGGTCATCTGGAGAGTCTTTAATTTTTTTAACCCTTTCTATTATAAATTATGATACATTAAAGAAAAATACCAAAACCAAAAATGTACATCATAATAATATCACAAAGGAAACACTTGTGAAATTACCACTCAGCTAGGAATTACTAGTACCGAAAGTCTCCCAATAGTGTCACTCCTGATCAATATACCCTCACCCCAACCACAAAATTAACCAATATCCAGATTTACATGGTAATCACTTTCTTCTTTTCCTTTAAACTATTAACACTTAAACATGCACATACAAACTCTAATTCAGAGCTGCCTAGGTTTTAAGACTTCCTTCTGCTTTATGTAAAATAGAATCACAGCACATACTTTTTTGTGTCTGGCTGTTTCCACTGAATATTTTTGTGAGATTCATCCATATTGTTGCATACAGTCTTGTTTGCGCATTGCTCATTTTAGCTCACTGGGCCTCTGGCCTCCCCTAGCCTCTGAATTCTTTACTGTTCTGTTAGCTCTCCAAAGCCTTTAAGCACATTAAAAAAATTATTTCTTCTCCAGCTTTTCTAGTTGACCCCAGTAGGTTTTGTCCTGAAACTCTAGTCCTACTAAAGGGTTCTGAGCAGAGGAGTGGCATAGTCTGACATATTTTAATAGATGTGTCTACCGTAGTTTTACAGTGTATACTGTAAGTTATACATAGTGTATATGTGTGTGTGTGTGTATATATATGATGTGTATATAGATGTGTATACTGTATAGTGGCTGTAAATTTGTACAGCCATTATAGAATGCCAAACAGGAGTTTTTATAAGGCACTTAAATAATTTCTAATACAAATACACCATTAGAGTATTTCCCAATTACCAATAATACATATGTAATGTTTTCATGTAACTTATATTTTCTACTTATAACTTCCTTAATAATGTCCATCTACTTTTCATTATTTAAATCCTTAAATTACTAGAAAATTTTCTTTAACCAAATACTAATAAAAGCTGATATTCAGAAATGAGTCAATTACCTTCCAGCTCTAACATGTTTATTTTCAGGAAATAAATTTAAATCCCAAACATACGTCAACAAAATGAAAAGGCAGTCTACTGAATGGGAGAAAATATTTGCAGATCACGTATGTGACAAAAGGTTATATTCAAAATATATAAAGAACTCATGTGTTTAATAACAAAAAAATTGATTAAAAAAGGGGGCAGATGATCTGAACAGACATTTTTCTAAAGAACACATCAGATCAGATCAGTCGCTCAGTTGTGTCCAACTCTTTGCGACCCCATGAATCGCAGCATGCCAGGCCTCCCTGTCCATCACCAACTCCCGGAGTTCACTCAGACTCACGTCCATCGAGTCAGTGAAGCCATCCAGCCATCTCATCCTCTGTCGTCCCCTTCTCCTCCTGTCCACAATCCCTCCCAGCATCAGAGTCTTTTCCAATGAGTCAACTCTTCGCATGAGGTGGCCAAAGTATTGGAGTTTCAGCTTTAGCATCATTCCTTCCAAAGAAATCCCAGGGCTGATCTCCTTCAGAATGGACTGGTTGGATCTCCTTGCAGTCCAAGGGACTCTCAAGAGTCTTCTCCAACACCACAGTTCAAAAGCATCAATTCTTCGGCGCTCAGCTTTCTTCACAGTCCAACTCTCACATCCACACATGACTACTGGAAAAACCATAGCCTTGACTAGATGGACCTTTGCTGGCAAAGTAATGTCTCTGCTTTTCAATATGCTATCTAGGTTAGTCATAACTTTCCTTCCAAGGAGTAAGTGTCTTTTACTTTCATGGCTGTAATCACCATTTGCAGTGATTTTGGAGCCCAAAAAAATAAAGTCTGACACTGTTTCCACTGTTTCTCCATCTATTTCCCATGAAGTGGTGGGACCGTAAGGATACCCAAAAAGTACCTGAAAAGATGCTCAACACCACTAATATAAGAGAAACGCACATCAAAATCACAATGAGATGTTACCTAACACCTGTCAGAATGGCTGTTATCAAAAAGACAAGAAATAATTAAGTGCTGGGACAATGGGAGAAAAAGGAACCCTTATGCATTCCTGATGGCAATGTAAATTTGTACAGCTACTATACATCCATGTTCAATGCAACATTGTTTATAAAAGCCAAAATATGGAAACACTTAAGTGTTCACTGATGGATGAATGGATAGAGAAAATTTGGTATATGTACATACACACACACAAAACGGAATACAGTTGAATCAAACAACATGAGGGTTAGGGGTACCTATCCCCCACAGTAGAAAATACACACACAACTTTACAGCTGGCCCTCCATATCCATGGGTCTGTATCTGTAGATTCAAGCAATTGCAGATTATAGAGTACCACAGTGTGTATTTATTGAAAAAAATCCAGGTGTCAGTGGACCTGTGCAGTTCAAATCTATGTTGTTCAAGGGTCAACTGTGTTTAGCCATAAGGAAGAATGAAATCTTGCCTTTTGCAATATGCTGAGTGAAATAAATTAGGCGAGAAAGCTGATACCATATAGAAAAATACACTTTAAAAACTTAAAATTCTTTCCAGTTAGAGAGAGTAGGCTGAACATGAATATTTAGTTTCTCTGACTCTTAAAACCCCAAATGTGTAAGTTGGCAAGGACAGAATGGGAGAGGAGGTAGTATCAGAAAATTTTGTAAGCTGGGAAGCAAGCGTATGAGTAGAGTCCTTCACTAGCAGTAAGGAACACTTTGAAAAACAGTCAAATTTGCATTATAGGTTACACAAAGGGCTTGGGGAATTAAAATATCTCTTAAAAGCTGAACTAAAAGCAGCAGGACTGGTTCAAAGACTGTTTATTCAATGCCTGGGTCTGCTTAGGTTACCTCCCACTCTGAGCAGCTAAGGAATATTCTACCTCCACTCCAAGAGAAAACTGAAAATTTTCTTTAGAGAAAAACAAGACAAAAATCTCAGTGGTCTCTAAACAACACTGAAAATAGGGATACGTGGGAGTTTAATTCCTGAATTTGGAATCTCTAGTCTAACTCTTTCATAACTCAAAATCCCAAAATACTGGGCCAGCCAGGTACATCGTCTTTGGAGAAGACTGGATAAGGCGTGGGGAGGAAAAAAATAACCCAGTTAGCTCACGTTATGAAGAGCACAGTCAACCAAACCCACCAAATCCCACACAGCCTTCGGGGAATCTAAATTTTTATTTTGGGTCTTTGTCACAACCAAATTCATACACTAACTAATCAAATATTTACCATTAACTCTGAAAGGATCTAAGAGTAAAGGAATATAGGGAATCCTTAGGATGATGATGATGGACAGCCCCCACATGCAGCTGTGTTAAAGGTATGCATAGCAAGCAATCCATCCAGAAGAATCCAAGAGAAATTTCTTCAAGATGACGAAACAAATACTAATACAATCAAAATCACATTATCTATATTGGAATGATGGGAAGAATTTACAGATGTTGTGGGACCAGGGAAGAGGGAAGTAAACAGTCATTTTCCACAACGGCAAGTCAATAACCACAGCCTAAAAACTAAAAACTACAGGAAATACTCAGAGTAGTGGAGATAAACAGCAAAATAACCAATAAAGGAGTAAAAAGTAGTTGCCTCTGAGAATGAACACTGGGCATGAAGAGAGGAAAGGAACGATCACTTTTCATTAACATGTCAAAAGACTTCCTTGTTTATGTATAGTTAAGACTTCTTTGTTTATGTTAGTTGTATGTATAGCTTTGATAAAAAAAAAATTAACCACTCCTAAAATCTTAAATAAGGAAAACTGGAGGGGGATTTAATGAAGATTAAAATTAATAAATGCAAAACTGAAAAACACTGAAAGTAAATCCTACCTCTGCAGTAAATCTACTTGACACTGGTGTAATAAATCCAACTTTACCATCATTAAACACAACAGCAAATCCATCAAGTGTGGCACAGTATTCCATGTCTCTAATGTGCACATCTGCAAAACCCAGGAATGAACCTGCTGATGAAAAAATAAGTATTTGAAATATGAATATAAATATAGTAAATTAATTCTCTTACACTTTTGCTTGCAAACCATGTAAGAACAGTTAAAAGGTCGAAATTTGAAGACCTAACAGCACTGAACAAACTACTCCTTCCTACACACACACGCACACTCACTCAACTCACTCTCCTTTTCTTCCCTTGCATAATTAATTTCAAAGTAGAAAAATCAATGTTCATCCATAGAAAATATCTGTCTATATTATATAAAATATTAAACACCTGGTTCTATCTCATGTAAAAAGTATTACTACCTCTAGATGACTGCAGGTCTACTGAAAAGGGTACTGTACAAAGATTAATAGCTTTCCTCCCATTTGTCATTCCTTCCCAGTGAATAAGATGAAGAAGTCCATCAGAAGTAGCAACCAGGAGATCTTCCAGCACAGACTGCAAACTGTAGGGAAGCAATAAGCAATTTATCAGTTATCTTTTAAGAAAAGCATACTGGGAAAGCAATGAATATAACTGCTCTGGAGAATATTCAAGCAAAGACCATGAAACCACTTATAAAACTGCCATTTATCAACAATTTCACTATACAGTAGTTTATCCATGTATAATTCAATCTAGATCAGAAATTCTGGGGGGGGAAAAAAAGACCATAGTTGCTATTATTACAAACCTGACAGACTGAGTTTAAAAACCAGACACACTGAAATGACAGATTAGAAGATGGAAGGATAAGTGAAGCTGAGAAGAAAGGAAAGAGGCAGAGAAACCATAAAAATGAACTAATGATAGAATGACAGTCTAGAGCTAGGGATCGTAGTGGTTCCCATTCTCTACCCCTGTCCAAGAGAACTTTCACCAGTGATGGAGATATTCCGTAATCCGTACTACTGAACACAGTAGCCATTAGCCATGTGTGGTGACCGCACATTTGAAATACCGAATGAGTGTAACAAAAACACTAAATTTTAAGTTTTATTTTATCTACAATTAACATTTAAGTCACTTCATTTGACTAGTGGCTACTGTCATGGAAAACACAGTTCCAGACCACAGTATTTCTAAGGTATCACAGAATCTCCTGTTAAACGGTCTGGGCTCTGTGACAGGCGCTATGCTTGTCGAAGATTCAAAGGTGAAGAAATATAGTTTCTCCCTCCAGAAGACCTCTCAGGTAACTAAGTACTGAGAATAAATTATGTAGTATGAGCTCAGCATTTATTAATACTTGCAAAGAGCTTTAACAATTACAGTTTCCATGGCAATAAACACCTAATTTGCTTACTCCTATAATGCTAAGCCTGGAGGGCAGTGTTATTTACATCTGGTACCAAATGTTTATGGGAGGAAGGTCAAGAGTGAGGAATAATCCAAAAATGAAGCTACAAAGATACTGGCAGAAAGAAAGAAAGAGAACCAATGGAAACTTGGCATCAAGAAAGCCAAGGGAATCGTGAAAGTCAAAATGTCAGTCGCTCAATTGTGTTTGACTCTTTGCGACCCCATGAACTATATAGCCTGCCAGGGTCCTCTGTCCATAGGATTTCCCAGGCAAGAATACTGGAGTGGGTTGCCATTTCCTTCTCCAGGGAATATTCCTGACCCAGGGATCGGACCCAGGCCTCCTGCATTGCAAGCGGACTCTTTACCATCTGAGCTACCAGGGAAGGTCTCAAGAGTATCAAATGCTATAAAAAAAATTGAGTATAAGAAAGAATGAAAAATGTATGTCTAACATACACTCTATTATATACTATTAAATTAGCTTTCACACTTAAGAGGTTAAAAGTTTACTTCAGAAATATTTTAATTCATAATGGTGAAAAGAATGTTTTTCAGTGTTTTCTTTAACCTTCATTTCTTTGGAGTCCAATGACTTATTCTACTATGTATTTCAGATAATTAACAATTTACCGTATTTTCTTCCCAACTATAAAAATATTTTAAAAGATTATCCCCTTATTGAGCTCCATCTCTGGAACTTCAGAGCATTTGTAATCAATTACAACTTCCAGTTTAAAGAAAATTCATCTTTTATTTTATTTTTATTTTTTTATTTTTTTTAAATTTTATTTTATTTTTAAACTTTACAATATTGTATTGGTTTTGCCAAATATCGAAATGAATCCACCACAGGTATACATGAAAGTTCATCTTTTAAAATATTATATATTCTTTTATTTCAAATTTATATTTTTATGTGTAGCATGTGGTGGCTAGAATATAAAAACTTTATGTTTTAGACCTGCTACTGCAAGATCAAACCAGTCAATCTTAAAGGAAATGAACCCTGAATATTCATTGGAAAGGCTGATGCTGAAGCTCCAATACTTCAAGCACATGAAGTGAAGAGCTGACTCACTGGAAAAGACCCTGATGCTGGGAAAGACTGATGGCAAAAGGAGAAGCAGGTGGCAAAGAATGAGATGGTTAGCGTCACTGACTCTATGGACATGAATTTGAGCAAACTTTGGGAAATGTGACAAACAAGGAAGCCTGCTGGGCTACAGCTCACGGGATCACAAAGAGTCAGACATGACTTAGTGACTGAACAATAACAACTGCATGTCAAAAGAAGTAATTTAGTGGAGCAGTCACTGGACTTCCCTGGTAGCTCAGTGGTAAAGAATCTGCCTGCAATGCAGGTCGGGAAGATAAGCTGGAGACGGGATAGGCTACCCACTCCAGTATTCTTGGGCTTCCCTGGTGGCTCAGCTGGTAAAAAATCCATCTGCAGTGTGAGATACCTGGGTTTGACCCCTGGTTGGGAAGATCCCCTGGAGAAGGCTACCCACTCCAGTATTCTGGCCTGGAGAATTCCATGGACTGTATAGTCCATGGGGTCGCAAACAGTTGGACACAACTGAGCAACTTTCACTTTCAGTCACTGGTTTACCAGTGATCTTCATTCAGTAGGAGTCAGCCTAGGTTTATTTCAAATTGCATTCTTTCTCTTCCTTTCTCATATGTCCCTAGAAAAATCACTGCATATGATGGTTAGGAACAAGATCAAGGTTAACCTCCAGTAATTTAACTGCCTGAGAGACAAAACTCAACACTCCTTTGACAAAGTTAACAGAATTCAGAATCTCTACCATCGTTCACCATGCTGTGACAAAAAATGACCAGGCATCTGAATAAACAAGAAAACAGGATCCAGAGTTATGAGAAAAATCCATCAATGTAAACTGACTCATAAAAAATCCTGATGCTGGAATTAACAATGACTTTACAATAACTGAGACAAATATGATAAACAATCTATATAAAAAGATAGACCCTTCTTGTTTAATTGAAAGTAAACAAACTTTCAGTTAAAGGCTGACTTCAGATGTTAAAGTACTGAATATTTCCATAGTTTAGTAAACAGGTCTTGTTCCAAGTCACCCAAGTGTTTTCCCTCACCACTGATTCCTGTTCTCACAAAGACCTAAAGGATTGATTCTGGGCATCTGGGGGATGTCAAGATCCTATACAAATAATCAGTATCCTTGGGAAGATCCCTTGGAGAAGGGACTGTTTACCCACTCTAGTATTTGGCCCTGGAGAATTTCAAGGACTATATAGTCCATGGGGTCGCAAAGAGTTGGACACGACTGAGCGACTTTTACTTTCACTTTTCTTTCATGTATGTCTTTGTATGTCACACTGATTTTTAAAAATCACCCTGGGTATAAGTAAACACAGAATACATATAAATATACTCTAAGTTATGCCTTTAGAGAGAGGCTCTCCAATCACTAACTTCTATGGGCTTTACTAACAGCTATGTGATATCCCAGGGGTGTCTGTTATTGCTGTTGTTATTCAATTAAGGATCTTAGAAGCAGAATAATAGGATTTTAGAAGGAGAATAACAGGATTTTGGAAT